>NC_135544.1:55857736-56170236 GCF_045843805.1 Urocitellus parryii | reverse complement strand
TAAATGATTCATGTGCAAGAGGAGGGGCGGGCAGCAGCGGGGAAGACCTCGGCTGAGGACGTCCTCCTTCCTTCCTCCCCCCCCCTCCCCTCCCCTCCCCTCCATTCCCTTCCTTCCCTTCCCCTCCTTCCCAGCTTGGCTCCCGGAAACAGATGCGCCTAGACTGACCAGGCAGTGCTGGAATTTATCAATGGCTTGTTCTCTCTGGGAACAGCTTTCATTGATCAAATCTGATTCCAGCCTTCTGTTCCTGAGAATTCCCACGGGGACCAAGATTCACTTTCGCTGCCCTGTGGATAAAAATAACAATATCCTCCAGTCCACAACACTTCATTTTCTCCCTTTCATTTCCTCAGACAAACACCCCTCACCCGGGGACAAGGAGCCAGTCCCTGGCCCCACCCAAGAAGACAGACGGCAGCTATTCTCTAGGTCCTTCTGCTCTCCAGAATCCAATGAGTGTGGAAGTGTGTGAACACTGGGTTTTCAGCTGGGCAAACATGTGTGAGGGTGAGTGGGGATGGAACATAGGAAAATGGAGAGACATTGAACCACCAAGCTTCAAAGATGCAGTCTTCTTCTTTAAATTCCTTCTAACAATGCAACAACACTATTTCATGAGAAATAAAGGGGGAAGTTGGGTGGGGAACCAAGGGGTCCAAGTCCAAAACCAGTCTGGTTGGTTGCTGAAAGTTGGTACCTGGTGATTAATGAAGTGGGCAGCTTCAGGAGATGGATATGAGAGAAGCCATATCCCTCCTCTGGACATGGCCTTCCCTATTGGCTCAAGAGAAGCCGCCCCAGGGAAGTGAATGTGGAGCATCAGAGGTGCAGACAGAGTTCACGGTGAGTCAGTCTTAACTATTAACTCTCCACTGATGATCCCCGAAGCCAGGAGGCTCAAGTGTAAAGGTAGCTCATGGGCTATAGGCCCTGGGAGACAAACTCATCCATGTGCCAAAGTTCAAGTAGTGCACTGTCCAAGTATACAATTGTTAAGAAAGGGTGCTTTTCACGTTGCACACATGCAGCATCCTATCTGAGCGAGTGGGCAGGCACAGAGGATCTAGGCTTCCTGGCTATTCCTTCAGAGCAGGAGGAGGGCCCTTCTGCACAGATGCACCTGGTGAAACTGTCAGCAGGTAGGCATTCCTGTATCACAGCCCCTTACCCCAGCCATGCTCTGGGCAGGACCTGCCTTTAGGAAGCCCCATTCCTGCCCTCCCTGAGGGATCAACCTGGAACAGAGGCCTCATCTGGGAGGTGGGTGGGACGCAGGGCACAGAACCATGGGGCAATTCAGCAGGCGAGTGAGGGAAAAGCAGAGCTGCCAGGTGTGGCCCCCTGGAGCCCCAGGAGCTCCCAGGGGAAGGGCTGGCCTCTGCAGGCCTCCAGTTCCTACAAGGAAAACACCCTTTTCTAAGTCGTGCAAAGGCAGAATCTCCGAATCTCTGCCCTGCAGAAGGGTGCCCCTAAGCATCACCTGTGGAGGCCACCAGGAGGCCATGGCAGAGCAGAGGCAAAGCGTGGGTGTTTGTGGGAAGGGGGTCAAAGAGAGAGCGCTTGACACTGTGCAGCACAGAGACGGTCCTCACCCAGGGGACCATGTAGGCAGGGGGCCTCCACACCAGGGCAGCAGTGGGGCAGAGAGCGGGCTCAGGGCCAACTCCAACCAGAACAGGGGAGTCACAGCCCAGGAGCAGGTGGGGCCTGCAGACGAGAACCACCAGGGGCAAACGCCACAGGAGGGGTTCTTGCTGGATGGACAGGATGCTTGCTGTAGGCAGGCGGGGATGCTAGGACACCTGAGGGCTGTGGAATGTGATCAGACATCAGGGTGGGATTTCCACGGAATCCTCTGCAGACTGGTCCCCTGCTCCCAGGCCCGTATCCCAGGCCAGGTCTGCCTCACAGTCCTCATACTTGCACTGATCTGCATGGCTGGGGGCCTCTTGGGTTTACCAAAGGCTTTCCCTGAGAACACAAGCCTCATCTTGGAGGCGGGTGGGAAGTGGGGCACTTTCTAGAAAGACCTGCACAGCCTTACAGTGACCTCCCCAGGAAGGGGCAGCATGGCAGGTCCTGGAGTCCACTGCACAGGGAGCACGTGAAGCCACAGGGCAGAAACAGGCCCTCTGAAGCCCTGCCGAACCACGGATCACGCTCTGATCACACAGCCTACTGGTCCTTCATATGTCCCCTCCACTGCTCTGTGCTCCAGCAGGCAAAGCCACACAGGGCAGCAGAGGCTTGCTGCAGAGCCCTGCTCCCTTCCCTTGAGCTCCCCTGCTGGATGCCCCACCAGAAGACCTAGAGGAGACTCCAGCCCCTACCCTAGTCTGAGTTGTGCTCTGAGTGCTGGGGGTCCCAGAAGTGACTCCTTGTGGCAGGTGGATGGCCACAGACCTAGAGGTGACTCTTTAGAGCAGGTAGATGGAGACTGACCTGGGGGTGACTCCTTGGAGCAGGTAGATGGGGACAGACCTGCAGGTAACTCCTTATGGCAGGTAGATGGGGACAGACCTGGAGGTGACTCCTTGTGACAGGTAGATGAGGACAGACCTGCAGGTGACTCCTTAGAGCAGGTAGATGGAGACAGACCTGGAGGCCACTCCTGGGGGCGGGTGGCTGGGGCAGGCTTGGGAAGCACCCTGCCGCTCTCATCCGCCCAGGAAGGCAGAGAGAGCTGAGCCTGATTAAGATTCCCGGGGGATCCCTGCCTGTTTTTTCATTTATGCGTTTACTGGGAAGCTCTTTATTTACATTGCTGTAATTTATATTTCCCACAAGTTCCTTCCTTTCCAACTCCTTTCCATTCTCTGTGTTGCTAAACTACTGAGTTCCCCAGTTGCTCCCAAATGCCAGGGCTCACATGCTCTCCTGACTTCCAGGTAAATGTTCTCCAAGTTCCCAGGGACATGTCTAGAGTGGGCACAGCCTCTCTACACCAGAGGCCCCCAACCTCTCTACACCAACACTCTTGAAACATGACTTAGAGACACAGCTGCCCCACAGCAATGGCAGAGAGAATTATCCTCACAATGTGCCTCTGACCATGTGACTCGGCTTCCCAGTAACAGGAAGGACAGGGGGCTGGTCCACTGAGCTCCAGGTCTGAGTGGCCATAGAAACAGTCACACAGGTGCAACAACTGACAACTCTGGTGATGTGGGTGACACCTGGCCACCAGGCTTCTCTCTGAAACCCTTGGCCCTCCTTCCATGGGAAGGAAGTCATTAACCTGTCCCCGTCTGCCAATCCCCTGGGTGTCTTCCTGGGGAGGCACCTTCCTAGCCTCAGGCAGGTGATCGTCAGGAAGAGGAAAGTCTCTGCATCCTCTTGACACACTGCCTCACGTCTCCCTGTCCAGGTTAGCTCTGGTTATGCCAAGACTCCAGCCAAGGTAGATTCTACCCCACCTGGGTGCCGCCAGCCCAGATCTGGGCCTTGTCCTCCCCTGCTGATCCCCCGCACAAACACCTCCTTTCCCTCCTTTCTCCTTTCGTGGTCTCCCCACTGCCTGGCTTCACTCCCTCCAACCTGACTTGAGGAGCAGCCACCTTTCCGTCCTAAGCACGGCTCAAGACACACCACTGCTTGAAATCCTTTCCTCGTACTCCTGTTCCCACCTGTTCCCCTAAACACCTTCCTGCCGGTTTTCTCCCCTTCTTGTGTCCTGCTCTCCATCCAAGCCAGGTAAGAATCAATGACAATGTCGGTTATGGGCCCTGCTTTGTCTTTTTCACACCTGTTACTAACCCACTTTCTAAAAATTCACTTTTCAAATCCTCTGTCTCTCACTACAATGTGCCCTCCGTGTCTTGTTCATGGCTGAGAAACAGGCCTGGGACATAGTCAAGGCTAAAAAAAAAACACATGCTGCATGAATGAATGAATAACATTTACACAGTGTCCCAGCGTCCCCCTCTTCACATGACGGCACCACAAGGGAGGTGCTGTTATGATCCTCATTTCACTCAGATGAGAACACAGGCTTGACTGACTGCCACCCCCAGGCTGTCAGTGTCACCATTGCTTCTGAGACCCCCCCCAATGCCATCTCCAGACCCTCTACCCCTGCCAGTCCTCTGTCTTCACTTTGTGCACTTGTGAAATGCCATCTCCTCCACAAAACTCTCCTTGACTCCTACAAGATGGTCCTTGAGCTTTTAATCATCTTTTAAAACTTTTTATGACATTCACATCTACTTTCTACTATCAAATGGGAACTCTGGGGACGCAATGCACAGACCTGAGTCAGCCCCGAGCTCACGGCGCAACATACAAATAACAAGTGCGTAAGGAGTGCTTGCTGGTCAAAGGCAGGAGAAGCCGGCTTTAAGATCCTTCGTTTATATCTCATCATGTTGTGGCACATGTGTTACCCTTAATTCTAAATGACCACCCTTGTCCCTAACTTGTTTTATTCCCCTAACCCATCCTAGAATATTCCAAGACTGAAGGCTCCTTAACAGCAAGGAGGTCATTCTCCAAGTTCAAGCTGTGTCCACAGCACACAGCATGGGCTACATGGGATGGGGAGGGTGAGCCCTTCAGTAGGGAACAGAGACATTCCCTGTTTTTCCTGATTTTGAGAAAAATGTAACTCACCATGGGATGTTTAGAAACACAGAAAGTCATACAGGAGAAAGCATACCTGGAGGCTCCTTCAATCCCATCACCCTCACAGGTACAAGCATACCTGTCCTGGCCCGTGCATTTCCATAGACCCGCTGTATCCAAGGGACTTTCAGGCAAGGCCGCCTCTGAGCAGGCTGGCCTAGGATGGCCACTGGAGACACCAAGTGGTCCTGAGGACTTGACTATAAGAGGCAGAATATCACTCCAGTCACTGCAGGGGGCCACATTTCATGATGGAGAGCAGGGAACAAAGAAGCCAACAGGCTAGGAGAAGGTCTCCAGAGAAAAGTTTGTTACTCCAAGTTCCCAAAAGGAGGGGCGGGGTGTGCCAGGCCAAGCCAAAGGGCCAAGTGGGGCAGAACCGGCTAAGCCAGGAGGAGGGGGAGAGGAGGAGAGGGTAGGCAGGAGCCTTGATTGTGGCTTTGCAGGAAAGAACAGGTGAGACTGGCTGCACACCCAGAACCGCTGATGGGAATGGTTTCAGTGCACTCAGGGGCTGGGGGCTGCAGCTCACTGTCTGGTACCTGCCCTGCAGGTGACCAGCACCCCAGAGTGTGAGAGCACCACCAAGGAGGTGGTTGAGATGTGGGTTGGTGTTTGAAAAGTGTGACGGAACTGGCTGACCCTGGGAGAAGCAGCCCCTCTTTCCAGGGCCAAGAAGCCCAGGTGTCAAAGTACCAGCATAGAGACGATGAAGGACATGGGGATACACCCCTCTGCGGAGCGGGTGTGCCCTGGCTCAAAGGGCAGGCTGTTAAACCTGGGCTTCCAGACCTCTGTGGCCAATTCTCCTCCAAGGAGATGTGCCCATGGGCCTTCCCCAGAGACAAGGTGTGCTCAGCTACCCAGCTGACCGCAGTCCTCAGCCCACCTCTGGGAAGGGATGGGCTCAGAGAAGTGAAGGACTATGCCCTGGGCTGCAGTGAATGGCAAGACAAGAAGCTGGCTGGCCACGGTCCAGGGTGCCTTTAGGAGTCTCAGACTCAGGGGGAGGCCCTGCACCCTCAGCCAGCCCAAGACCCTCATTTTCCAGGTAAGGAAACTGTCAGATCATTTTCCAGGTAAGGAAACTGCCTGGATCCTCGCTGACTCCTGGGCTCTTCCCACAGAGCAACCCTGAGTTATTCAAATGAACGTGTCTTTTTATCAATATGAGTAGTCCTTGTCATTATGGACAAAATCATTATCATCATCTTCCCGATTTTCACTCAAATGGAAAAATGGGGGTGGGTGGAGGAGACCCAGCACTTGTCCTCAATGAAGAAAAGAAGCACTGGCACCCTCAAACCCAGAAGGACACTGGTCTTTCAAAACTTCAGGCCAGGACCCTGGGTTAGAACAGCCTCAAGCTCCAACGAACTGTGAGGTGAGCTCCTCGGCAGGGGAGGGCAAGGAAGCCCAGCCAGCCCTCCGGAGAAGAAGCCTAGAGCCCTGTGGCCAAGTGGGAGACCCCAGAGACTAGCACAGTTGGAATGAAGAGACACCAGGATCATGTTCCTGGCAGATTAAGGCCCAAAGCTTCCAGACTTCTCCCTGGTACCAGCTGCCCCCTCCACCCTGAGGGGTTCCTCCCTGACCCTCAGCACCCCCTGCACCTCTGTTTCTCCTCTGTGCAACATTTTGAATGCCCCACCCACTCTGGGCCTGGCACAGCATGCCAGTCCTAAGGGATGCCTTCAGCAGAGGACAAGGCTAGTGGTTATTAAAAGCAACCATTGCTACCATTTTGCACCAACTTGGACCTGCCAGTCACTCCAAGCTCATCTTACCGAGAGGAAACTGGTGGGGGCGGGACTGAAGTAAAAGGGCTCAGAGCCTCTAAATCAGCCAGCCCAGCAGGGGCAGGCCCCCGCCCAGCTTCCTGAAATCCGACCTTAAGGTGTGCCCAGCTGGCGTCAGGGCCTGGCGTCCTACCCAGGCGGTAAGATGTTGGAGGCAGGAGCTCTGGGTAACCCTATGGGTGCTCCTGGACACAGAAGGAGAGGGTGTTGGCTTCCCAGCGCGACGGTGCTGTGCCACGGCAGCCCCCAGATGAGCTGCAAGGACCCGTGTGCATCACGATGTGGAGGCAGGGCCCAGCTCGTCCTCGCACTTCCCAGGATGAATGAAGGAAGGACACAAGCAGGAGGCCCCTCCCAGAGGCCAAAGGCTGGCACTCGCCCTCTCCAGCCCAGGGGGAGCAGGAGGGAGGCACCCGAGGCGGTGTTGCGGGCGCCCTGGCCCCTGGCCCCCAGGCCAGGCGCATCGATCCATGATCTACGTCATGGCGATCTACGTCGTGGCGGAGCCCGCGTCCGCTCCGAGGGAGGCACCGCCCGGCCGGCAGCTGCGGAGCCATCTGCTGCGAGGGCGGCGGCGGCGCCCGCTCCAGAGTTTGTTTACAAACCGGGCTCTGCGTGCCAGAGAAACAGGGCTCCTCTTCCAGGCGCCAGGTGCCAGGCGGGAGGAGGGGCCGCGGCCAGGGACAGGCCAGGCGCCCCTCTGCACTCCGGCCCTATCCTACCCCACCCCACTCCACCCGAGCCCCCGGAACCACAGCGTCCAAACCATAACACGTGAAGGCGGAGGTAATGCATACAGTGGCACCTAATAAACGGTGCTGCTGGGTTTCACTGTCGGTATGGAAGGAGTCAAGCGTTTTACTGAATGTCCTCTAGTCCAATTCCCTGGCCCCCAGCTCGGGGGGCGGGGGAGATTCGAATTCAGGCAGGAAGAATAAAAGCATTCTGAGGCAGCGCACTTCCGATGTTGCCCTTTTTACTGCCATTTCCCCTGCAGCCACCAGCCCAGGTGGGTCAGAGCTGGGGGGGGGGGGGGTGACAGGTGGAGATACGGCGAATAACCGCAATTTCTAGTCTGGGGGAGATGGCTTTTGCCTGCAAGTAAAGAGTGGACTCTCAGGATCCGCAGGGCTCTGGGCAGTGACTACTGAGAGCAGGCTTGAAACAGCCAGCCTGGCAGTGGGCAGAGCCTTGGCCCTGCTTTCCCTCCAGGCTCCTCCAGCACCTCCCGGATTCCTACACAACACCTGGATCCACATCGGCTTCCTCTGCAACCCGGAAGTGGCCTGATGGTGCCCACCGGCAGTAAGTGGAGTAATCGAGGCATGCTCCTGGTACGCTCATAAGGGCACAGTCATGGAAACCCCTGACCTGGATTCTCCAGTACTCAGGGGCTTGAGTATTGGTTGGTTGGGATATTTTCCTGGATACAAAGAATGGAAGAGGTTGCAAAGTGCTAACACTTTCTGCCTACCAAGGAGCTGCTGTTCTGGGAAGGAAGACAATGAGTAAGATCTACTGACAGTCTATCCAGTTACTGTGTGCCGAGCTCTAAACTCGGGGTTTCTGGGGCAGTTCTCCTGACAAGTACTTGTTTGACACCCACTGCACTGGGCTCTGAGGAAGAAGCAGAGAATAAGTATTTTAGACTAAGAAAGACGTTGAAAATAATTCCAATAAACACAGGTGTTATATGGGAAATACCTCTTTTGATTCTAATACCAGCTTTGTTTACTACCCTGAACAATGATAATATTATCCTCATTTAACAGACAGCAGCCCAGAAAGAAGGAACAACCTGCCCAAGATCTCCAAGGCAAGGCTGGGAGCCAGGTTCAAAGCCTGTGTTCTGGCTGCAGTGTCTGCCAAGGCGAGGGGTTGGAAATGGCCCCGTTTCCTAGTTCAGACTGAATCGGCAAAGCTGGGGTGCTGTGATCTCATAGCCCCATGAATGCTGGGGATTTCTGGCTAGAACTAAGGCAGAATAGAAGCCCACTGGCAAAGCACTGTTTTAAAATTCTGAAGCATTAAAATGGGAATAGACACTTTGACTAGGAGCAACCACCCAACTATCCCACTTGGCAGAAGCACAGCTCCCTCAAAGCCACCCTGAGTCTGGGGGAGTCCCCCTCAGTACAAATCTGTCCATTCATTCAACACACACTCTGAAAGACAGCCCTGCCCAAGAGGACTCCAAATCCCAACCAGGGAGATGGAAACACCACCCCCACCACACAAAAGGCTGGGTGGCTCTGTCCAGGGTGCTGACAATGCCCAGACAAGGAATGGGAATTCAAAATCCAATCCCTCGTCCTGGAGCAAGGGGCTGCGCCTGAGCAAGCCCATTAAAGCCTACTTGGCCCAAAGATGGAGAGGAGGAGGGAAGCGGGCAGATGGGGAGAGAAGGCAGGAGCGCTGCAGGCCCTGGGGCAGAGACTGCATCCAGAGCCCTTCAAGGGAGTCTGTGAGCTGGGGTCAGGCCAGGACACGCCAGGAGGAGTGGCTGCTGCTCTCAGCTCCCGCCATGTCCCTTGGCCACACTCCTCCCTCTGAAGAGCAAGCAGGGTGAAACCAGGACAGTGGCAGCTAGTGCATCCAGGGCAAAATAATGTGAAAACACGGAATTTCATGGAGCAGGCCGGGGAACCAGAGTGCTGAGAGGCACCAGACGTGACAGCAGACAGCAAATAAGAGCAATCTGAAGCAAAGGCGGGGCAGGAGGAGAAGCTGTGTGCCAGGGCCCAGTCCCGCGGCACATCGGGGGAAGCTGGTCACCAGGAGCAACACACTCCAACATACCCAGGAAGTCCACGCACTGGTGAAGGCTATGGAGCTGCAGGCTTCTGAGGAGGGCCAGGGGGCAACTGTGCCCCATGATCTATAAGCTGAATGTGTGTAAATGGAATCAGACCTCCTCTTAAGCTGAGGCCTCCATCTGTATGTCGCTTCACTTACCAGCCCCTCTCCCTCAGCAGCCTCATGAGACCTTCTAAATCAAACGTGCAGGCCCAGTACCTCCAGCTCCACACAGCCAGAAGGCACCTACGTCCTCAACGCCATCTCTCCTCTCCACACTGGGTACAGCATAAAATCCAGAAAAAAAGGGATGATTGGCTGATTAAATGCACTATGGGGGGGTAGTTTATCAAAGAATCCTGCCATCATGCGCATTATTACCCTCCCATATGATGTGCTGTTAAAAGTTTGAGATCATTTATTTTATCAAACAAATTCTTTTTTGATATAAACCACTATATACCTTCAAAACCCTTCCCCCGTCTACCGGGGCACACGGCAGGACTGCATTTCCCAGCCTCCTCAGCAATGGGGGCCCATATGATTGAGTTCCAGCCAGTGGGAAGTGAGTGAAAGTGAGCGTCTCTCCCAGGCCTGGCCCTATCATCCTCCCATGAGTACATTCTCTTCCCCCTCAAACTGGCTAGAAGTGAATTCCAGTGTTCTGAAAATGGAGGATGGAGTACCTGGTTCTTGAATTTCCACATGAAAGGTGGCCCACATTTATGCCCTGTGTGAACAGGAGGTAAACTTAAGCCCTTCGGAGGTGGTGTCATTGATCTCTTATTGCACCCAGCATTAGCCAGGCTGGGTGTGTACAGGTCAGGGTCACTCTGAAGGTATCGGGAGGGTCTGATGTGGGAAACATCTACCAAGACAAGGAATTCTGAGAGTTCCTGCTACACTTGGCTCAGTGACAATTTTGGAACTCTCCCTCCCTTTCCCTTGCCCCCTCCCCACTGTCAACTTGGACATGGCTTCCAACACCCTGAAACCACTGTCCATCAACTCCTCCCACAGGGGAGGGCTGTTCTGCCAGACGTGGATTTAACTGAAGGCCCCAGGAGTTTTCAATTAGCGATTGAGTGAACACGTCTTTCCCCTCAAACTTTTTCCTTGAGCTACTAATTTCCCTTAATCTTCTGAATTTGCCACTGGATGTGACAAAAGCTTTCTGTGTGTCCTGCTGTCCCCTGCCACCTGCCCCGTTTCCTGCCAGCTCCTCAGGCTTTTACAGCACTGTCCACCAGTCCTTCCATTTGAGCTCTATTCTGGGTCCCCCCTGCCCATGCCTCACTTCTGGTGTTGCCTCTTCAAGCTCTCCAGCCACTTGCTGCTCTGCCCTGGTTCCTATTTCTTTTCTAATAAATGGTTTCCTTCGTCTCTCCCGCGTTTCCTTCCTTCCCAGAGCTCCAACCACAACCCCACTGATCCTCAGAGGCGTGCTCCCGCCCCATTAATCTTTCAGCTAGGAGAGCTCAGGCCTCCCTCCCCTCTGCCCACCTCTGCCTAGTTACGTGGAGCCAGCTCGCAGGGGAGGAGGAGCCTGCTGGGGAGTCGCCTGGCACCTCCAGATCTCCCTCCTGCCAAGGGAACAGCCCTGTCCCTCGAGGGATGGCAAAGAAGCTCCATAATTTATGGGGAAAGAAAGTGCTTAGTCAAAAGTACACTGCAAGAATTGTCGGTTCTCATCTTTTACCTCTTTAAACATTCCATTTTCTGCCATCTTAACAAATATGGGTTAACCTCCATCAAGGTTCCTTGTAGGTTTCAAAGACTTGCCTAGCTATTCCCTTTTTCCTCCAGGTATTTATAGTTCTACTTCCAAAAAGAATTGTGATAGCTCACCATAGAAGGCACATAAATAATAAAATAACTTATAACATGAAAGAGTATGAACCAATTAAGGAGCTGACAAGATTCATGGACACACATATCGTAGGTTAAGGATACATACTTATTGTCACTGAGCATAAATTAAGCCCCATGTCTCAGTGCAACTAGAGTCAAAGACAAAGAGAAAAGCAAAACAGAGTAAGGAAGGTCTCAGTGGTTAACAGCAGAAGGCACACAGTGCACGACGATGCTCTGCTACTCTGGTAGTAAAGTCTTTGAAATACTTTAAAAATTTTTTTTACATCCCGTCTTTAGCATAAAGTAAAGAAAGAATCATTATCATATAAATGAAGACAAGAGCCATGCTCAAGGGGGACGCGTGTGTGGAAGGGGAAATATTTTCAAGCCTCTCTTCAAAGGCTGACCGCCATTGTGGAGCACCCGGCACCAGCAGAGGGGTCACATGAGAGACGACAGTACTGACCTTTTCATCACAGAGACGACTGCTGTCCTACTATGAACTCAGACAGGAAGCTGTCCCATGGGTCTTGTCAGCTTCTGCATTCTTCAGAAAGAACTTTCCAAGGGTTCAATCATGTGAGCCTCAAGATCACCATCCAATGGCAACGTCATGCTGCCAGCTTCTGCCGCAGGCTGCACCTCCCCCATCTTCCGAGGCAGCTGGCATTTGGGTGCCCATGGCCTCGTCCACCTGTTTTCCTTTCATTCCACTTGTATTTTTACTTAACTATTATTTGTTATCCTCCAAAATCCCAGTCTTGATACGTTAATAGCCCTTGGCAACATTTTCATCCCTTCCTGATTGTGAAGGACTTCCTCCTTCCTCCATTCCACCCAGATTCCATCTCTCCCTCCAAGCCCAGTTCCAGTCCCATCTCCCCCTCGGAGCCTTTCCTGGCAAATCGACCTTGAACCCAGACTGTCAACAGCCGCAGAGCACTCAAGTTGCTCCCACCATATGATTACAGCAGCTGTCCTCAAATAGATGTTTTTAGTGGGTGCCCCCTAAACATGGCAGCATGACTGAGCTTTGAATGTGGACCCAAGAGAGCCAGGCAAGTACCTCTTCAAGTTTCTGCTGCAAAGGGGTGAGGTGATGAGGGGAATGCTGCCTTGAATTCCCGCATTTCACTTCCACGTTCCTTAGGGTCAGTGACATCTGTGTGGCCTCCCTCACAGCCTCAACCTGGCTTTCTCTGCTGCTTGCATTTTGCACCATGAAGCACTCGCCCACCCCCAGAGGGTTCCTTGGCCACTGGTAGCTGCTCTGGTCTCTCAAAGACCCTCTTTGTTCCTCAGCGTCTACCATGGCAGGCTCCTCCCAGCATCCAGGGTGTGGGCGGCCTCTGTTGCTGACCTCTGTTCCCCCGGCGGCCTTGCCACCTGCTCGTTCCACACACCCTTAGTCTCCACTTCCTCCCATTTCTGGTGCATCTTCAGGAATAAACTGATGCTGTTGTCCTCGTATGAACACTTTGTCTGTTCCCGTTTTTGAACATAAGTCACTGAGTACCAGACTGCACAGGGACACAGCGCTCCATTCCAGCCCGATTCCACCAACTTAGAGCTTCTGTAACTTTGGGAATGTGGCTTCATCTTGCTTTTTCTTTTCTTTTCTTTTTTTTAATTTGTGCCAGGATCGAATCCAGGGCATTTAATTGCTGAGCCACATCCCCAGTCCCCCCCATTTTTAAAAACAATTGTATTTTGAGAAAGGTTCTCACTAAGTTGCTTACAGCCTCGATAAGTTGCTGAGGCTGGTCTCGAACCTGTGATTCTCCCTGCTTGAGAAGCACACCAGAGCTGCAGGTGTCAGCAAGCTGTGGGTCCCAGAGCCCACACTCCTGGACAGGAGGGACATGGTGTACCAAGGGACATGGGAGTGGCCACCTCCCCTCCCAGGATGGGGCTCCACAGCTGTGTGCAGAAGTTCCCGCAGAGAATGTGCTGTGAGGAGAGGACAAGACCCCAGGCCAAGCCCAGGGCAAGGGGAGGGCTGTGTGGCGATAGCAGAAGGCCACGTGAGTGGCGACCTGGGGTGCAGACAGCGTGGAGAGACACGGAGAGACATCAGAGGCTGGCAGGGGAGGGGACAGGCGTCTGTCTGCATGGGACGGGATGTATGACACAGGCATCTGAGTCATCCTGGCTGCGGAGGAGGTGGCTCTGACTCTCCCAGCAGGGGAAAGGGCAAGAGCCCAGGGTGGCAGCTGGAGGTTCTAGAACAGACCTGCCTTGCACTTGCCTCCCTCTGTGGGTTCCCTTGAATTCCAGACACCTGGGCCAGCCACCATGGGCAGAGTGCCGTGGGTGACCATGACCCAGTCACCTCCCCTCTGAGCATCAGGGTCCTCTTCTAATATCAAAAGCACGGAACTGGATGATCCCCGAGGTCCTCGTGAGTAGTAACACTCTGCCATTCTAGATGGGCTGCTGGGCTTCTTAACTACATCCGACACAGCAGAACTGTCTTACAGACCACGCGATGGCAGATGTTTCTTTGAAGGTGTGTGACAGTCCCCCATCACGCTCGCCCTGTGCTTCTCTTCTTGTACATGCTTATGGAGGCAGGGTTGGCAGTTTGCCAGCGGTCAGTTTCCTTTTCTTCCTGGGCCCCGCTTCCCAGAGCTTCCAAAGAGCAGAAAGTGGCCACATGGCTGGGTGCAGAGAGTGGGACCAGAGTCCATGCCGTCGGTCCCACATTCAAGACAAGATGTTTAAGAGGCAGACATGGATCCCAGATTGGATCCCAGAACTAATGACTGTGAAAACCACCGAGTCCAAATACGGTTTAGAGTTCAGTTAACAGCGGTGGCCCAATGCTGTTCTCGCAGTGGTAACAAGCACACCACGTCACCGCAGGGTGCTACTGTTAGGAAAGAAGACACAGGGAATAAGTGAACTCTATTGTTCTAAAATTCTTCCTGAATAAAAAGCTGATTACTGTGTATGGACAGGCCTGTCCCCTCTCTCGTGCCCCACCTGCCAGCTGGCTGCACATGGCAATGGCAGAGATGAGGCACGCCTGGGAGGGGAGCCACCCAAGTGAGTATGTGCTATGGGCCTGCGCCACTGAGCCATGGGGCCCTTGTCACCATAGCTGCCCTCTACTAGGTGATACACTCATGGCTGCACTTCTGACCCGGTACTGCAAGGCTGTGCGTCTGTCTTCTGCTTGTCTGTTCCTTGATGGATTCTGAGCACCTGGCCTCCGAGCTCTAGGGTCAAGTTCTCCTTCTGCTGTGTTTCCAGTGCCTGCCTCAGTGCCTGCCTCCACGGCAGTTTGTCAATTTGGAAAAACTGCTGCATCTGAACAGCCTCTTCTAGGCACATGGTGGTGGGGGCTGGGCTAGCTTCATACCCCTTAGTCAACAACAGTCCCCACATGAGGAACGACCCTGCCAGCTGCCACTAGGGCCCTGACACCGCCGCTCGTGGTGCTGACCCTCCTCGTGCCATTTCTCGCATGTTCTTGCCCTCTGTGCCCTGCCATCTGCTGAAGTCCTCCTGTTCCCTGCCTCACAGTGCCTTCTTCCTCCCTCTTCAGCAGCCTCAGCAGGGATTGGCAGCCTCCAGCAACCCTGAGTAGTACAGCCTGGGACCTCTTGCCCACGCACTTGTGGGGACTTGGCGAGGGGCAGTGTGGCTTCTCTTCTGCATGCAGATAGCCCCTGCCCCCAACGCTTCCTCCTGGGAAAGACTCCACAGAACAGCACCCTGCTCCTGACAGCAGGAGGCCAGGAGTCCTATAGGAGCACAGGCTCCCCAGTCACTAGCTCACGGGGCAAGGCTTTGGGACACACGTGGGTGGCCACCTCTTCCTGGCAGGTTGGTTGCACTCCTGGAGCAGGATCATGGGAAAGTGAAGGCTTGTTCATGGATACCCGGGCCCATTCTCAAAGCTGGGCCCTGGTTGCAGGATGCTGCAAGAGGCACATAGGTCCTCAGAGGGGAGGTCCACCTTCCCACAGATGTGTGCTCCCTATCTGCAGTGTCCTGGAGGCGCGGAGGAATATTATAGACACAGAACAAGCGTGGTTTCAGGGGAACTGTGGATCTCAAGACCCAGGTTGGTCTCAACCCCAGGCCTCAGCACCTGGCTGCATTTGGAGACAAGCCCTTAAAAAGGTAATTAGGTAACATGAGGTTAAATGGCCCCTGATATAAGCTGACTGATGTCTGTATAAGAAAAGGAGATTAGAACAGAGACACTCAGAGGGAGGACCTTGTAGGGACACTGTGAAGAGACAGCCATCCGTAAGGCAAGGAGAGAGGCTGTTTTAGTTGGGATTTTTGTTTGTTTGCTGCTATGACCCAAAGACCTAACAAGAGCAATATAGGGGAGAAAAAGTATATTTGGGGTTCACAGTTTCAGAGGTCCCAGTCCATAGACTGCCTACTCCATCTGGGCCTGAAGTGAGGCAGAACTTCATGGCAAAGGAAAGCAGCTCAAGACATAGCAACCAGGAAGCAGAGGGAGGGCTCTGCTCATGAGGGACAAAATACATACCCCAAAGGCACCCCCCCCCGTGACCCGGCTCCTCCAGACAGACCCCACCTACCTACAGTAGCACCCAGCTAATCTGTATCAGCAGATCAATGCACCGATCATAACTCAATCATTGCACCTCCAAACCTTCTTGCACTGTCTCATACATGAGCTTTAGGGAGACACCTCATACCTAAATCATGGCAGAGGCCTGTCCATGCCTTAATCTTGGACTCCAGCTTCCAGAACTATGAAAAAGATAAATTCATGTTATTGAAGCCACCCAGGCTATTGTGCTGGCTACTTGCAGCCCTAGCACACTAATACGAGGCCCAGGGACAAGATGGGACTCAGGAAAGAACTGTAAGGTGGCCCAGCACTCCCATCTCCCCTGGGGAACGATCCAACACATGTCCTCTCTTTCACTCATGTTTCCTTTACCAACACCATGTCCCCTGAATGTATGCATGAGGCCATGGAATTCAACCAGATCAAGCATCTGCTCCCTCTCACCCTCTAAATAAAAAGCTTAAAATCTAGTACAACAAGACAGACATTGTCATAACTGACACAGAGAAAACATACAAGTTTTAAATACAATGTGTCCAAAGCCAGTTTGATATTAATTATTTGAACCCAGAATGCACTTCCCCAGTGGCAATGAGCTCTGCTGGCTGCGTCCCTAGCTGACACTCTGGCCCCAGTCAGCTGCTGACTCGGAGGTAGCACACAACCTTCACAGGCAGCACTGCCTTCTCACCTGCCTTCTGTGACCTAGTCCAATCCCTGGAGAGGCAGCGGGGCTCCTTTCAATGGCCACATTTCAAACAGGAGTCCAGAGGCTAAGACAGAATTGGCACTTGCTCAAGGTCATGTATCTTACACAGGTGGAGCCATGGGCGCGAGCTCAGTTCCCCACGGTGCTCCTGGACACTGGGTGGAGAAAGCACAGGCCACCCTCAACAGGCAACAAGTGTGCCCAGGTGGCCAGAGGGCTGGACATCTGTGGTTAGCCTGTCTGAACTGTACTAGGGGCTACCTGCCAAAGCTGCCCCAACATCCAAAGGAACCTGAGGGTAACATATTCCAAAATTAGTTTCCTAACCATATTTTCCTGGGAAGGGTAATGGCTGGTTAGCTCGTGTGACCAAGATCCAGAATCTTCCTCAGAATCCTAGCACTATGGGATTCAGGATCACATGCACAGTCCCACCCGGCAAGCAATAACTCAGGGCTGCGGTGAGCCCTGGAGTTGTGCTTCAGAGTCACATAGGTGCTAGCACTGTGCTCACTCTGTGCAGTTATTTATAGAGGTTATTTCAGAGACACATCTTGTCCACAAAGAATTCACGCTCAAAAGATGGAGGGTCAGTGGGGGGTGGGGAGTGGGATCATACCTAAAGGACTGCTGTCAAAGGCTCAGTGGGATGTGCCCTGAGGTGACAGGGTCCTAGGACAGTGCCCTGAACTCAGACACTCTGGTAAACATTCCCTGTTCACTGAAACAGCCCAGATTGTCTTCAGCTGTAACATATGAACCAATCAATATCAAAGATGAATTAAAATGATGAAAATCAATCCCGAGGCCAGTTTTTCTTTCCAGACCAAAAATTTTCATCAATAATACAAAATTAAAAGATGCCACTGGATTCTGATACCTGCACTGGACATAGTTCAATCACAGGTTGTGCAAATAGATTAAGGAGTGGAAAACTTTGCCAAGAAGCTGTGCAGGGGCCTTTGGCAGACTGAGAGGAAGCAGGATAGAGCACAGAAGTCCAGAATGCAGCCACAGCCCTGGAGGCAGACGGTCTAGTCCAGGCGCGGAGCCCAGGACTCTACTGCCCCTCTTTGGGATGGGAATCCAGGCAGTAATTCTAGAATACACCAAGGGAAAAGCCAGACAAAGAACACCCAGTAGTCTGTGCAGCTGGTGTGAAGACGAGAACTAAAAACGAAACCGTGGGAACACAGATTTGGGTGATGTGGTGGATGGCTAGGAAGTGTTAGTTGCTGAAGACATTTGAGCAGGTAGGTAAGACATTTTGTCTTTATTTTTTTGACACTGGAGATTGAATTATTGAGCCACATCCCCAGCCCTTTTTATTTTTTATTTTGAGACAAGATTTTGCTAGGTTGCTGAGGCTGGCCTTAAATTTGCAATTCTCCTGCCTCAGCCTCCCAAGCTGCTGGGATTACAAGCATGCACCACTGTGCCCAGCCAAAGTAAGACTCTTAAAAGGAGCAGGTTTGGGTGGTTCTTGGGAAAGTGGGAACTAGGGAGCTAGGACACATGGAGCAGCAGAAGCTATGCTCAAACCTATCCCTCTACCTCAGGGTCCCCTCTCCCCACCCCCAAACCCCACTCCCACTGTCCAGTCTGTGGCAACTGCTGAGTCTGGTGACAATGATGATGTGGCAGCAAGATGTACCCTGCAGTACTGCCCTGCCCTACTCTGAGCTCATGGAGACTTCAGGCTCATGATTCATTCATTTATCCATTTATCTAATCAATCACCGCCTGGGCTCTGGCCATGTACCAGGCACTCTGCCAGGTGTGGGGGATGGAGAAAGAAACGGAGGTGATTATTGAATCCCAGGTCCTGTCCTCAAGAGCATGTCTAACAGCGGAGATCTTCACTCCATCAACAAATATGCTCTGACCGTGTGATCCACACCAGAGCCATGCGGATCCCAGGCTGGAGGAGAGACAGCAGAGATGCGATGTGGGATGAGCTCTGAAGCGGGGGAGCCCGTGGAGCTCAGGGTCTGTGTCCACAGAGAGACCGACAGCAGGCTGCACGCCAGGTCCAATGAGGAGGCAACGGGCTGCTCCTGGACAAAGCTCGAGCCACTGGAGCATCCCGTGGCCCCATGCCTGGAAGCTGGGGCGCTGGTGGGGGGCAGAGGGAGGCGGAAGCTGCCCAGCCCTGCTGGAACTCTCATGAGGTGGCTGGCAGGTCCAGGCCTTTACAATACAGTCTGATCCCCTCATCTGTCCCGAGTGCGCAGAGCTGTCTCCAGCTGCACCACTGCACCAGCTGGCCTCCGTGCATCTCCTCCCCTGGTGGCCTTGGGCAAGTTGCTTTACCACCCAGGAAGCACGGGACTCATGGCTCCTCCTGGGCGTGCCACAAGGGTCAGACATGGCCCCGAGCTTGGAGGCCCAGCACACGGGAGATCCCAGTAAGGCCACCTCCCTTATGCATGACTCCAAGTGTTGGGACAGGGGACCTGCATGAATAGTCCCTCTCCATCCACACTATAGCCTGGGACAGCCTGGGGAAATTGGCAGCTCTAGGTGCACCAGGCAGGACCCACAGGCACAGACCATGAATCTCCAGGAGGGCACCTCGGGAGTCAAGGAACAGCCACAGAAGGAGCCTGTGGCTCCTTCCTCTGAGCCTCTCTATAAAACAGAACCCCCATCTCTCTGGGGAGGAGCCCCATTCTACCTCACAGCTCCAAGGATGCATCTGGGTACAGTCTCCATCCCCATGGCAACCGCTCCAATCTGTGTCAGCGCGATGCAGTCTGCCGCTGCTGCTGCAGGAGGGGGACCCCTCACGTGCTCCTCAGAACAGGGACCCCAGGGGATGACAGGGAGAGAGCTATGGCAGGAAGCAGCCTCCAGCGTTCACCTGGCGGGGCCCTGCGCTGGCCTGGGTGGGCAGATGTGCAGTAGTACCAAGCCAGCCTGCACGCCCCAGGCAGCGTGCTGAGTGCGCTCTCAGGAACCACTGCCAGCCCTCCTGGTACCTCATTCGAGGATTTATGGAGTCTCATTGAGTCAACTGGGAAGACAGACCTATTTTTAAAATTTCATCTGGCAGGATAAAGTAGAGGAGGGTTCCAGAGGGAAAGAAGAGTGGACACTTGTGGAGTTCCCACCACACTGCTGGGGACTTGACTGGCGTTGTTAGCGTGTCAGCACCGGGAGCCTAGGGATGGCATCACTATTTTACAGATGAGAGAATGAGGGCCAGAGAATGCCGGACACTGGGCCAAGGCGACACAGAAAACTGTCTCCAGGATGCAGACCCACATTCAGGCTGGCTCTGCCCGTCCCTGCACAGGATTCCACCCGCTGTTGGCCCTGGGGGAGGGAAGGCCCCTTCTTGGGGCCAGAAACCTTGGGGTATGGAACCTTCAAGTTCTGAGGAAGGGAAGATGTGTGGCAAAAAGTGCACTGAGGCTCCTCGGGGTGTGATGGGGCATCCTGACTGCCTTCCTGGGGCCACAGGACTCTGGAGCGCTTCACGGAGGCTGACCCCAGGGTCAGGAAGGCTGGTCTCCAGGGCCTCACAGCTGGCCTTGAGAATCCACAGGAAGGTCTTGGCATGCCAAGAACAGTGGAGAGAAAGGGGACGCTGTCCCCTATCATCACACTGTGGTCACACTAAATCTGTGTATCTGTATGTGAGACTGATTAAGTGACCACATAAAATAGCTTAGAAGTCTGGACCACACCAATTGCTAGTAGCTTTCACTTCTGAAAGCAGAGCTGCTGGAGCCAGGAACAGGGGCATGGAAGAAAGGAGAGAATGTAGATTTACTTTCCATTTCTTGGAATTTTGTTACAAAGGCCAGATAATTGTAGTAAATAAATAAAGGCGAAAAATGAATTATTACAAAAGGTCCCCCAAATATCCCTGGACAAGAGTGTCTGTTGGATACCAGCGTCCCCCACAAGTGGGCAATACTCTAAACTGTTTGCAGAGACCACCTCTGCCCACCATCAAAAGGCAAAAAATGCCCACTTGCTTTTTTGTTGGGGGAGGGTTCCAGGGATTGAACTCGGGCACACAAGCACTGAGCCACACCCCCAGCCCTATTTTGTATTTTATTTAGAGACAGGGTCTCACTGAGTTGCTTAGCACCTCACTCTTGCTGAGGCTGGCTTTGAACTTGTGATCCTCCTGCCTCAGCCTCCCAAGCCACTGGGATTATAGGCGTGCACCACCATGCCCAGCCACTTGGTTTTTTTTAATTGAATATTTTAATTGTGTACTTCTTGTTTTTTGCCCGAGCCTCTCCAGTCATTGGAGTACTCACCATCAGATGGCTTACAAGCAAACCAACAAGAGAGCACTCTCATACAATGTGTCCAAGCTACAGCCCAGACAAGGAGGGATTTGTCTCTTAGTAGGAATGGACAGATTTTAAGAGAGTGAGGAAGGAGAGAAAAGAGATTACATATCAAGAGGTTATCTTCTCCAATTCTGTGACGTGATGATCAGACTCATTTTAGCAATTTAACTACTTATCTATTTCTTTTTCTCAAAACATCAAAACGTAATAATGAAGACTTGGGAAAGGTAAAGTCAACTCTTGCCACTGCTTGGAGACTGTCCAGCTCATCATGGTGAGAGGCTGGGCACTCCCCTCCCCCAACCAGTCTTGAGATACATCTCCACAACCCACTCTGTCCAGCGGGTTGACGAGGAAGTCTCTGCTGAGTACTGGCTCATGCCACGAAATTATCCAGGGTATGCAGCAGAAAGCCCCTGCCTACAAAAAGGGTACAAGCTTGTTGGAACACAATGACACCAGAGTGACTATGTCTGGAGTCACAGTCTGCAGTTCACACAGGCTGCTCCGAGTACTGTCCATCCATTTGAGCTACCAACTTCTCTGGAAAGGAAAATGGGTATGATCACTTCCCTTTACACAGAAGGACACTGAGGGTCACAGAATAAGGTAGGTAGAAAAACACAATAAAAAACATATGGGACACAGAAACAGTAGTGAACCATGAAGAAGTGAGCAGCACGTAATCGTCTGGGACGAAGCTGGGTCAGAACCACAAACTTCCAACAGCAAACTGTCGCTCTTCTAGGGAACAGCAGAGGCAGCACACTCCCCCACACACTTCCTGGGATTCCTGCCTCAAAACAGCACAGTGTTGATGAAAGTAAGTCCAGATTTTGAGAAAAGTACAGATTATTAAGAATAGCATTAAAATCACGCTCTCACTGAAAACCGGAAGATGTTAGAGAAATTCAGAAGACAGATTTTAACTTTAGCATGACCTCGGCTTCCTAATGCATTAATCACTCAAATGGAATAAATCTATTCCTGCAGGGGCAGAATTACACAGTTATCTGTGATCCAATGTCAAATAGGTTATCCCTTGATTAAGGTGTTAGCATGGATGAGAATTTTATTGAAATGATTTCCATTATCTGCACAGCAGTTCATCACAAATATATTTGGCCTAGTATATTTCAAATATGATTTGATCACACATCAAAATGTGGCCATTTAACTCATTTTAATCGAGAAATTTAAATGCATCTGCCTTGCTTTCTCTCCTAGGGCTGTTGCCTGTCGGGAAATTCCCACGCTGGCAGGTTCAGACAAGTTCTTGGAGGTAATGTCCCTTAGCCAGGCTTCTCCCCACTCCACGTTCTGGCCATCAAGCTGTTAGAGAAACTTACAATTAAAGGAGTTATACTCAAGAATCATCTCTGTGGGCGCAGTGGAGAGAGGGAAGGCTCGGGGTGTACCAATAAGGAGGGGTTTACTCTGCAACAGTCATCAGGAAGCTCTGGACATTCCACTGCTTCCCCCAGGGTCACTTAGGCTGCTGCCCTGTCATCTATCAAAGGTAACAAAAGCAAATCGTTCTTGCCCCCTGGGGAGGAACTGGGTCCCAAGTGGGCAGAGGTGATGGCTGTTCACGGTGCTGTTCCCACTGGGGGCTGCCTCTGCCTGGCCTCTCTGCTGGGCCTGGAAGGGAACACAGGCAGAAGGCACCAGAAGCAAGTCTGGAGCACTTCAGGCTTTGCCAACAGGATAAGGGACCTGTGTATGGGAAATTCCAGGAAACGACTTCAGCTCTGAGGCAAGAAATGGTGGGCAAACCACCTGTCCTGCATCTACAAAGCCCAATTCCACTCCAGAAGGTCCTGTTAATAACTGGGGTCTGGAATATTCTGCAAAGTCTGCATGGCAGTAAGATAGTAGGTGGTCACTCTGTACCCCATTACAGATGCAAGAGCAAGGACCAGTCAAGGTCATAAAGGGCTTGGGTAGGATGGCTGGTAAATCTTAAAATCTGAGCTGGAATTGGGAGGTGTCAGTCTGCCTCCTAGAAAAGGTAAAGGACAGGTTCTGTGTTCCAAAAGGGTCCCAAAGCCAGCCCTCTGCTTCCTGGCTGCTCTGGCCTGGGACACAAGGAGCCTGTGGCTTTCCTTTCACCATCTTCTTGAGTAGGGGACAGGGGACTGTGCACCATGGACACTCTGACACCTGTGTTCAAGGACTGAAGAGGAGCTAAAGAGCCAGCACATGGAGTCCTAGCAGAGGCCTCCGGCGTCCACACTTCCATACTCAAAGTGAGCATTTGCAGCGTTCTACAATGGGAGCAAGCCAGCCTGGGCGGAGGGAGTGTCTGTCCTGATGCCCTGGCTGAGGCTCGCCGCTGTCCTGCTACCTCTGCCAGCCATTTCTACATCAATGGGCAGGACCTGACCTGCTAAGAACCCTCCTTCCGTGGGGACTCTGGTCCTTTGAGACTCCTCTGAACTTGGGGGCTGTGTCTACAGAATAATACCTCTCAAGATCTCCTTCTCAGTATCCTGTGTGCTCTGCAGCTGTGCAGTTGTCCTCATCCAGCACAGCGCCCGAGGATGAGCACAGCCACCCACTGCCCACTTGTAGCTCGAGGACTGTGAGTGCAGGATCGAGGGAGTGCCCTGTCCCCTTAGCTTCCTGTGAGCTGGCCTGCCAGACCATTCTTCCACTCTCCTGAAGGCTCTGGGATGGCAGAGCCTAAAGGCCAGCAGGGAGCCACCTGCCCCAAGAAGTCATCACTGTGCCCTCATGCCGATGTCCTCTGTGGGATGTGACAGGCCGTGACACCTATATTTGGAATCAGGCTTTAATTACTTTCTCTACACTGCCCATTGGGCTATTCATCCCTAGCCTCAGTGGCAAGCTTCCCTATCCACATGCCAGCCAGAAAGCCAAACTCCACCTGGGCTGGGCAGGGTTGGCGGGGTTTCTCCTGGGAATGGTTTGGTGAAGAGAGGATAAGCTGCTAGTTCAATGAGAAAAAAGGCAAGCAGCATTATATGTAAAAGCATCAAATGTGAAAGCGACCTAAATGTCCACAAGAAGGCGGTGCTTGTTAGCAAGGAGAGCTCTGATGAGCTGTCATAACAGTGATCCCGAAAAGCATGCAACCAACCGTGGCAGGAAGTGATTTGATTATATTAATCAAGAAGCAGAACACAGAAGAGTATGCTCACTACGATTAGAACTATATTTTAAATTTTTGTAAGAGAATGCATAAATAAATAAATAAATAAAGCCCTGGAGATAGGGAGATTACATTTTTTAATTCCCTTCATACCATTTTTCTGATAAATACCACCAAAAGAAAAATGATTAAGGAATCCAGGGAGAAAGGGATCCTCAATGGGGTCCCTTGGTCCTGCTTCTAGCCCTGTCTCTGTTCCATCTCCCCTCTAAGCTTCAGATTCCATAAATACACACTAGGTTGCCCAGAGTGATTGCCTGGTACCTTCCAGATCTGACTTCCCACGGTGCTGTTCATCCACAAACAGTGCTTGGTGACCTCATTAGACTATGACTTGACCATCAATATTTGCCAAACCAAGGGAGTTGGAGATCTGTTCTGAGCACCAGCTGTGGACACTCTGAGTAAGCACAGGGCCATTGCCATGATGCTTCCATTGAGCTTGCCTTTCTTGTGCACACATAAGAGCTACTGTATTGTATGTGGCTTCCAGGCTGGATCCAGAATTTAGATATGATTTATACTGCCATTTTAAAATAAACTCTCAAAATAAAGCTCTCCTGTGTCTAAGAATTGCACTATTTTCTGTAGACTTTATCCTAATTTTGGAAGGGAAAAAAAGGAAAATATTTATTCAGAAAGTGCTTCATATTTACATAGCACCTAACGCTAATGAAACATCTTATCCGCTCTTAATGATGAGATTAAGGTGTAAATTTAGAGCTCCACCCACTAGCCTGGCATGTTCCTTATTCAGTTCAAGTCTGTTTGAAGTAAGTTACCAGGCTTCACCAGCTTTCAGAGTTAACGTGTGGGATCTATTTTTTCCCTTCTACAAAGAGGCACTTGCCAGAACACTTCAGCTATTTCCCAAGACTCAGAAAAGGTTCTGGTTTCTCTTCTGTGTCAGTCTGGGACTGCTGCCAGCTGGGAGCAAAGGGACAGGTTATGCACACAATGGATGGGGGACTCGAACATCTTTTGTCTTCCTACACATTTGCAACTGGTCAGCTCCTAAGAAAACCCAGCTTCCTCCTGGGAAAGAGCTCTGAGCATCTGTTGAATAATGCCATCCACAGAAAGCTCTCTTCTGTCTGTCTATCCTTGGGCTAAGCTCAACCTCTGAGACTCCAAAGCAAGACATTGGCATCAGCTGCCTCCTCTCACCTTTGGCTGGTCTCCCTGCCTGGTGGTCATCAAGAGCAGGGTTGTTTCCAGATCTCTGGTGACAAGTCAGGTTCATTCTCTCCTTCAGCAGGTATTCCTGGGGTGTCTCTGCTCTGAGGGCCAGGTGCTGGGTAGCAGGGTCCTGCTTTTAAAGTCCCCAGAGGCCCCTATGGAAGCCTGGCCGAGTGCTAAGCAGGTGTTTGTCAGAGGTCAGACATAAAAGGTGTGTGCATGTGTGTAACGGTTGTGTTAATCCTCATGCCAATCTCACCCATCTGGGAAAGCTAGTTCTCCTCACTTTATGGATGGGATTACCAAATAGCCTGAGGAATAAATAATGTTGGACAGGAGCAGGGAATGGGAGATGGCTAAAGATGGGGAACACCACGGAGGGAAATCACCCACTATGGGACCCAAGAAAGTGTGCCTGGCCTAAGACTGGGCTCCTAGTTCATTCATTCTCTTCTGACCAGGCCTGGGTGGCCATGGAACCAAACGGGCAGGTTCCAAGTGGGCCCAGGAGTCTGCATTTTCACAAGGCTCCCACACAATTCTTGCGCTCAGAGTCTGAAAATCACTACCTCTAATTCAAAGCTTCTTAGTTGAAGAATAAGCATCTTCTCCCTGGGAGGTGCTCTGGGTGCCCTAGGGGACACTCCCAGTTGCCCACAAGTCCTCATGTGAAGAACAGAATCAGAAACCGATATTTTTAGAAGAGAAAGATTTCTTAAAAATAATTCCTATCCCTAATTCAGCCTCTTGTGAATGCACTGGCCACCGGCACATGAAGTGTCACTTATATATAAATCGGTTATTTGAAAACAGGAAAATCGCACTGCAGGGAAATACAGAGATGAATCTTGGCTGACCCGCAGATGTCCTGGAAGTCAAAGGATTAATGAGACCCAGTCTGAAGCCCTGGCTGCAGATGTGCCCGGCACATAGTAGGTGCTCAGGCAATGACAATTACCATTGTTTATAATAAGCAGCAGCCTGCAGCAGTGGTGAGCTTTAAGACTGAGGTGCTCTTCTGGTCGTTTACCATTGTAGTCATTGAAAACAACCTACTGGACACACTCTACCTGGCCCAGCCCACGTGAAGGCAACACCAGACAAGTCTGAAGTGTCAGGAATAGAAAGCTTTCAATAACAATAAGTCAAGCTGTACAAACTAGAAAGAATCGCTGTGAGGTTAAGTGACTTACTTCAGCTACAAAGCCACTCCCCAGCAGAGGCCGGAATGTAATCCAGGTTTCCAGCGTCCCACTGACACTGTCTCTTTGCTAGATTCTGCTGCCTCTTCAGTGAATGGAGACTTCAAATAAAAAGTAGGCACAGAGTCTTGGACTGCAGTTAATAGAGGCAGTGGCCTGGTTGCCACCAGCATCCTCTGAAAAGACTGAATAGAGGCCTCAGAGGCCACCTGGTCAGTGCTGTCCTGCAGGGATCAGTCCCGCCCTTTTTAGGGATTGCCCGGGAATGGCTCAGTGTCTAGTTTCTCAAAAGCCAAGATGGCTTCTCACAGACCTCTGCCTTCACTCTAGGGCTGGGGTGTGGGCAGGCAGAACCCATGGGCCCAAACTCCCCTCTCCACCCTCTCTCCTGGGCCCCCTCACTCCACTCCATTTCAGGATCTGAACTCTTGTACACTCTCATCTTTCTGGAGAGCTCACCTCCTCTCTTCTTACCCAATCCTGTAACACACTGGAACGGGAGTTCAGGGTTGAGCTCCTGCTACCCTTTCAGGAGTACTCACCCACTGTCTCATGAAGAGCACTCTGGGCTGCCACATTGGTTACCCGCCACATCCATTCCTCCCTTCTTTCTTTCCAACAGAACTCTGATCTTGGTTCTCCTCCCCTAAGAGAAGGTGTCAGATCTCAAGCTAAGGTAAATTTTAATCTGCCCATGTCAATCTCAGCAACCCACCTCTTTCCAGAGATTCATTCTAAGCTTAGTCATGTGACACAGTCTGGCTAATGAGGCATAGTGGGAGGTGGGGAGTTGAGAGAAAAGGTTTCCTCCTTTTACAGACAGACACAGAAGAGACCCTATCCTCCTTCTAGACGCTGTCAGATCTCAAGATGATGTTAGTAATGATGCACCACAAAGGGAGGCAGTCTGGCATTCTGAGGATGGCAGAGCAAAAAGAAGGAAGGAGCCTGGGTCTCTGATGACACCTTTCACTATGGATTTAACAAATCCTAGAACCACATTACCTAGCAACTTCTCAAGCAAATGAAATACTCTTTCCTTATCTACACCACCAGCCAAGTACATTTTCTGTATCTAGAGCCCAGAGCTTCCTAACTGATTAGCAATCTTTCTTCTCAATATGGTCTTAGCATTTAATTAATGAGACACAATATTACCAGCACCAATTTCCAAACTACACATAAGATCAACATGCTACACATTATCATAATTGTAGCATATTAGAAATTTTTTCTGGAATGTGATTTAAATTGAACTCCTTTGCCTTTTATATTTAAACCAAAATAATGGCCACATGGGAAATAGGAAGGTTTTTCATGATATTTAATGGCTCTGGGGTAAGGATGATCGTGTAGTGCTACTTAAGATTATGAGCAGAAGCCAGAAGGGTCTCTGAGACAGGGAGAACCTGGGAAGTAATGAAAGGTCACATCTTTCACTGTGGTATTGCTTGACACAAATCATTTTTTATTTAAGTTAGATAGTCTAGAGGTCAAACCATGGCTCCTAAATAAATAAAAGAAACACAACAAATATTCAATGCCTCTGCAGGAGGATTTAGGAGTAGGCATGCAAAGCAGGCTGTGTGGATGAATATGGAGATGCTATCCTTCTTTAGAGGGGGCACTGACTCTTAACTACCTTGCACCTTAGTTCCTGATAATAGAGGAGAATGGAAATTGACTTACTTTCTAACTTAAGAGAACGTAGGTACTACAGAAACTCCCTCAAATCAGAACCTGCGGTTCAGGTTTGCAGAGAGGAGTGGGCAGGGGAATTTCAGAGCCCCCCAGGAACTCCACTGCCTCTGAGAGGAAGTCTCTTGGACCTCCCCAGCCCAACAACTCCTTTTGTTTCTGAACTCCCAGTCTATCTAGAACCTGGATCACATGCAGACCATATCAAACCCAGCTCTGAGCTGTAATTTTACACATCCATACTTTATCTTTGTTTCCAGGTTGTAAGGGCTTAGGGGGAAGGACCATAGCTTGTATTTCTTTGCATCCTCCACCATATCTTGGGTAAGGCTACATAACAGACATAACAAATATATGATCAATGCTACATTCACAAGCCACATGGAAAGGATGGAATAGTAGGTAGAATAGTGACCAACACTGCTCACGGCCAGGGACAAGTAACACCATTGAGTAAGGCCAATTTAACCATCTACAAGCAGGGGGGAAGGAGAAGGGGTCTAGACCTGCCTTCTATACTTAAGATCGCACTAGGACTTCAGTCTAAAGGTCTTCTTGGTGATGAGAGTTTGGGTAGCAATTGGTATCCAGGAAAATGTGACAAATATCTCTGGATCTAAGATTGCATAGCACCCTGGCCCTGAGAATATCAGCAAGTCCATGCTTAAGAGCAGAAGATGCCAATCCAGTGGTTCCACCTAGAGGGTCTCCCTGGGCTTTCTGGAGCCCCTGAGGGACAATGGAGGGAAATGAAACAACAGTGTATCTCTGGGGCATAGCTGTGTGGCCTGCCCCACAAAGTAAAGTATGGGTCCTGCTTGGTGGCAGGAAGGCTCAGAAGACTGTCTGGCCTGCTACAGTCTCCTAAGAGGGCTTTCAATGGAACTTCAACAGCACAAGAGGTGGTCACTCTGCTGGAGGGATGGGGCATTTATTTCAAGGTAGAAAGAAACCTCCACATAGAGAGGGTTAACACACAAGGAGAGGACAGGGACTGATGGACAATCAGTCCCACTTTCCAGCAGGATGAGTCTATATAAGTTCCTGTTGATGCTTCCACAAGCCTTTGTTTCCTCATCTGCAACCTGGGACGATACCATATACTGCTAGTGAGTGTCTACACACACCTTCCGCAGAACAGGCAGTGTCCAAGCACTTCGTATAGAAAAACTACGCTGACTTCGCAGGGCTATTTGCAAGACTCTTTGGGAACCCTACAATGAAGGGTCTAGCTGCTCCAATCCCAAGATCCTCTCCCAGAAAGGACAGGAGCTTTGTCTGAACCCTCACATTGCTTTCCTCTCCCTGCTCAGGGTTCTCTTTGCCTGAGGCTCCTCTGATGGATTGTTCTGCACTGGCACAGTCTGAGGGAAGCGGGCTGCAGGATGCTTCCCGTGGTGAAAACCAAGGCCTGGAGAAGGGCAGAGTGACAGCACAGAATGCCGATGAAGGATGGGGCTTAGGGAACTTAGCATGGGGTGCCAAGACCTCAGGAAAGCACTGGGAGCAGTGGGGTGATGCAGAGGGGGAGTCTTGAGAAGACTGGGTCCAGCTGCAATGCTGCCCACACAGAGGGGAACTACCCAGCCCATCAGGAAAGGGTGGAGGCTCCAAATACTCCATGGGAATGTCTTGACTTGTCCACACCCATTCAACAGATGCTGTATGGACGCAGAGCTCGCTGGATCCTGGGCCCTGCAGCGACAGTGGGGGAAGATACAGTTCCTGACCTCAAGCTGCTCACCATCCAAGGTGGGAAAACTGGTGGTGCCCTGGCTGGTGGGGTCAGGACAGGTCTCTGGAGTTAGTCATGCTTACCTGTAAGAGGAATGGGAGCAGGAGGGCAATGGGCAAGGGGCATCCAATACCGTCCAAACGTGCCAAGCAATGGTGGCACCTCTGCTGTGCAACAAGTAAGAGGGCAGCACTTGGAATACACAGGAGCCACACATGTGCCTGACCAAGGTCAACCAAGAGAAGCCATTGCCCAAGGTCAGGGGCCTAGAGGTCACCCCAGGGGTTTCTTGCCTTTGAGTCAATGCTTCCTCAGGTCTGACTGTGGCTTCTGGACAGTGCTCAGGGCTCAGTTGGTGAAGTGTCTGTATTGCCCTAACCTGGACACAGAGGCCACAGCTCCTCGGCAGAAGACAAACCCAGTCCACCACCCCGGACTTCCGTCCCCATCGCTCCTTCCCCTTCTCACTGGTGCAATGCTCTCGAAGGACACCAAGATACAGACAACATCAACATCTTCCCTGGCATCCAAAGGTACAAAAGCCACCTAATGATTTCATCCTTCAACATGCCCAGAGCACTCTCCCTCCTCAGCGCTCTGCTTTCTGAAAGGCAATGCTATTTGAAGATGAGGTTCGTCTGCTCTTTCTTTTACTTTGATATTACAGTGGTCCCTTCGTGAGGTGAATTCTCCTGTGTCAAACCCTTAATTAGGAAAATAGGAAAATCCAGGCACCTGATCTAGAGCCCCAAGTCCTGGCACCACCACACTGCCAGAGTGAGAAGAATCCCTGGGGTGAGGGTGAGTGGGAGAGGTGGGTGAGATCAGAATGGTATGGTCACCCATCCCCCAATCACCAGCCCAAGTGCCTCTTCAAAAACACCCACACTATGCCAGCACACACAATAATACCTAAGGGAAAGACAGACTTGAAAATAATTACTGCCATTTATCACTCTCCTTCTGTGGCCTGAGCTTTGTGCTAGATAATTTCAGATAGCATAACCTCCACTCATCTTTTTTTTTTTTTTTGGCACAGGGTGGGGGTGGGGGGTTGCCAGAGATTGAACCCAAAGGCATTAACCACTGAGCCACATCCCCAGTCCTTTTTATTTTTTACTTAAGAGACAGGGTCTCACTAAGTTGTTTAGATCCTTGCTAAGTTGCTGAGGCTGGCTTCAAACCTGTGATCCTCCTGCCTCAGCCTCCCACACTACTGGAATTACAGGTATGTATAACTGCACCTGTTAGAAATTCCATTTTTAAGATGCAAAAACCAAGATTCTGAGAAGTCAACTTGCCTGGAACTATACAGATAACAAATGGTAGGGCTGGGATTCAAAGCCAGGCTTGTCCTTCCTGAAAGGCCATCTTTCTTCTTCTCCAGGATGTAACTTAAGTGGTCAGTACCATGCTAGATGCTCTGTGTGGTACCTGATGGCATTCCTCACAGTGTCCCTAAAGGAAAAGTGCCATCAGGCCCACTCTACAGAGAGGCTGTGGGTTGGATCCTACTTTTCTCATTCTTTTTAACTGTAGCTAGAAGGCTAAGGCTGGCCCAAGAGAGCAAGTCCCTAAGTTAGTGGAGGCTGACAAGATAATCCAAACAGAATCAGCAAACCAAACTTAAAACAAACTAGATCCCTGACAAAGCAGCACTGGAAAGACAGACATCGGATGCCAGTATTTGTATGACAAGCAGGCTGATGACCTCTGCTGCTTGGTAAACTCCAAGTACACTCCCCCTGCCAGGGTGGCCTGCCTCCCCACCCCTGGGACCAAGCACAGTGAACCCACTGGAGTGGTCTCCTGGTCCCACCTAAGGGGACCTCGTTCTGGTTAGCAGGGGCCCTCCCCCAGGTCCTCCTGCAGTGGCATGTTGGGCCTGCCTGTGAGGCACTTCATCCACAGGCACTGTGGACATCAGTGATCCAGCAATGGCTCCCGCTCCCAGCTCTGCACTGGCTGTGGATCCGTTACTTGCAGCTTTTCAGCCGATGTCTTTACTATTGTGGCCTTTAAATAACAGTGCTGGTGAAAAGTGCACCTGCTATTCACTTCACGGTCCATAAACTGTCAAGACTGGGGACCTGGATTCTTTCTAGAACCCAAGTCACTGTCCTTCCCTTCCTGAAGACCTCTCTGTTGTTGAATCAAATACCTGGAGATCCCGAGAAGGAACACACGGCCAGGGTAGGAAGGAGCAAGGTGGGTGGAGAGGGAAGCCCAGGTAGGAAGGAAACAGGGTGACAAGAGGGTGTAGTGGAAAGTCCCAGCTGAGGGAGGGGCTCCATAGCCAAGGTGCCTGCTGCAGAACCGAGGGGCTGGGTGGCATGCAGCTCCCAGGTTCCGTCACGCCCACATATCCCAAATGCAGACACACCTGCCCTTGGCGTTGTGAAGCTCATGCTGACATAAATTTGAACCATGTCTGCTGTGCTTCTCAATTGCTCAGGAACAGGAGGCTGTGTCATAGAAAGGAGGAGCCTGTGGTCATGCAGGAACTGGATTTTCCTTGGAAACATCCCTTTCAAGCCAGCTCCGGCCTCACTGTGGCATGAGATCCCTGGGCCCTATGAGCCAGGACCTCTGCTGATGCTGGTTCCATTACTAACTCACATTTACCTCCCCAGGCACCAAAACAGGCATGAAGCTTACGTTTGATAAAGTCTTAACATTCAACATGGTGACTTCAGGATTTCCTCACCGGTTGTGATCCCGGCTGCTTTTATGGCTGTCCAGTAACCAGCTCCCCATCGCTGGCCCTCAGCCCCGCAGGGCACTTCCTCTTCCTGTACATCTGGAAGAGGAAAGCCCCAGACCCTCCTGCTCTGTCCTTTATCCAGAGGGGACAACATGAGGCTCCCACTGGGCCAATAAGAGGCACTGGCCAGGTCTCGGGATATCTAGAGGGTCCAGGGACACAGTATACCAACTCATTACAGGGACTTTACCTGCTGCCTCCTCCTAGTCACCTGGTCTCCAGTCCAACCTGTACGTGGGACCCCAAATTCTCCCTATGCCTTCAGGGCTCATTCTTCCCACCCCTTCCCCACACGCAGCCAGCCAGAACTGGATGCTATTATTTGCTGCATAGGAGACTAAGAGATGCCACTCACAATGATCCCAAAGGAATATGGTCAACATTCCTGAAGGCAATACCCCAACAGTGCCAGAGCTCAAAGGAAGTTGGAATAAACTCACTGCTCCATAAGACTGAGATCTGCCAGAAGACTGAACCTTCCAGGGGATTTAGGGTCTTCCTGGAACACTATGTGCATCCCTCCTGTAGCGAGCCCAACCCACCTGCTGCCTTCAGATGTTCACAGGTTTGTGAACATACCATTTCACACAAAAAAGTCATCACCAATGACTCTCGCTGGCTAGAAATGCTCCAGGAGAGAGGTAAAGGCTGAGGTCAAGTACCTCTGTCCTGGAAAGAGTGGCATCATATTATACAGACCCCTTCCAACCCAAAATTTTCAAGAAGCTAACCCAAACAAGGAAAGGCTGTTAAAACAGACAACCCATGACGGGGCGCTGGAAATGGCTCCAAGGGTGTACTGGAGGGGAAAAGATGCGGGGAAAGCCAGCAGCTCTAGAACTCAGACACACACCTGTTTGAAAGACTACAAAGAAAATCCCCTTCAGTGTCAAAGTCAGAAAGCTACTTCAGGCTCACACCTCATAAAACTGCGTATCAGAAGACATCTTCAAATCTGTACCTGCGTATCAGCTTATACATAAGAGAGGTGCTGTTAAGGATCTACTTGTGCCAAAAAGAGAAAAGGATTTTACAGAAACCCATCTGACATAAAATGATAATTTTGACCCACATCCTCTCAAACAAGAATGAATCTCTCAAAACCAGTCTTAACAGAGTCAGGCAAGTACCAAGCTGCTCCCCAGGATGACTTCAGGTCAAGAGGCCAGGGTCACTCACTGGCTCAGACCTCACATGCTCTGTCATGCTGCTACTCTCCTGTGGCACACCCTTCGCTCTCCAACCAGGTGCAAAGTCCCTAGAGAGACAAAATCATGCCTGATGCTCGGGCATCTAGATTCTCAGCAAATGTGAGGCAGAATGGCAGAATCAGGAATCCTTCAGGTATCAGAGACAAAAGGGAGTGTGTGGCCCGCCTATGAAAATCAAGGAGCTAAAGACACCAAGTATTCAATTTCAAATGAGGATTAAACCCTAATCTTAACATTGATTTCAATGTTTTGGACAATATTTAATGAGCTCCTGAAAGAACAGTTCATTAAAAATGAATGGAATGGTAACTGCCCTTCAGTACTTAGTCTAGCAAGAGGAAATGAACGAACTTTAGCGTGATCAATTCCATGTTGGAGGCTTACATCAATACAAGGATTTTTGTGGAAATTGTGATTCTTTCTGGCAGGGCCAATCAGGGTAGGTTACATATGCCTTAAGCTTTGAAGAGGCTCAATAAATAGATGGACAGATGGACAGAAAGAAGGGTAGGTGGGTGGACGGATAGGTGAATGGGTGGACACAAGAGTGAGTGAGTACATAGGTAATGGGTGGGTGGGTAGAAAGGAGAATGGGGCAACCTTTTAATAGGCTCTGAAAGGGGGGGGTCATGTTTGCATAGTCAGAGGAAAGGGAGGAGGAGATTCTAGCCACAGAAACCCCACAGGCCATGCATGACTTGGCACCCTATAAAGGTTCCTCAAGGGAAGCATGGGAGGGCAAGGCTAGGAGCAGAGCCTGGAGTCAGGGAGTAGAGGGTCCTGAGCTCCTTACCAGAAGCTTAGATTTGATGTGAACTGGACTGCCAGACAGGCGGACTGGAACTCAATTCAGGAAAATGGACATTGTAGAAGCCTTCTGAATGGAGCAGAAGTAGTACTTACTGTACGCCACCAACTGCTTTCCAGAAATAAAGCATTTCAGACATAGAAGGGTAAAAGCAATGATATGAGGGTCACTTATATAACCACCACCCAGCTCTGTCCAATGTTAACATTTCATATTCATAGCTTATTTTTTCTTGAGATATAAATCGTTTTACATGCAACTGAAGCTTCTCCATGCCCCTTCCTGGGGCAGCCACTTTTGTAGTTTGCTTTTTTTCAAGATTTATACATGATGATACAAATGAAGCTTTTAATTTATTTAATAACTCTATTGCATTTCATTAAATGAATATCTACAATCAACCTAGTCTCCCTTTATGAGACATTTTTATTTCTAATGCTTTTGCCACTAAAAACAATGCTTCGAAGGATATTCCTGGCGATGGAATTGCTGGGTGGCCGGTGCATACACAGCTTCTGCTTTATTGGATATTCCCAACTGCTTTAAAACAGAGTGTGGGCCAGTTTACACACCCACCAGCAACATGCCAAGCAAATGATCTGTGCTTGACATACTGGCTACACTTTGTGCCATATGACAGGTAAATTGTTGTTGTTGTTGTTTTTAAATGCAGAGGGTCAAACTGGCCAGCATGGTACCACAGAGTTACACCCCCCGGGCATGTCATTGTTTTAATTTGATTTTTCCGAGTTGCTAATGAAGTCAGATATCTTTTTACATACTTAATGATATTCTGATTTCCTCTTCAGAAATTGCCTGTTCATATTTTTTGCCCATTTAAAAAAATGTATTTTTAAAATTGGTTTGAAAGAAGCTCTTTAATAGATTCGAAATACTAATCTGTTAGTTCTGGGTCCTGTAAATATCTGCACCCAGAATGTGACTTATTTTTTCACATTGCTTATGGTGTTCATATGCCCTGGATACATTTCTATTCCTAAATTAACTCATACACAAACTAATTATCACCAACCCTGTTTCCAAGAAGGGAAACTAAGATCCTTCAGCTAAAACAGGGAAGAGACACAACTCAAACCCAGGTCTTTATGACCCCAACACCCCTGTGTCCCTGATCACCCTTCTAGACCATCTGTTTTGTGTGGGAGAATATAATGAACACCTGTACCAGCACAGAGCACTGAAGGAGGGGGAAGGAGAGAGGCAGGAGGCCACCGCCAGGGGAAAGCAACAGTTTCCAATGACTGGATGACAGTGCCAGGCAGGAGAAGGCGGAGACCAGGTGAGGGGAACACTAGACGCAGGAATATGGGAGGAGGCAGCTGGGAGTTTGTCTTTCAATGCTGAGCTGAAGTCTGGTGTGAAGCCCTGAAGGAGAGCTGGAAAGGGGAGATGCAGAAGCCAAGTGAAGAGAAAGTCCTGCAGCTGTGGGTCTGGGTAAGCTAACCAAGAGGAAGAATAGGAAGTGGAAGCCCAGCTCTGGTGGTCCCAAGTTCACCCTGTCCTTGAGATTGAGTTCTCCAAGAGTTCATCTCACACTAACTTTTCTTCCTTCTACATCTGACACCCAGTACAGTGCCAAGCTCACAGGGTTCAATGAATGTTTGCTGAACTAATAAACAACAGTTACACTCCTCATGCAGATCCACAACCTCTTATGCAAAACCCCTGCAGTAAAAGTTTCTTTGCCTCTAGAAAAATAATCAGGTGCAAGTTGCCCACTGGGGTCAAAGGTACCACTCCTTTCTGCAGCTGAGCATACAAATACACTAAAGAAAGACTATAAATAACCTTAAATCACAATATGTTGTGTTTTGCTGCCAAATGACTTTGTGCCAAGCTTAAAAAAACTCAGCTTTTGCAATGTGGACTGAAGATAAGGAATTATGAGTCCATACCAATGGTTTTTTTTTCCTGATTACAACTCAGAATGAGAAACATTTTTCACTGCAATAAGTGTGCAAGCACGCGTGCGCATGCACACACACACAAACCTACGAATATAAAAGTGAATAATTTGTTAAATAATTATCATCCTTATTAACTATGAAGCATTTTGATATATTTTATTTCATTTACTTTAAGAAGTCTTGTGGCCATTAAACTGATATCATAGCCCACTGACCTGAGATGCCCTCCTCTAGGTTTTGTGGGGTTTTTTTTTGGGGGGGGGTGGAGATAAGGGCTCTGGCTGGAAAGGCCAGATCCTCTGGAGCCATGACATGATGTGGGGTCACTGAAGTGGGGCAATGGGCAAACTGGGTGAAACTATGACCTAACCAGTCGGATGGGAGCTGGCCATGGTGCTGCCCTGCAAAGATCAGTAAGAAGGTGGATCATGAACCTTATTTTGCTTTGCTTCCAAAGGAACCTCAGCCAGAAAGGAGCTCAGACTCTGTTTTTCTTTTTCTTTTCTTTTTTCTTTTTTTTTTTGGAGAAGGGCACTGCCATTATCACGACCTCCTGGCCGCTGGAGGGGATCTGGGCATGGAACCCAGGGGGACTATACTACTAAGCTACATTCCCTGGCACTTTTTTATTTTTGATTTTGAGACAGGGTCTCACTAAGTGGCTGAGGCTAACCTTGAATTTCCCATCCTCCTGCCTCAGGCTCTCAAGTCAGTGGGATTATCATGTGTGCCATCACAACCAGCTATCTTTCAACCTCTCTGGATTTTTCTGGTCCACAATAATCAATAAATAGGCTTTTCAACATAGAATGCCAGAACTGAAGGGGGTGTGAAAGACCACACAACCCAGCCAGCAAGTGCTTCAACCTGCAGGGGGCAATGAGGGGCAGGGAGACCTTGAGCAACAGGCCCCAGGCTTGGGGTTGAGGGGAGCCTGGCTGGCCCTGGAATGCTGAGTTAGTGGATCCCGCGGCATATCCTGCCATTCAGCATTCCAGTCCAGCTCTCAGCTCAAGTCATACCCTCGGATACTGCCCTCCAAACAAAGATGGCCAGGAAAACTGCTCTGAGTTGTATCTTGCATGGCCAAGTCTATAGCGGGTTGTGTCTTGCATAGCCAGAGCTCAGTCCCTTCCTCAGACTCAGCCATTCAGCTACCATACTTATGTTTTGGGCAACATGGCCCTTTTCTTTTTGAAATTATCAAAAATGCACTCAAATCTGGGTTTAAGTAATTTTCACATGAAAATGATATAAAAATACTGTAATAACTATTTCAGGCAATGCCTCTCTCATTTTACATTTTCATATAAGTAATAAATTTCTCATTAGTGACACAAAATTTAGCACTTTGTAAGTCAGGATCTTTGTATTATTTGTGTTTGGGGTGTATATAACAACTCTCCCAGACTGATCAGAGGACCTAAAAAACAGAAAAGAACCTCTTTTAGGAACTCTCTGTCCACCTTCCTCACACTGAAACACCCCACTCAAGTCATCTGCCTCCGGCAGGGTGGGAGACAAAAGGAAAACACTCCAGATGTAAACTCCCCCACAGCCTGAAGAGGAGGCCAGTTGTCACTGTCGTCATCAACTTCATCATTTCTGAGGTTCAGGGACATCTATGTTACATGCCCAAAGTCAAGGTCTGCCTGTACTTCCTTCTTGCCTGTTATAGGCCACTGGCTGCTCCTTCAGAAAAGAATGCTGCTTACCAGGCAGACACTCAAATGAATCAGCTGGTTCACAGGCAAACTGCCTTATATAGTCTTGAATGAGCACATCTGAAACCCCAGGCCAGAAAACTAGAAATGTGCTTTCAGTCTTAACTGATGAACACAGTTGGATTTGTACAGAGATATAAATGACAATTTTTTATCTTTCTTTTCCCAAGTTGCAAAAATCAACTAGTTCCATATGCCAATTCACATGAGACACTACTGTTTGCAACAAAGAGCAATGATTTTTGGTACAAAATATTATACAAATATAAAGCATTAATAAATACTGTATATTCTAAATTTTGGTTGTTTTTTTTTAAAAGCTTTTTGCTACAGTGTAGTAGCACATAAGGCAGAAATGAGACTCAACTATAGAACTCAGAAATAAGCACAGGCACATCAAAGGATGCCATCTGTGAGACTGGTACTTTCGGAGAACAGCACAATTTTGCAGGGAGCACTCCCATTCCTGGGTGCACATAGTTTTGGAATCTCTCCCACACGGAAGTGAGAACAGTGCTCTAATTCTCATTGTTAACAAATGGTAACGATTATGACAAACATACCCACTATACTAACAAAAACTAGTGTGTAAATCAAGCAATAACAGAAAAAAAAATCACCTACAACTGGACCCTTTGTAAGCCTGTAGACTTGTGTAAGGTATTTCTACAAAACAATCCAGTGGATCTGTGATGTGACCCTGGCATTGGGAATTTTTCAAAGCTCAGAGAGACAAGTGATTCTGATATACACATCTGGTTAAGACTCTACCAAATTTAATTAAGGGGTGTATTTTTTCTCAAAACACTTGCTGCCAACAGTAATTCCACTGTCTTCCAATTAAGTCTACAATTAAAAATAAATTTAAGTAGTCATTTTATTTCAGGAATGGGAAAACATTTTTAGACATAAAAGCAGAAAACAAGCACAAAATAAAAGCTTAAATTTTTGGTCTAAATGAAATTGCAAAATTTTCTGAATGCTAAAAACTATGATAAAGCTAAGGTACAAATGAGGGAAAATATCTACACAAGAGCCACAAGTCAGGACAGCAGGGACCAGGGACCAGGGACCAGTCCACAGCACCACCCTTCATGTCCAAGCCAGTCTTTGGTTCCTTGTGGTTCCTTGTTTTGTAACATTAAGCTATTTCTCAGCACATACCATCTGAAGAATACGCACAAGACCTCACCGAACATCACCCAGACTTCACGTTAAAACCTTGCTGATCTGCCAATTCTGAGGCTGAGCCCACCTGCAGGTAATCTGCATGTCCTCTGGGTCATCTGACAGCATGGCGCTCCATCCACCAACACTACGGAGCTCTCAGGTTGTTTCCATCTGGAAGGGGGAAGGCTGCCTATGCTCAAGTGGAACCAGCTTTCCCCAAAGACCATCTTTGAAGTTTGCCACGATTAAGACACTCAGCTTGTGCTTTGTCCTGTTGCCTAAAAATGGCAAGTCTAAAACTCCCATGCAAACTTTACATGTCCTTAGCCCACTAGCTCTTACTTTTAAACCCTCAAAAGACACAATTCTAATAATAGAATATTTCTGTATTTTCCCTTTGTGTTTCCAAAACTACCATTTTAGTTTCACCCCTGCCCCATGATGCAATAACCAGGTCAGAACTGGTTCAACGTAAGCACTCCACGAGTCGAACTCTGGATCCTAGCACACACTCTGGCCATCTGCCTCGCTGATTTTGTAATGGGTAAAAGTAGGTCACACCAGCACTGCTCAACTCCCAGAACAGTCTCAAAGTTTCCATGAAATCTATGCATGCCCAAGGCCTTGGCAAGCTGGGACTTGCCACCACTGCCACACAGCCAGTGGAGCAGCAGAGGGGCTTCCCTTCAAGGGGGTTAAAGGAGGAATGATCAAATCAGAATCTGCAACTGAACTAAATTCCCAGGTGACAATGTGAAGACTGGGCAGGAGGAATCTGTCAATCCCTGTAGCATGATTTCTAAGAGCTGGTGCATAGGCGATAGGACCCAGTGGACAGCATAACCGTGAGGGCCTACTGTCATCAGGGTTTTTCCTGATGCTACTAATGTCGTGTGTGCCTCTTGCTCAGAACCTTCTGTGTCAGCACACTGTAGCACGACATTTTGGTAATTTCAGCTAGGACAGAAATCAAATCTCCTCAGAACTAGGCCGGAAAGCTGTCTCCATAGGTTAGGATAGCATGCTCATGCATGTTTGCACTACGCTTCTGTTTTCAATTAAATATTCATTCCTTACAGAAAAGTTCAAGGGACCTCTTTGGAGTATTTGAAGAATTTATTTTTGAATAATGTATTGCTTGCATAAGTGAGATCCCCTTAGGAATCCTGTTTCCTTTTAGTCTATTCATATTCTTAGAGAAACAGGAGCTATTCTGTCTCTTCTTTTGTCTCTCATCTTACAAAAGGGAGGGAAAAAGAAGAAAAATACAAATTTTGTTGTTTTAAAAGTTGGTTTTCAATAGGCTTTCTGGGTCTTGGAACTTTCTGGAATATTCCCCACAAATATACTTTTAAACATTAGGTTCTGAATTGAGACCACAGAGGTCTACAGTAGAAAGAGGAATCATGAGATCTTACTAGTGGGGCTGAGTTCCCTCCTCCTTCCAGAGCTCTGGGAGCTCCCAAGCACCCTTAGGTGGGTTCACTTCTCCTTTCTCTGCCCTCCTCTACCCAAGATCAGGAGCGCAACCCAGGCTGATGCCTCCCCACAAGCAGCCAGGCTCCACATGACTCTGTCCCAATGAACACAGCTTCCCTCCCTCAGAGCTCCTGTGTCTGGCCTGGGGGTTGCAGCTGGGCAATCCTGTCCCCTACATTCTCACTTCAAGGAGGCATCAGCTTGGCAACTCTGACCAGGCAACTTCTGTGACCCTGGTTCCCCACATAATGCCCAGCACCGTGGCTGTTACTCCACAAATGTCAACTGGACCAGTCCCTACAAATGCTTACACAATGTTCCTCACCATCACATGTCAACATCCAAATGGGGAATTTTAGGCCCTGGCTTCAGACAGAGGACAGAGAGGGAGGCCTGGCACTAATGGACAGGGCAGCCCCTCCTCAGCCAGAGGTAGGTACTGCTCTCCTGCAAATCCAAATCCTCTAAAATCTCAAGTTTCTTCACAATTCTTCCGCTGGAGGCATTGGACTTGATTCGTAGTCAAGTAACAGAGACTCAATGAGTAACATCAGGGATTTCTCTTGAGGAAATAGCCACAAACTAAAAAAAGAACCTGCCTTCTCTGAGCTTATATTTTAGTGCAGAGGACAAATGTATGTCAGGTTGTGACCAGGTTGTGACAGCTACAAGGAAACAGAGATAGTGCCAGAGGTGCTACTTCACATGGGTTGGTCAGAGAATGTTTCTCTGAGGACGTTTCAGCATTTCAGAGGTATAAGGGACACCAGGGAGCAAGGCTTGTGAGCAACAAATGTAAAGGCAGTGGGGGGGGGGTGGAGGAGGAGGGTGGAGGAGGAATGGGTATAGCTTGTTTTCAAGTGGAGCTCATTTTTATGGAGAATAGAATTAATGACTTCAACTGAAGCCAAGCCTTCCACAGTGGGACATGGAGTCCTTACAAGGCTTTGGGTTCTACTCACTTTCAGTGGCCAGCGATTTAGTCTAGAAACCATCCAGAGATCTTAAGACCCAAGACTGGCTGGGGCAAACACAAGAGTAGAAGACGCCAAGCAACCCTAAGTGTGCAGATCCAATCAGACACCTTCCAGAAGGTATCTTCCCTCATGCAACGAGAATGAACTGACGTTTACATCTGGCCCTCTGTTAAGACTGGCTAGATTGAGAAATGCACCAGAACTTCCACTTCTCCAAAGTATGTGTCTCTTTGATCTGCCTAATTAGACAAGTAGAATTGGGAATCAAAGCAGTTTCATGGGAGGAAGCCAGAAAGTTCTGTTTTCTGTTTCCTATGACTCGCACTCATCATTTTAGACTCTAAATCTTGGTCGTTTGTCTTGGAGTCAGTACCTAATACCTGGCTGCAGACGACCTTTATCTGCAACAAGTACTGGGGCAAGTGGTGCAGGAAAGGCTGCCATCCATCCTCCACACCCATCCTGCAACATACCATGCAGACCTGAAGGGAGAAGCTGCTGCTTGGGTGATTTGAGCACACACACAAAATGCTCAAAGACATCACCTCACAGAACTAATTCCAGTATTGTGCATCTCAGATATAGACATCCCAATTTTTGAAGAGTCTATAATTTATACCAAGGAGATAATTGGGTGAGTGTAGAAATTATACAGAAGGATAGTCACTGAAACTGAGTTTTTAAGACTCAAAAACTGGAAAGAACTCAAATAACGGAAATTGTAAACCACTTAATTTCCAGCAATAGGGAGTTGTTCCATCCACACAGCACAGCCATTGAAAGGATGCTGTTAGCATGGACAATGTGCACCGCAAGCCACTGACAGCAAAGCAGTGTACAATGGTGAGGACTGGAGTAGTAACAGTAGTGAGGCAGTAAACTTAGTTCTTTTTATTTTTCCACATCATTTGAAAACTGTACAAAGCAGATCACCTTTACAAGAAAAATAATTCATCTGTACTTTGGGAAAACAGTTATTGAGAGATCGAAGGGAGAAAATGTTTAGTAATATTCTGGAAAAATGTTTTTATTTAAAAAAAAAATATATATATATGTATGTATGGGAAATAAAGCAATGCTCCAATACCTGCCTTAAACTTTGTAGATCATCAAGAAATTGAACTGCTCAGAAATTCTGTCTTGCCACTCAGCCAGAGACCTGTTGAATCAGGCCAAACAGGAACTGGGGATGCAGCCCAAGCAAGCCCAGAGTTGCACATTAAGCCTACACTGGGCCCAGTCATTAAGTACTTTCTCATTTCTCAAAGCAGAAAAACTATCCTACAATGTCTTCAATATTTTAATATGCTCCAGAGGACTCCACAAATGGGGCTCTTAAAATTGCATAATAATCCATTCTGTGACATGAATTTCTAAGCTGACACGGTGCCTACCAGGCCACTGAGAACCAATCAAGAGCTAAAGGAAAACCCAATTTCTAGGGGAAACCTCAGAGGTCATTTAACCAAAAATACAATTTGCTTTGGAACAAGACAGAGATATTGGAAGGAGAAAAGACTGAGATGCCTGCTTATAGCTGTGTCATCAAGACAGAGCAGAACCTCTTCCCAAATTCCACAAGGATCATCGTTTCTGGCTATGTCAATATGTATCAATTTATCATCTTCCTCTGCTGCAAAATTGAGAAATTTCAAAATATTTCATCCAAATCCAATTTTAACTACAAACTCTGCCTTCTAGTATTGTGACACTCAAAAGCCCCCACAGATGTTCCTCCACCCATAAGAAAGGATGGGGAGTCACCTGCACATGGAGTCTCAAATACCCTCCAGCCAATTTCATCTTATTTAGCAATTTCATTCTTGCTCTCAACTCCAGTGAACACAGAAAGCAGGCTTCTGCCCAATTACCCATAGTCCAGGGTTTAATAACCCAATGTTGGGACTCCTAAGAAGTCTCTAAGGAAACAACAAAGAATAGGGCAAGCTGTCCCTACTGAGCAACATCCCAGAGGAAAGGGAGGTACACCAGACTAGGGACCACAGACTTCCTTTCAATGTCCTGCCCACAAGCACTTAGGAAGGACACCAATCCTACTCTTGAGGAACCCAAGGAAAAAAACCCAATGTCTTCACTCCTTGACAAATCATATATAAGAACAATGACAAATCATATAAGCACTGGCTTGCCCTAAGTGGACAAGATATGAAAACTGGTTATTATTTAAATATTTCTAGAAAATGTCTTTCCATGGGGAAGATGAAGGTGACCACACCACTTGAACCTATCACAGATTCATCCCTGACATCTCCTCCCTTCAGAGGCTTTTTGCCCAGTTCTTTAAGCTAAGTGATACAAGTGGTCTAGTCACACAAGACAATGATATCTAGAGTTAGTCTTAAACTTGGTATTATAGATGAGCAGAAATAAAACTGATACAAATTATAACCACTGCATCATTTTTGGTCATTGATTGTTGTACAACTTTTTTATAGGTTGATGGCTATTTTGCAGGTCAGAAAATTATCAGCAAGGTAGTATAAGTGATTTCCTGGAAGTCTGTATTGTAGTGCATGTTTGCATAAATACTGGTAATCTGAGAGATTTATAGGAAGTCCCTGGTCAAGAGTTGACAGAAACAGAATAGTGCTAGTTGTCCTTTTAACGGCTACCATGTCAGATTTTTAAAACCATGACTCCCAATATACAGCAGGGCTGAAGTAATTGTCTCGACGAACTGTTCTCAGACTCTCTAACTAGTGTCCTATGAGTATGGGTTATGGGGTAAACAAAAATTAATAGGTCCTTGAAGAGAACCAAGACTTTAACATGCTAATATTTATAGTTCCAAGAAAAGAGTTGTGCTCAGCTTTTTGACTTTACAGACCAATAAAATAATTTAAGAGTACCTTTAGAGAACTCAGGACTATAAACTTAATTTTACAAAATGAGGACATATAGCTAAGAAAAGGGCATAAAGTACAAAGGAATTTTTCTATCAAAAATAATGTCTGAAGTCCCTACCTTGTCCCTGTTTTACTGTAAAGGGACACTCCTCCACCACCACCACCAATTATGCCAGAGCTATGGGGTGAACTTTCAGTAGCCAAGGTCTCCTGACGTTGGCTTCAGACACACAGCACAAAGCGAACACACTGCCCACGCCGCTGCTGATTCCAGAAGGGAGCCCCCATCCCCACCCTCATCCCTGCCATGCCTACTGACTCACTAGCACTGCTAACTTTAGGGAGACTAGCTCTGGACCCTGATTTAGATTGACTTATTTGTAGATGTTTTTGTCTATTTCCTTTCCTTTACTTCGTGTGCATATTTTAAACAAAAAAGGTCCTTATTAAAACTCAAGTACAAGCTACTTCATTAGAACAAAGTTTCTGCTACTCACACAGAAAAGCCTGATATGCCTTGGGGTCCCCCTACCATGCAGTGCTCAGAACAGTTCAGAGACTCTCACTGGAGAAAAGAGATGGAGTCTGATTATGTGACGCATGCACACCATACATACAAGCTTCTGAGAATGAAAAGTAAAAATAGTCATGCTTTAAAATTTTCTCAAAAATAAAACTATTAAGTTTTGAATAATTAGACAACTTAATTTTTATTAGAGCAAGAGTCAGAAAATTATTATATACAATATATTCTCTTACACAAAACACATCTGCAATGTTTCTGAAAACTACAAGAAAAAATTCAGTATCTTAATCAGTGGTATGTGACGATTTTTTTAAAGGGTTGTTATTTTTGTAATTGTTTTAAAGTAAGACACACCTGAACAGACAATGCAGATTCAATGTGGGTTCATGTGGGCCTAAAACTTTGGCCTTCCCTGCACATGTGTTTTTAAAGCACCTGAGGTAAACGGGTGGCTTTCTTCAGCTATCTCCTTAACTGAAGGAGGAGGGAGGAGCTAGCCAGCTTCCAGAGTAGCTCTGCATCCTCCCACCCCTGGGGCATGCTAAGACCCCCTCCTAGCCTGAGGAGAATGCAGTGGTTGGAAGGAAAGGCTGGAAACCACCCTGAGCCATGCCCAGAGAAGAGCAATTGTCCCATGGAGACCACCTCAAGAGCACAACCAAAAGGCCACATTTAGAATCCATGAATTATTACAGGCAAACCTTAGAGGCCAAAGACACCTATGACTTGAACAAGTCTACTCCCCATAGGAAAGGAGGTAGAATAAAAGGCAGTAGGCGCATTCTCACAATTAAACAGCTGAAAAGCTCTCATCTTCAGCAGAATAACACCTGACCACAGGAGGGAAGACTGACCTGGATGGTCTTAAGGCAGTGACTAAAACTGGGCATCATTCTGAAGAGCTAGAAGTAAATGTAATAAATTTACTTGGAAAGTGTAAGCAGAAGAAATGTCACAGGACTCCACCCAATTTTAGAATCTTGTGCTTGATGTTTTCTCCCCAGTAAAATGGGTATCTGAAGCATGGATCAATTTGAGCTCCTCTCTCGGGTCCCTCTCTCTGGGGACAGAAAATTGTAAGGGACATGTGTAGAATCCCAAACACTGTATGCTAAAATGAACTACAAAAACACCTTCAAATCCTAAATGCTGTCTGACTTCAGTTAAGTTGTCTGATCCAGGCTCCCCTCTACCAGTGTGGGTTATTAACAACAGACTGTACTGACAGAAATGTTTTGGAGTGAAGGTTGTATTTTGTGTACATTAAATCTATGTTATACAGATTAGCTTACACCTTGTAGGTCCAATTCGTAAATGAAAGTCAAGTCTTGCCTCACGTACCAACAGTGATGCCGTCCAAGATGCTTCCAGGATATGTTGCACTGTTACCCTGAGGACACACGCCCTTCTGTTCACTTAGTCCCAAGAGCAGAGACTCTTCAGACTTCTTCGTTTTCCAAGGATGACCTTCTGAGTGAAGCTGAATTTTGCAGGAAAGTCCCGTGAATGACATAACAAGCAGATGGTCTGCGATTTCACTGTGGAGCTGTTCAAATGGACCTTTGTGTTGAAATACTTTTCTAACTGAAGATAGTTTTTCCTAAACTTATAAATGAATTAATAAAATTCAGAGATAATCAGACATTCACAAAATCTGAAAGGAATAAAATGGAATCTGGAAACCTTGACTATTTTCCTGAAAATGTGCTGCAAATTTAAGTCACAAAACAATGAATCTCAAATTTCTAGCCACTATTGTAGCTTCAAGTACACATTTTACACCCAAGATATGAGAAAAAATTCACACTTAGGGAGAAAGAATTCATAATAACCAGAATTTTTAGGGAAAAAGCATGCTCATTTTAAAAACAATATTTCACTTACTGTGAAACAAAACCTTCTCCAGCAAGAGGCATCACTATGTATAAGCCTTGGGCTCTAGTTTGAACATGCCTAAATGGGGGCAGCCTCTGCAGAGAGTTCTGGTCCATTTCTTTATGAAGTTCTCAACTCAGAGCAGGAGCTGTTTGGAGAGGCAATCGACAACCTTCCAGGGTGGACATCCCACTCCAAGGTGACAGAGAACTACTGACAGTGGGAGAGCAAAGTTGAAGCAAGGGCAGAAGTAAAGGGAGGACAATCTTTCAGATCAGGGCTTCCTGACAGGCAGTCAAAGGTATGTCCTGCATGGACAGGAACCACACAAAATGCCATGTCTGTGCTGCAGTCTCAGGGAAAAGAGCCAAGATTAGGATGCGAGGTGTCCCCCAGAGTTCAGGAAATGGAGAGGTGGAATGACTGGGTTGTGAGAGCCTTACCCTGATCAGGCACTGATCCACCTGACTGGATTCACTGGGTGGGAACTGTAGGCAGATAGGGTGTGGTTGGCCGAGGGGAGTCACAGGGGGCATGCCTTTGGGGTTTATACTTTGTCCCTGGTGAGACCTGAGTCATCCTGATTATCATGTCCTGAGCTGCCTTCCTCACCAGGCCCTTCCACCTTGATGTTCTGCCTCACCTCTGGCTAACAGCTGGCCATCTATGGACTGAGACCTCTGAAACTGTGATTACCAAATAAATCCTTCCCTCTCTAGAATTGTTTTTGTCATGTCTTTTGGTCACAGAGGAGAAAAGACTGACTAAAACAGGAGCCATGCTTTCAGATTTCCAGGAGGAGCTGGTCTAACACTTCCAATGCACAGGGCCATTGCTTCTGCTCACTTTCTCTAGCTTCCTACGCACATAGTAGAGTTTTGTTTCTCCTTGGGCAAACGGAGCCAGATCTCTGAACTGCTGGGGAATGTGCAGGCTGTGGACTTCCATGGACAACTAAACTACTCCCATAGCACAATGAGGTCAACCTAAAATCTGAATACTAAAATGTGAATCATAAAACTGAATGTTTTATTAAGTTTCTAGGAAGCAACCATCAACCACAACAATTTACATGGCTTCGTTCTCCTCTATGCTTAGTTGTCTATTTTATTAAGTTGTACAACAGGAACTTAACTAGAAACATTTTCTTTAATATTTATGATATTTACTTGAAGTTAAGCTAATCTTTTGAGTCACATCACCATTTGGAACACACCAAAACAAAATCAAACTCACTGTTAGGTAATGCACCTGTTTATTTCCATATCACTATCCTTACAATACTGCAGCACACTAGTGGAGCTACCTGAAGAACAGAGGATGGCCCCTGCCCCCGCCACCCCAGCCCCACCTCGCCACATGACCTCCTCCTCCAGTGCACTCTAGGTCACCTCCACAAAATCTACTCCGGCCCTACCCACACTCTTTATTGTCAGACTCTTAATTTTTTCACCCTCTTGGGTCTCTTTTCATCTGTAGTCACAGTTTTCAGAATTTAAGGTTTTTAAAACATTCATTCCAGTGGGGACCATGATTTTCTAGCCTGGCTAATTCTTTCTGGGTATATCAAATGCCGAAGCCCAGTCAATAGTGTGGCTAGAATTGGCTAAGAGGAAACACCTCGATAGACAAAAGTATCACAGATGGAGAGATTTTAAAATGCCAGTTGTTTTATATTAAAACGTAACGTGGCTTTTTAAAAAAACTAATGTTCTCAATGTTCCTTCTATTAAATATACATCAGTCAATTTTCCTTATAACAAAGCAAAACAAAGGTGGGAAGGGGAACAGTAATGGATAAGCCCTTTAGCTTCTAAAAGCCTTCTAAAAGAAATCTTAAGAAAACCTGACTGTCAAAGTTACTGTTCCAGAACATTCCCAGAGTCCTTTAATCCCAGCAGGAACAGAAGAAGTTGGTAAAAGACAACCACCAAGAATGGCACCCAGCAACAGTTCTCCATCTGCCCCAAGAATACCCGTGTCCACACCTGGGTCCACAGCTAGAAACAGGAAATGTGTTCCATGGGTCCCTGAAAGGAACTAATCCTCCCCGAATATTCAGTTGTTTTTCTTTTTCCTTTGAACTCACATTGCCTACCTTTCAGCCACTTTGCTTTCTACTAATTCATTCACCTGACAAGTGAAAGGGAGGAGGTGAAAAACCATAGCTCTTTTCCCTCCTCGTTACACGATGCTAATATTGCAAATTGGCAGCATCTGCCAGAAATGTCTCTGTGAATAACTTGGGTAGATCTGTGTATTCTTGACCATTCTGGGACAATTTCAGGTTTAAATTTTATGATTACCACTTTTAGGATAGTCATTTCACTTCTTTTTTCTCTTCTTTATCCTTTATCAGTAATTATCTCTGATCTAAGTAACTTCCTGCTGCAATGCAGACAGATGCAAAAGAAAACAAGCTAACCCAACAGTTGTGTGATGAATGCCATAAACTGCCTGGGAAAACAGGAGGCCCATGACGCCCCAGGCTGAGAAAAGACCACTATCTCCAGAGTATGAGACACCAGGCCAACTTACAGGAACAAACTTCTTTTATATACTTTTATTAAATCTACTAATTCACCTAGAAAGTCATTTATAGATTCAAAAACAACATTAACTTCCAAGGTTCCTAAGTATTTCCAATATGGTCAACTTAAGGATCCAAGATTCTGAACATGCCATCACCAAAAAAAATTGCAAACCTAAAAAACAAAAAAGGGAAAAAAATTAAACAGTGTCAAAGGAAAAGATTTTCTCAGAAAGGTACTTACTTTTATAATTTTTGAAACATTTAATGTTAATGCTTTTTCTCATTTTACACTTAGAACCTTTTAAATCTAATATTAGTAAGTTTATGTACAGCAAATATTAAACTATATGCATACACACTAATTATTTATCTAGTATTTACTCGGTTAAAGATTTTTCACATTTACAATTTCAGGCTTTAAAGTGGCATTAGTTCTATCTTTACTTTTAAAAGCTATTATGGTGAAAGACATCCAGATACTTAAATCAAATTATAGATTTCATTCTTATTCATGTCGTTAGAAACTACTTTTTTTTTTTTTTTGCCAATAACAGTGGTTAGTATTGAAATAAGAAAGATGTTCTTCAATATTCTAGCCTCAAAAAGGTCCAATCTAGTTAAGACTTTTTATGAAAAAGGAAAAAACCTTGGGTAAATAGAAAAAAATCAGAATTTCCAAAAAGACAGCAGTAATTGTTTCTTATTAAGACACTATTAATACAGAAAAATAAATCATATGAAAAACTCTTCTACTGTAGGCTTAAAGACCATGCTACTACTGGGTGTGGTGGGCCTGACTGTACAATCCCAGTGACTCAGGAGGCTGAAACAGGAGGACTGCAAGTTGGAGGACTGCAAGTTTGAGGCCAACTTGAGCAACTTACAGAGTCTCAAAATAAAAAATAAAAACAGGTATTAGCTCAGTAGCAGACAGCCCCTAGGTTCAATCCCTAATACCAAAAAAAAAAAAAAAAAAAAAGAAAGAGAAAACTACTTAGATCAGCTTCCACCCTACAGAAAACCAAGAGTTCAGAGTTCATATGTCCAGGAGAAGTAGATAATTACAGGAGTGATGATAAAACAAAGAACTTTCTTCTTTAGAAGAAAGCAAGGCTGGCCCATGAACACAAGCTGAGAGCACTCCTAGGTAACCCAACAGCACCCAGGCTTCTGTGGCTGAGCACCCAATAGTTTTTTTCTCAGTGCATGTGAACAATTCTCCCTATCATTATAGCAAGTCACATACATGAAGAAACAGGACATATTTCCTAAATTTTAAGTCTTATACTCAACATCTAGGATTTGGGGGGGGAGGGGGTAAGAAAATACTGTGGAGTAATTAGGGAATGTACAGAACTATAGTGACAACCTCTAAGAAGAAAGCATGAAAATAAACATGACTTTTTAAGAAATAAAAATACTGTCTGAACAGAATTTAGAATTTGCCTTCTGTATAGCCCTTCAGACAGGGACAAAATTTAATTTTCTCAGCATCTCATCTAGTTAAACAAATGCACAATTTAGAGTAAACAGAAGTCAATTTGTGATGCTATTTTGCTATCAATGCTGTTACATGTAATACAAGAAATGAAATAAAATAAAGAACCCCCATCTGTACTAATGGCTCAGTATAAAATCTGAATTTGAGCAAAGAACCTTATTGAAATTCTACTCCTACAAAAGTTACACCTAGTGCTGGTTTTGTAAGCACTGCTACCTTAATGTACTTAACAGAACACTGGCATTCAGAATAGACTTAATAATTAAGAGAAGACATGCCCCAAGTAAGTTTTACCATAACAAAAAAAAAAGTTTACTACCTTCAACTATAAAGGGTATCACTTTAAATCTGCATTAATTAAAACAGTTATGGATATATGTAAAATAATTAAAGCAAAGTTAACTGACATAACTAATATTCTCAATGATCACTTTATGATTTGAAAAGTAAAAACAAACACACACACATGCTTAAGACATCAATATTCTTACACAGGAAAAGAGCATTATGGCAAGAATCCATATTTTCGAATCTGAAAATTTTATTGAGACAAGATCAGCTTTTGTTTAAGAGTAAATCCTACTGGTTTTCAAGGAAAAAAACTTTTCAATCCATAAATTCCTACTGACTCAGATTATTTTCATGTGGTAAATATTTTTCTGCTATATAAGTAGCTCAAAATCTCACTTAAAAATATGTTTAAACAACTCCAAAAGGTTTAATTAGCATGGGGATTTATGATATTAATTTTACTATTAAAATTTTGAACCAGTTTAGCTAGGATATGTCAGTATGTTATTTAATGCCCTTTATCCCTACCTTTAAAGATTGTTAAGTCTTAGAAAGGAAGGAAGTGGGACAGGGAACAGACATAGAAGAGTGAAGGCCCCTCTCTCTCTCTTTCAGGTTTTGCCATTACCATTCTGTGTGGAGTGGTTTCAGGACGAGGCGACCGCACACTTCGGATGACCTCAAAACCACACCTCATTTCAGGCTGAGGCCTCATGTCTTTCGCTTAGAGCTAAAAATAAAAATACATGTGAATGAACAAATGATCATGAAATGAAATTTCTAACATGACACTAAATTATAAAATATTGGAAGCCATTTTTTAATCCCAGAAAAATGAAAATATACATAATTCCACAGTCACAGTCCTATTTTAAATGGAAAGATGTCCCTTTTATCCTGCTGGCTGTTGGGAATAATAATGATAATTTAATTTCAAGTTGGGTCCATAAAGCTAAAGCAGTATTTTATTCACTTCCTGGGATTATGGCACATTTATTTATTTTTCATAGTCAAATATAACAATATCACTAATGAAGGTAATGAAGTTAAAACAGCAATTTCACTCTTCTCCTATAGATGCAAACCAAGTCAAGAAAGTACAACATTGAGCCATACCAAATACATGATCTGAAGAAACATGTTTTTGTGTATTCAGAATTCCAGTTCCAATAGCAATGCTCCAAAGTGTGTGATAATTAACCTGCTTCTGCAATAATCCAAAGAAAGACACTCACTCATTCACCAATAGGAAATAAGTGCTACAAGTCAAATGCAGCACAACAGATGGGGGACTCCAACCTGGCCTGCAAGACTGCAGCCCTGGTGTCCGCATACAACTGTGTGCCTCACGTATCAGCTACCAGGTGAGCTGTTTCCACCAGAGGTAGGAAGGCAAAAGGGCAGGCATGTTACCTTTGTAAGCCTAAACAGGACAGTCTGTAGACTCTGAAAGTAAAGTCCACTGAGAACCCTGAACCTTTATGCTGTCGATAATGGACCTCTTTGGTGCCAAGTTTATGTTTTCAAATCGTATTATTAATCCTGAACGTTAACTCCTTATTTGGAGAATGCTGGTAGTTTTGATCCCAAACATAATGCCTCAGGCTATTTTGAAAGGTTAAATCAGCCAAGAACTTTCAAAAATCACTTACTACTACAATATTCCATTCAAACAAAAATCTAATTTAAACTCAAAGATTCTTCTACCAAAGTTACACTTAAAGAATTGGCCCTAAGTAGAGTAAAATGAAGACAAATATCTTATAGATTTTTATATCATTCACATATATCCATTAATTATAATTCATAAACACTGATTATTATTCATTTCTCTGCTGAGTTTATGTATACCAATGAAATTCTTTAATTTTGCCAGGATATAACACATTGTTATAAAACATCAAATTTATGCTCCTGATTCAATTTGGTCCCATCTTCAATGTAATAAACACATTTGTAAGTTAGTTTTTCTTCCAGAATTTTTTTAGGGAATCCAACTAATTTCAGTATCTAAACAAATATTACAAAGCCATATGTTTCAACTTTGAAGTCATAAATCTCAGGAACTGTGCTTTAAATTAATATACTGTAATTTATGCTAAAGTATCTTAAATGATGAAGAACTGTGAGGAATCCTATGTAGGTTCTGATCATCTCATGGTTTTAATCAAATCAGAGCTTGAGGTGTTCATTTCCTACTGATATTCTTGTGGAGATTCTACAAGTTTTACACTCCGATATACTCAAATTTTAAGCAAGGAAAATTTGAAACTATGCTGGTTTTATTTAAAGCAAACATCCAATTCCTCTTCCCTCACCAAGTGCTCGCTGAGCCCTTTCTGTCTGCAGTACATTTTTGAGAAAATGTAATGAAGTAAAAAGGGCAGGCACGTTACCTCTGTAGGCCTTAACAGGACTTTTTCTACTTTAAGCTTTTTTATTTATTTATTTTTATTTATACATAACATTGGAATGCATTACAATTCTTAGTACATATATAAAGCTCAATTTTTCATATCTCTGGTTGTATACACAGTATAGTCATACCAATTTGTGTCTTCATACATGTACTTTGGATAATAATGATCATCACAGTCAACCATCATTAATTATCCCCTGCCTCCTCCCTTCCCCTCCCACCCCTCTGCCCTATCTAGAGTTTGTCTATTCCTCCCATGCTCCCTCTCTCCCTATCCCACTATGAATCAACTCCCTTATATCAAAGAAAACATTTGGCATTTGTTTTTTGGGGATTGCCTAACTTCACTTCACATTATCTTCTCTAACTCCATCCATTTACCTGCAAATGCCATGATTTTATTCTCTTTTATTGCTGAATATAATTCCAATGTGCATATATGCCACATTTTTTTATGTATTCATCTACTAAATGGCATCTAGGTTGGTTCCACAATTTTCCTATTAGCTATTGTGAATCGTGCTGCTATAAACATTGATGTGGCTGTGTCCCTGTAGTATGCTGTTTTTAAGTCCTCTGGGTACAGACCAAGGAGAGGGATAGCTGGGTCTGATGATGGGTCCCTTCCCAATTTTCCAAGGAATCTCCATACTGCTTTCCATATTGGCTGCACCAGTTTGCAGTCCCACCAGCAGTATGTAAGAGTGCCTTTCCCCCACATCTTCAATACCACTTATTGTTTGTAGGCATAATAGTTGCCATAAATGTTCATCATCATTACTTTAACATTTGCTTACTCCAAAACCCCAATATCCTCATCAACAGAGAGCCTACGGTTTAAGCTACAGTTCTTCTAGGGTCATACTGACACCATACTAGAGGCTCCAAGTGCTTCCCAGAGCTCCCATCTCCCCTCAGACCTACCAGCCTCATCCCTGCTACAGTCACAGCTAAACTATGTTCCAACCACTTTGTGTTTTGCTCAAAGTGAGCCACAGTCCACAATGACAAATACTGTGGCAATTCCAGGAGACAAGTTTCAGTTCCAGAGCTTTCCCCAGCTGCACTCTGGTAGAGCCTGTGGTGAAGCAGTGCTGTCTGGAAGACCCCCTTTGGCTCACATCTCTACCCATAGCCTTCAGTTACAGTAAGCAAAACCTCCATTGGGTTTTACAAGGAGTGGTGTGATGAAGTCTTCCACCTGACAAGATCAAGAAATTCTAATGAGTTACTTCTAAATTTGACAAATAATAGAATGGAATTTCTATAAAAACAATCCTTATTTCAACATACACTGAATACAATGTCAACCACATTCTCCAGAAAATGAGCAGAGCTAGCCCCTGCCCCATGCTGCAGCTGACACAGTCCTACCTTGGCTCCTCATCCAAGTAGAAGCCAGCAGCTTTCTTATCTTATGTGGGAAGCTAACTCAACATTCACCTTGCCATCAGTATACGACATTAAGCCCAACACATTCACCAGTCAGAAAAACCTCAAATTTAAGGATTCTGTGGGAGCAAGACAGAGGGCTCAGAAACTGGCATCGAAACAAATAGCTAGCCATTTGGAAGACAACCCTACTGCTTAAGCCAAAGTATGTTCCAAACACAGCACATTTAAAGTAAAATACATACATACATAAATAAATAAAAATACTTGAAGAAAACATGGGTAAAATGTTCAAAAATACCTTTTGAAGCACAGGAAGGAGTTTAACAATGATGTTAAACCTAGAAGTCAAAAAAGGATATAATTGTTTTTTTTTTAAGGTAGAATACCATACCAAAAAATACATAAAAACAAAACAAACTGAGAAAAATACTTGTAGCCAATATTAATAAAGACAAGAGTTTTTAGAATTTGCCAAAACAAGGCAAACAACCAATGAAATATGTGCAACAACTACAGATAATTCATCAAGGGGAAAAAGATGACCAGTAACTATATGAACACACTTTCAAAACCACTCAAAACTAAAAGAAACCCACTCCAAAATGAAATGCCAGCAGACTGACAGGGATCATCAAAAGTGTGGGGACACAGAACAAAGGGTAGGTATTTCAGTTCTTGGCAGACTTTTTAATCCCAGTAGCCACAGGATGATCTGAGTGGTGCTGAATTAGCCCAAAACATCAGTTAAACACAGGGCTTTTTACACAAAGCAAATAAAAATGTACTCTCGTATTCTTGTACTAAATTGCAAAATCATCTTTTTTTTTATTACTATGTTATAAAATTTAAATGCTACTGATAAAATTCTTATCCTTTTCATGTTCTGTTTAAAATGGCTCAAAGATCAGACTGTATATTTGAAGCTCAAAGTGTCTATACATCAGAATACTTCTACCTTCCTATGTCTGGTTCTCTTGGTAATAAATCAGGATGTTTTACAGGCCTTTGATGCCTCAGTCCTGCTAACCGAAAGGAACTGCGTTCTCTAAAAGAAATTATTAGACTAACAACTAGAACAGCTTGTAAGTGGGTGGCATATTCCAACCGCGATGAAAACAAAAGTACCTGTCTCCAGGCCATAGATGAGAATCCCACAGTCTTAATACAGCATTGCCCATGATAAACTTATGCTCCAGGAAGTGGACACCACAGTGTTTCTCACATTAACCTCACAATGGTCAGTAACTGAGACTTTTTTTTTTTGCCCCAACAACATGGCAACAAGCATGACCATTTGGGCCTATCATAAGAAATTAACAACATGAATGACCAACTGAACATATTCATATTTTCCTAGTTCCATCAGTAACTGTCCCAACACAAAGGAGGGCAGCCAAGAGGACTTTCTAAGAGAAGCTCCCTTCCCTCTTGAGGCTGTACTCCTTCCCTGCCTGCACACTGGAAAGCAACATCCTCCCGTCCCAAGGCTCACCCTTGCTCCATTCTGCACCAGTCCACATCTCTCCTCCAGGGACACATCCATCAGTTATGGAAAAGGTGAATGGCCACAGTAAATCCACAATGACAAATTTACTCTTCTAAACTGAATTGACCAATTAGTAGTTTTTAAATTTTTGCCTTAGGGAAATCTTCAAGTATATACAAATAGAACAGAACAATGAAGGACTATGGATTTTCACCCTATTTAACAATTATCAATATTCTGTCATTTCTGTGTCACCTACAACTCCACTCACTCCTCACCCCACAATTCAGTAGCAATTATTTGCCTTTCCCACCTGAAGTAAAATTACAACTAAGTAATATGGGTTTGTGGTTATTGTTGCTTTTATCATCTTAACCATCTTTAAGCAAACAGTTCAATAGGATTAAGCACATTAACATGTTATATCATCACCATATCCATCTCTGTAACTTTTTTCATATTGCAATTTGGATGCATTCCTCTTCCCTTTAGCTTCTGTTAACCTCCTTTCTACTTTCTGTCTCTGTAATAACATAGGACCTCAAAAATGGAATCATACAGTGTATCTCTGACTGGCTGATTTCACTTAGCATGATACCTTCAAAGTTCACCCCTGTGGTGATATTCCATTCATGCATCAATGGACACTTGGGCTGCTCCCAACTTAGGCTCTATGCATAATGCTGTTATGAACATGGTTGTACATTTCTCTTTAGGTCTTTGCTTTCAGTTTTGAGGGGTATATACCCAGAAGTGGAATTGCTGAGTCATGTGGCCATTCTATTATTGTTTTCCACAATAATGCCAGTTTACATTCCTATCAACAGTGCACAGGGTGATAATCTTATCTTTAAGGCAACTAGCACTTGAAAACAATTTGGGGTATAAGAAGTGTACTCAATACACATTATCTATGTAGTTAGCTTAACACTAAAAATATTAATAATGCAGGACTTTAAAAGACACAAAAAGTAAAAATGTAAACATAATGGAAAGCTATCTGAGGCTCCCAATGGAAAACTAACCTAAAACAACTATGAGTATTCAAGTAGCCTTCACATACCAGCTACATAAGTAAGCAAACTCAGATTTTTTGATGTTCTTAACATGGGCATAAAAATAAACACTAGTTCCAAATAACAAAAACGGCCTAACAAACTATCTGTAAGAACTTTAAAAAGTCAAATAACAACTTTTGGGAAAGATTTTGTTTGTTTGTTTGTTTGTAGTGCTGGGGCTTCAACCCAGGCCTACCACTGAACCACATCCCCAGTTCAGGAAAACTCTTAAAATATCATCCACCTATACCTCCTAGAACAACACTGTTTTAAGTCAGCATTCTACAGTTCCCGCTCAAATAAACAACTACCCATGGGCATCATCTTCTAAAGTCTGACGCTATGTATGTAGCGCTGGTACTGTTATGTTCCCAGGGGTTTTGAAAGCTAGGCAACAAAAATGGAACAGTATGGAACTATTATCTAACAATGGAATAAACAAAATTTATTAATTCTATGTTACAATTTAAGTATTTCAAATTCGAAGGACACAATATCCTGCACAATAACAAAACTGTTCATAAAAGCTATCAATTAACCATAAATGTTTATTTTTGAAGCCTCAATTCTGCTACACTGATGTATGTATTTACCTTGCACCAGTATCACCTACAATATTTTTGTAATAATCAGTGTCCAAGTTTTCTCCTTTATTAAATTTAAAAGAAGTATAAATATATATGTATTTTTTCTTGACAATTTGGTTTAAGTTGCCAACAACCATCTCATTGCAGACTTATGCTCTTACTGTAAAGTTAAACTTGGATGACGGTACCTTTAGGACCATTTTCTACATACAATCTGAAGCCTGTTAGTTTCCTCAACAATGCCATCACCAAACTCAAAGTAGATCCAAGAAGAGACATAATCATAGCTGGTACATATGATGACTAAAAACTGTGCAGAGTTTAAGATACATCGCTATAAAATGGGCTCTTTGTATCCATGGGTTCTGTAACCATGGACTCAACTAATGGCAGAGCAAAAATCACTGAAGAAAAATTGTACTGAACATAAACAGACTTATTTTCTTGTCATTATTCCCTAGTCAACATAACAACTATTTATATAACATTTACATTGTACTAGGTATTTGAAGTAACCTACAAATAATTCAAAGAATCACTCAGAAGATTGGGTAATTTTTATGCATATACTACACTATTTTATACAAGGGACTTGAGGATTTTGGTATCGCCTAGAACCAAACTCCCTTAGACACTGAAGGTCCTGAATACATAAATATATATATACATACATATATATTAATATCTGTACTTTGGCTTTTTTAAAAGGTTTAATCCTCATGAAGAACATAACACCAACACCGCTACCCTCCAAAAAAGGACCAAAAGAAAAAAGAAAAAAACAACCTATTCTTCTTTTTGTTGATTGGCAGATACTACCTGGAAAAAAATGCACTGCAACAGTTCTTCATGTTTCAGTTGTCTCCACCACCAAGTACCAGAACTGATGCTCTCCTCTCTTTTCTGGGACTCCTCTTTCCTCATGCTGTCCATGGCTTAGCACCTTAGTATCTACTCAGATGATCCTTCCTCAGGGAGGACCATCCAGACACACCCAACAAAAACAGCTCTGCTCACTGATTCCACCCCAACCAATCTGTAGCCCCTTCTTTATCCTGTGTGAGCTTTCTTGCTAGCACAATTTACTACCAAAGACTGTACTCTGACTTATTTATTTTCTATCTTCCCTCCTAGAATGATTCTAATTTCTTGACATTTACATATAAAACTGTATCATTCAAGGGGGAGAAAAAAAACTTCAATACAATTCTACATGAAGAATTCATTTTACCAATATGGAAACTGAACCCTCCATCTGCTAAACAGTAAGCCAGGACCTGGCTGTAGCTAAGTTTCTACCCTTAATCTCAGAGGGACTCTCAAGATCACATAACTCAGAGCTTCAAGGCCAGCTCAGTGTGAACACAGCCATACTTCAATCAAACACAGAACGTAACTGGCTATAAGCAAGCACTCATTTCTTGAAGTACAGAGTCATAGGCAAAAGCTGAAGATAATTATTACAGAGGCTCCTCAACACAATTAGAATAAAAATCTCTGTCAAAGCTCAAGAAACTACACCGACTGTTCAACTGACCAAGCAATTGTAAAAACTAAACTCTTTGAGCAACAACACTTTAGGGTTGGCTGAGGTGAACATGAATGAAAAGAAAAAAGCTAAAAACATAGGGATATGTGGGTAGCACAGGAAGCCCACCAAGGGGATGCTGAACACAAGAGGAAGAGAGAAAGCAGGCCATGAATACAAGCTCTTGAAAGGATAGCTACTACATAATTTCCAGGGCCTAGTGCATGATGAAAATGAAGGGCACTTTTAAAAATGATTATGAACCTCAAGATGGCAACAAGAACCTGTTAAACGCAGCATGGGCCTTGTGTGAGCGCACAGCAAGAATGGAAATGCAGAATCAAGCCATCCACAAGTGTAGAGGAGACCTTCACAGAGGCTGTGGAAACCCAGGCTCAGCAATGTCCAGCTATGTCCTCAGACTCGCCTGGGAGCTGGAGGAGGATATACTCTTAAATCAAGGGGAGGGGAAAGGATAACTGCATTAAGATCTTAAAAACACATTTCTGTGGTTGAGTACAAGATTAATTACCAGAACAGATGGGCACTTACTTAAGGCAGGAAATGGAATTGATAAGTTTTGTTGCAGGGTCATAATGAAGATGTTCTGGAGTCTGTCACTACCCAGGAAAGATCAATATGGCTCCCTGAGAGCAAGATGACAAGATCCCTATACATCAGATCTCAAATGCCTGACATAAAGAGAGACAGGAGAGAGATGCCAAAGTCAGATTCTTCCCTATGCACTAACTGCTCAGGGTTAGTCACTGTTTAAAAAGAAAGAAAGAAGGAAAGAAGGGAAGGAGGGAGGCTGGGTTATTATCAGGGAAAGAGATGGAGTCTGGGGTTAGAAAGCAGAAAGTTTCCTAACAGAATGAATCTTGGGAGAGTTAAAGTTTAAAACTAGGAAGTTAAAAAAGAAGCCTACAAAATTCCCAGCTATGTCACCATTCCAGATGACACATCTGTCTACTTTTGAGTTCATCTCCCAACTTCTGAAATGTTGTGATATATTCAACCAAGACTGCCATGTTTTTAATCACCTACATTAAATTTATTTTCCTGAGAGCTTAAGCCAAAGAAACTTTATTAGAAAGAAAACATATATGGAAGTTTCCAAGCAAGTTTCACAACACTACATTGAAAGCATTCCCTGCTTCCCATGCTCTGCACATCTGGGCCACATTAGGAATGAAACTTTAACTTAAACCTTCCTTGCCTTATTTCTAACATAAAACAAGACAACATTAAGACACTACCAGTAAGAATGACTTAAATCTGATGTCTGTCTGGAGGAGGTTCCCAGCTGGTGTGACGCAGTGCTATTTTATAAGTTCTGAAACAGAAGTCACTGCTTGGTACAAAAGAGACACCAACCTCCTAAGGTTTGTGGCTTTAACTGGGTGCCATCAGACATGACTGCTATTGGCTTTCTTCAACCTTCCTCTATCTCTAAGAACCCTCCTTGGGTTTCCACCACTGTGTTCATTGGAACCTGCCTCCAGAAAACAACAGATTTTGCAAGCAAAGCAGCAAAAGAAGACAAAGCTGTATAAAGCCAACCAAAGTATCAGGGCAGGGTGCACAGAATTTCTTGATAGAGCAGAACAATTAAAGAAGCATCTGAAGGATAGACAGAAAACCAGGAAAACAGTGAAACATGGACAACCAAGTCCAGCTGATGATGAATCACAGGAATGGGGAAGTAGAATCAGGTGATCCTGAAACAAAGAAACTGCAGAATCCATTTTAAGATGTTATTGATATAAAGTAACCAAATGAAAATGGAGTGATGCTGCCCTCTTGAAGGAGCCAAATAAGCACTCAAAGAGGCTGTGAAATTGCTATTAAATCTCATCATTACATGGGCACCATGGAAAGGATCCCTATTATTTGGGCCATCTAGTACAGAAAAATGTTACTTGGTCATAGCTGTAGCAACAGAAGCAAACAACTCAACGTTTTGTTCAGATCTTCTCCTGACCTTGTTTCTATGTGGCTATGTGAAAGTGAAAACTTCTAAGTACTTACTCCAACTTGCCAGAGAGACAAGACTTCCACTATTTTCATTGATGAAATGGACCCTCTGTGTGGTTCAGTCAAAGTGAAGCTGCACACAGAATTAAGATAGAATTTCTACTTCAAACCCAAGATAAAAATAAGGTTTGGGGAGCTACAAATATACACTGTGTTCTAGATTATGCCATTGGTTGAACATTTGAGAAACAAATTTATATTCCTTTGCTAGAAGACCATGCCTATGCGGCAATGCTTTTGTTTGTTGTTTCGTTTCTGGGGATTTGGGGGGCGGGGTACTGGGGACTGAACCCAGGGGCACTTTACCACCGAGGTATGTACCCACCCCTGTAATTTTATTTACTTTGAGACAGGGTCTAAGTTTCTCAGGCCCTCACTCAATTGCTGAGACTGGCCTTGAACTTGTGAGCCTGCTGCCTAAACCTCCCAAGTCATTAGGATTACAGGAGTTGCTGGGATGATAGACTTCTGTCACTGTGCCCAGCCTGGGCAGCAATGTTTAAACTGCACTCGGACACCACTCCGGACAACCTAACAGAAGCAGACTCCTGAGAACATGGGAAGAAAACCAGTGGTACTTCAGAGGTATGATGATGGTATCAGTGTAGGTACACCAGTTAGAGAAGTGGAGTTTCTCATTTCCAAAAGGCCTGTGGACCCACCTGAGCTGATTCTAACATCCCAGATGATCTCTAAAACCCTACTGTCCTGGATCTCAGAGCCACTGAAATGACATGAATGGACATCCATGAATATTTTTATACATCTCACTTCAGAGTTCCCTCAGCATGAGTCTTTTTGGGAATAAGCTATATTCATATTATAGCAGACATGTATTAGAGGTCTTTTGTGAGTAAGTATTGACTTCAATAAAAAGACTCAAGAAGAAATGATCTTTCATTGGACATTGTCATGTCTGAAATGATGGAAGCCATCTTGAAACTGTAAGGATTGCTAAACCACGAGCTGATGACAGAGTGAAAAGATCAGCCCAGGCTCTGGGTGGTGATGTTGACTATATTGGTAATGCCTAACTTTGGGATTTCTTATCATTGAAAAGTAGAAAACAAATGAGTGGCCTTCTCATGAAGTCGTTAGTGCATTGTGATACTGTTGATTTGTCCTAAATTACATAGTACCATTATGACTTCTAGCAGAGCTACTCTGAAATGGAAAAGATTGTCTTCCAAGGAAGCAATCTTTGTCCTTCAAGATGTTAATCAAAATTTGGCAGGGCACGGTGGCACATGCCTGTGATCCCAGTGGCTCAGGAGGCTGAGGCAGGAGGATCATAAGTTCAAAGCCAGCTTCAGCAAAAGTGAGGCGCTAAGCAACTCAGACCTTGTTTCTAAATAAAATATAAAATGGGGCTGAGGATGTGGCTCAGTGGTCAAATATCCTTGGGTTCAATTCCTGGTACCCCCCCCCCAAAAAAAAACCTTTTTTTTTTCACTTAATGAGTTGGGATACCAACATTGGGGAAGTTCTGGAACAAATGACTTAGAGCCTTTGTCACCGGAAGAGTCAGGCTTTTACCATTTTAAAAGAACAATAATGAAGTGATCCATACTTGAGACTTGAAAGGAGCTAGATGCACGTATCATTCCAGTTATAATCTTCTTTGCTCTCCAAGGACCTTGGCTTCCATTGAGGGGTGGAATTGGAGCTTGACTTCATCACCTGAAGGAGCCCATTTTCCTTTCTCTGGATATTCCATCTCTAGCTTTATCATTTCCAGAGAGGACGAGAGGGAAATAATAGTTTTGGTATAAATGTTCTTTTCAGTTGTGACAGATGCATTGATTATGGAAAGAAGAAGGTGTCATTGATAGATGTCTGATCTGCCTTATTGCAGATACTTAAATAATCTTTTTCATTTGGTTTTTCCTTTTGGAAAATGGAGCATTTATTATAGTCTTACTAATAGTGGATGTTTTAGGGACACAATGAAATGATAATATTTTGTTAAATATTCCTCTTACTGTCAGGTACAGTTCCAGACCTACAAGTCCAACTACTCAGGCAGGAGGATAGTAGGTTCAAGGCAAGGCTCAGTAACTTAGCAATACCCTGTCTTAAACTTAAAGTTCTTATTTATTTGTTCACTGGTTTACTTATTTACTTACATAGATGGACACAATGCCTTTATTTATTTATTTTTATGTGGTGCTGAGGATCGAACCAAGTGCCTCCCACATGCTAGGCAACTCTACCACTGAGTTATATCCCCAGCCCAAATTTAATATTTTTTAAAGGGCTGAAAATATAACTCAATGGTAGAGTACTCCTGGGTTAAATCCCCAGTATCACACACACATGCACACATATCGTCTTTTTGTGTACGGTAGTTCTACATCTCTGTATCTGCATGATTTACCACCCTGAGCTCACTTGGCTTACCAACAACCCACAGAGAATGTCCAGGACCTTTTTAAATGTTTAGTATCAAGTACAACACTAATATTTCCAGTATACAACCTAACATTATGTTGCTTCTATGGTACTATCCCTCCAGAGACTCACAATAAACTTGTTGGAAACTATATATTTATCCTTTTTGAAAGTATCTGTTGAGTCTGACCTTTTACAAGCTATATTTTGGCTTTTTTTTTTTTAAATGGAAAAAGTGCACAACTCTGCATTTTTAGTTATGTTGTACTTCACTACAAAATTTTGGCCTACCTTGCGAACCTATCCAGGTCTTAAAATTTTTAAATTCTTTAGTTCTAAAACCTAATGTCTCCGCCATTCTCCTGGTTTTCAGTGATAGAAATTCAAACTTAGAAAAGCTCATTCAGATTTATTTCTCAGCTTTTGCAGAGCAGGGCCCTGTCTCCTAAAAACATACATTAAAAACAAAACACGTCTTGTCTTGCAGGAGGCCTTCTAAGACTGCAGTCACTTGTTGAGCTTCCAAGATCCAGAAACTGCTCTTCACAGGGGTCAGCAAAACCCATGAAGGGCAGAATCACCTGTGGGCTCAAGTACTTCCAATGGACTAAAACCAGAGGAAAGTAGATTCAACAAATGTTCCGTGAAAGTTCTAATGGCTGAGGAGACTTGGAGGAAAAAAAAAAATACCAAGGTCCACAAGCCAACGAGCATCTCCTCCCAGCCCCCAGACAAACCCTGTTGGAAATTGAGATATACAATTGCAGGGAACCAGAGAATGGAGTCATTTGTTCAAGGCATCCTTTCCACATAAGCATGCTAAAAAAGGAATCCATATTATAATCAAATGATCTTTTAGTGGGCTTGGAAGTCAAGCAAGTAGATCTCTAAAATACATTCAACAGCCAAACAGAGTGGCACATGCCTGTAATCACAGCAGCTCTGGAGGCTGAGGCAGGAAAATCCCAAGTTCAAAACCAGCCTCAGCAACTTAGTGAGAGCCTAAGCAACACAGTGAGACCCTGTCTCAAAATTAAAATATAAAAAAGGGCTGGGGATATGGCTTCATGGTTAGTCCAACTGAGTTCAATCACCAGTACCAAAAATAAAAATAAAAATGAATAAACAAATTAATAAAAAATAAAATATATTCAACAGCCATCGAGGTATTCTACAACAGGATTAGACCCCAATACAACAGAGTACTAAATAGGGTCTAACAGGCACTTGGGCAAACACTTAAAAAACTGCCTCAATTACATGAGGCAACTAACCAGCTTCCTTGCTGACAGTCCTACTTCTTCCTGAGACCTAAGGCATTCCACCAGGCCTGGCCAAATTCAGCTGGCCTGAAAGTTATCCTGCCGGACAGGCCTGGAGCCACATCTGTGGAGCTCAAGGCCCCACTCTACCACATTCTTTTCTAATTATGTGAACTTCAACAAGTTTTATCTTTTCTAAACTTTAGTTATTAGGTTCAGTATTTTGCTGTTAACAAATTAGCACAAAATGTTAGTGGCTTAAGACAACACAAATCTATTATCTTCAGTTCTGGAGGTCAGAAGGTATCTGTCACTTATAAGGCCCCTTGTGTCTACACTGGGCCCCCTCCAGATAATCATTATATCACAAAAACCTTAGTCATATCTATGAAATCCCTTGTGCAACACTGAGTAACATATTTATTGAAACATATTTGTTGAAAATTTTTAATTTGATCCTAAAACTTCAATGCTGTTAACTAAGGACATGGCTATTTCCATGCATAGGTCACAGTAAAATTAGGCTGTGCTTTCTATTTCAGTGTTCACATAAAATGGTATTTTATTCATGGAGGAGAAAATATAAAGTAATCACTGAAATTCTTGAGGCTCTACTAATTAACACAGAACAAATTCAACAAATAAGAAACTAGGTAAAAGTAAGAGTTTCTAAACGTTTCACTAAGCTCTTCCTATCATTAAAAACAGGAAATAGGCAAACTATACTAATTCTGGTCTTCCTTCTCTCTCACTGGCCAGCTGAGCTTTGCTGGGCTCTTCTCATGCGGTAGATGTCAAAGAGGTTTCTCTGCATATCCAAAACCAAATTCCTTACCCTTTACAACCTTGCTTCTCAGTCTTTCTTAACTCATTAGACAACAACCCCACCCCATGAAAAACCTTAGCATCATCCTTTTCCCTCACATGCTCCAAATCCATCAGCCAACCATCACATCCATCAGCACACTACATCAGCACCACCTTCAAGATGCACCCAGAGTCTGAGGGCCTCTTGTGATGTCCAGCATTACAACCTGGGCCGAGTCACCATTCACCAACTCCCTGGGTACTGGTAACTAGTTTCCTTCTATCCTTGTCCTCCCAAGTTGTCTAATAGGCAGCCAGAATTTTTTTTTAAAACACTAAGATAACATTTTGCTCAATTTTCTCTCTCTTTTAAACTGTGATAAAATCTGCAAATAATGATATTAAACAAATCTTGGGTTTCAATTCAGTGAGTACAGACACCATGTAACCAAGACTCTCGTCAAGATATAACACTTCCACCTTTGGAGTAGCAATGGGGTAGGGTGGTGGGTTTGTGAAGGGAAATTCAGGCTTCCTTTCCTGTACCAATTCACCTTTCTTGGACTCATCAGGATCAGGGTAAAGAACAAGAATGTGTGCGCTACACAGAGGCAGTGCAAGGGCACTGAGACAACACAGGGTCATTAGATCTGTTATGACTAAAGCTGCTAGAAACACTGCTTTTGTGGTTATCTGGTACTACTGAGTCAATACCAAGGACAAAACTGTTGTGTGACAGGAGGTAAATGTAGCTGCTTGTCCACAGCAGCATTATTCTTAGTAGCCAAGAGGAGCAAGAGGTCCAAACGTTCAATGGATGATTAGGTGAGCAAAGTGCAATATAGCCATACACTGGATTGTTGTTCAGACGTGAAAGAATGAAGCACTCACACATGCTACCAGATAGGCGGACCTTGGAAACAAGTCAAAGAGGCCAGACACAAAAGGTCACATTTATATGAACTTTTCACAACAGGTAAACCTGTAGGACAGAATACAAACTGGTGGTTGTCAGGGGCTGGGAAGAAAGGGAAATGGAAACATTTGCTCAACAGATATGGAGTTTGTTTACAGGGTGATGAAACATTTTGGAACTAGCAGAGGTGATGGTTTCTCAACATTTTCAATGTGCTATATGCCATGCGTTGTTCATTTTATGTTATGTGAATTTCACCTCAAAAGACTTGGGCTGGAGATGCAGCTCAGGGGTAGAATGCTCCTGCACTGAATGCCGAGTTGGCGGGGGGGGGGGGTGCTCTATTTCTGTGGAAAAATACTCATGGTGTATCACTATAGTCACTGTTTTACTGATGGCAATTTTCAAAAGTTACATACTTGAGTGCTCTGTTTTAGACGCTCTGTCTCAAGGGGACTTTTTGTCTTCCTGTGGTAATCTTTGCTCAGAGCAATAATCTCAATGAAAAAAAAATTCCAAAAACTTGACACTGTATTGAATTTAGTGTTTATATGCTCAGGTTTGACTCAATGAATCTGTTCTTCATTGGTCTGTCACACAGATAATTCAACTGTCCCCTGTTTCTTTTAGGTTATAATCTGGACTATGCCTCTTTAAATTTCTATGTGGGAGTGGGGATTAGAGTGGGAATGAATTTTGGAATTGAGACGTACCATAAACAGTGATAATTAAAACAGAAGATATGATAGAAATCATTTTCTTGAGTCTGTCTTTTAAATTTATTATGTTGAATGGGGAAATCCCTTAGAAGCATAGTTAAATTTCATGATGTAGTCAATTTTTAAACATTATTTTGGGGGCTGGGGTGTGGCTCAGTGATAGGGCACTTGCCTGGCATGCATGAGCCCCAGGTTCAATATCTAAGCATTGCAAAAAAAATTTTTTTAATGATTTAATAACATAAAACTTCCAAGATAAACAGAGGTACACAGTAAAAGGTTTTCCTTTCATCCTTGTCGACTCACTACCTACCATGTCTCTCTCCCTGAAGGAGCCAATATAGTTTTCCTATTCTCTTTTATAACTGATAGCCCCTAGATACTCCATTATCCATGGAGTATATTCCAGGGCCCCAGTAATGCCTAAAATCACAGACAGTACTGAGCCCTACATCCTACATATACTGTGTATATATGTGTGTGTATACACACACACACACACACACACACACACACCCATGATAAAGTATAATTTATAAGTTACGTACAACAAAATAAAAAATACAATTTAACATGTTATAAAAGATTTCATCATGCTGCTCAGAATGGCACACACAATTTAAAACTTACAAATTGTTTATTTCTATATTTTTCCATTTAGTGATTCTGGACCACTGCTGGCTATAGGTTAAATGAAATTTCATAAATCCAAACCAGGGCTAAGGGGGTGGGGAATCTGCCATATATACTTTCCCCGCTACTGACCCAAAGAGCCACTTTTCTCTGCATTCTATGCTTTAAAACAATGGATCTCAAACTTCAGCACTGTTGCATCCAGGCCTTGGAGATTCTCATCCTACAGGAAGAGCTGTGCCAGAGAATCTGCATTTATAACACATTCTTTCTTGGGCCATGAGAATGTTGCTGGTGCCAGTACCATCCTTGAAAAACATTGATTTGGTAAAATCAAGGAACTGATGATAGACATAGATGCTCCTAAGCCAAACTGAATGCCCTTCAGTCACCAGGGAGTAGCTTGCAGTCTGCATTAGTTCCCTCAATCAAAACTACTATGGTCTTACTGGAACTACTAGCACACCTGGTAACCACCAAATCTGCAATCTTTACTCTCTTCACACTAGTTTTGTCCCTTCCTATACCCTTTTTCCTTGAAAGACTTTCATTAGTAACACTTCACCTTTAATATTTGAGATGTACAAAAGGAAAAAACAATCTTCCAATTAAAATGCCTGAAATAAATGCCCCAAGGGCAGAAGGTATTCCCTGAATCAGACTTAAAAAGATGTGGGTTAAAAATGGTTGGAAGTAAATTTACAAATTTTTTAGATCAAAACCTCTTTAAGAAAAATAAGGAAAAGAAATTCATGTGACATCTAATGTCATGGTGAGGATTAATACTGGGCTGGAAGTTATGCTGCAAAGCAAACATATTAATATAATTGGCTTTAAATACAAATGCACAAGGGAGAGGGTGCAAATGGGTACCAGGAATTGCAATTTAAATGCACATTTATTAAAAGCTTAATTGCTTTTAGTCATCAGAACCAAAGTACTGTCATTGCTACGTATTACCAGATACAATCACATTGCAACGAATTAATAAAAATATTGTGCCACTTCCCACAGGGTACCTCCTTTGTGAGAGGCAGGTTTTTGGCACACTGGGGCAATAAATCATTACTCCTTATGCTAGAACGAACTGGTAGGATCCTTGGCCCAAAGTGTGTGAACAGTACCTGCTGTTGTGAGGACCCCATCCAATCCGTCCCCCTGAATGCGTGGGACTTCTCAAGGTAGGCCCTGAGCTGAGAGGATGCTGCTTCTCTCAGCACACCTCTCCAGGGAGATTCAGAAAGGAATGCATGCTAACACAGCACAGGCTAAGACTCAGGCAACAGACTGGGTAACTAAGAATAGATCAACTTTCACTGGGAAAAGCATGCTGGCAGGGCCAACTCCTCTTTTGGAAAGAGGGGAGAGCTGGAACACACTGACTAAAACCCTTCCTGTACCCCAACAGCCTGATCTAAAAAAGACCAATGTTATTCCCAAAGACATTTTTACAAACACCCTGAACCCAAAACATAAATTAACATTCTATACCCTCCTTTCTATCACAGGCCTAATCCAGTCATGTGACCTTCCACTTTAAAAAACAGCAATGACATCCCCTTCCTTGTGGCACAAAGTTCAACCCCATGACTTTGCCTATGAGGCCATCGAGAATCTGGTCTTTTCCCCTTCTGAGGCTTCTCCTTCCTCTGAAGCACCCGTCAGGCCCCAGGCCCTGTGCCTCAGCTCTGGCTGCCGCTGTTCTCCATCACCATGCCCTGGCTTCGGGCCTTCCAGAGAACTCTAAGCAACAATCAAAGGAGCCAAGCCTTCCTCTTGGCCCTGCCTTCCCGGTCCACCGCCAGGGCTCACTTCTCTGTCCCAGCACCTTTCTTTCTCACAGCTCTCTCAGCACTGGTGAACCTGTGTGGCACTGCTGGTCTGTGTGGCTTTTGCACACACTATCCAACACCTAAAGGGCCTGTGTAACAAGGTTGTTGTTTTACGTATCTTTGACCAACACTAGCAGGAATGAAAATACCTCTGACTAATAAACCTCAGGTTGTAGAGAAATGTGTAGCCTCATACACTGCTGGACAATCTGGCAGTCACTATTACAAGTGAAAACAATTCTATGCCCTCTGACTGACATGGGTTTCTGTACCCGAGGCACAGGGAGTGTGGTATGAATGCGTGGAATAAAATGCTGGCTTCATTTGCTCTATTTCTAGGAAACTGGAACATAGAAAACCTGCTCCTGGAATATCTTTATACTTTTTTTTAAAAAAGGAAGATTGAAAACAAAAATCCCAATAAAATAAAATGGAGGATTGCATGGTTCTTTTTACTAAGAGAATGTAAATTTGTGCCACATTTTACAAAGGCTATTTGAAGTCATATCCCACCCCACCAGCACACACTCTCTCTCAATGACCAATAGTAAATTAGCTAATTAAACTTGTCCAACCACAATAAAAGGCTACGCAACCATGAAAACATCATATAGAAAGAGATTTACTAATAGAAAAAGGTCCCTTGATTATACTGTTAAAGTGAAAATGCTGGCCACAAACTTTTATTTTTGTTCGTTTAAAAAAATAAAAACTATCCAGGCATAGTGGTACATGCCTGTGGTCCCAGCAGCTTGGGAGGCTGAGGGCAGAAAATCATGAATTCAAAGCCAGCCTCAGCAACAGCTTGGCACTAAGCAACTCAGTGAGACCCTGTCTCTAAATAAAATACAAAATAGGGCTGGGGATGTGGCTCCCTGATCGAGTGACCCGGAGTTCAATCCCTGATACCAGCAGATAGATAGATAGATAGATAGATAGATAGATAGATAGATAGATAGATAGATGGATGGATGCTACATGTCAATATATGTACAGAAAAATTTTGCACTAGACTTTTTAACAACAAGAAGTAACTATTTAATTAGATGAACATCAAAAAGTACATTTTAAAACCCAAAATAGAAAAACTATATAGAAATATGACTGATACAATTTTCAAGACTAGATATGTATATTACTTATATAATTCAAAATTATAGTATTTTAACAATTCTGAGGCATATATTCTTTTATCTATGGAATTGGGATATTTATAAAGTGCCACAATAGATGGCACCTTATAAATTTTCTTCTTTCTTATCACAAAAAACCCAGAGCACCCTGATCTTCCACCATAAAACATATCTGAGAGTCACTGAAAGGGTCATTTTGTTAAAAGGAAGATGATCACTAAAATATTTATGTATGAGTTGTGCTGGGGTTGTAGCTCAGTGGTACAACGCTTGCTTAGCACATGTGAGACACTGGGTTCAATCCTCTGCACCATTAAAAAAATAAATGAATGTACTGTGTACATGGACAACTAAAAATATGTATTAAAAAAAGATTTATGTATGGGGCTTAAATGCTGATTTCCTGCATTATTTCTTAGCCTATGACTGAATGCTTAAGCCCCCTCCCCAAAATTCATACATTTAAATCCTAATGTGATGCCACCAGGAAAAGGGGTCTTTGGGAGGTAATGTGGTCATGAAGGTAGAGTCTCTTGGAAATTGAGTGTCCTGGGTAGAGATGAGGAAGTGATCTCACTCTCCACCACAGGAAGACAGCAAGAGGTTGTGGTGTCCCTCTGCCAACCAGGAATGGGCCCTTCACTAAGAACCAAGGTGGCCATCACCTTAATCTTAAGACTTCTCAGACTTCAGAACTAAAAACAATAAACTCCTGCTGCTTAAGCCACCCAGCCTATGATGTGTTTGTTATAGCAGTCCAAAGCAGCAAAGACAACTCACAGGGGACACCTCTGCACAGTGTGGTCAGGGCTCTCATCATTTTCTTTCTTTTTACATGTTTGCAATAGTCTAAATTTACAACAACCATATGGATTCTTTTAAAAGAAAAAAATTAACACTTAAATAGAACAGCACAAAATGTTCTCACTGAAGAGGGAAAACATGGTAGAGAACCACATTAGAGCAGACATAAATGTGAGTGAAGTTTAAGAATAAAAAAAAAAAAAAAAGACTATTTCTTTCTCTTTTTTTTTAATATTTTTTAGTTGTAGTTGACACAATACCTTTATTTATTTGTTTGTTTGTTTATTTTATGTGGTACTGAGGATCGAACCCAGGGTGCTGCATGTGCAAGTCAAGCGCTCTACCGCTGAGCCACAACTCCAGACCCCCCACCCCCAAAAAACGACTATTTCTTTTCTTGACAGTCCCCACTTTCTTCTCTGGTATTTCTGAAACCATGGTACATACACAAGAAGTATGAGAAGCATGAGAAAGGAAAAAAAAATTTAAAGTATAAAGGATCCAAGGAAAGCAGAAATCTTTCTTCATCTGCATATTCTGGCCAGAAGAGTTATTAGGAGGAATTCATCTCTCAAACATAGATGGTATTCATCCTCAGTCTTAAGGCTCTAAGAACAGAGTCTTATCGGAAACTACGTTTCTGCTAGATCACCACATGAGAGGGTCGGGTATACTGCTACAATAGCTCTACCAGTTTACTGGAAAAAAAGGGAGCAGGAATAAATTCTCTCTAATACCTGCTCTTTTAGAATAAATGAACTAGGGAGACACTGATTGGAAATACCCCACCCCATAATGTGAACAAAGTATGTATGAAGCACCAGTAGCAGAGATTTTGCTTAAGGATCTGTTAAACGAAGAAATAAGCAAGCAAGTTAGCTCTGAATGCCCCTTGTCTCTTTTCTCTTTTCCATCTTCCCTTAAACTTCAGTCATTCTGAACTGCACCAGAATTCTAGAATCTTTAATTAAGGCAAATAAGAAATAACTGGGAAGAGAGTGATATATTAACAAACTTATTAAAAAGTAAGACTTAAGTCCAAAATCCTATTTTTCTTGTTATAACTCTCCCTTGACCCACAGTAAACCCAGTAAGTCTATCTTCTGTAATGCCCTGCCTGAAGCAGTCAGCAACCCCTGCCTCCTTTTAAAATGGAAGAAAAGCATTATAGTTTGGATCTGTAATGTTCCCCAAGGTCTCATGTGTTCAGAGGTTGGCTTTTTCCAAAGTGATTCAATCAGGAGGGCTCTGACCTCATCAGTGAATTAATCCATGCATGGCTGAATGCACTACTGGGTGGGACCTAGACAGTGGAAGGGGGGGGGGGGCTAGAAGGGGTATTTCTTATCCTTTGGTGCAATAATTATGTGTAACAGTGGGATTTGTTGTCACATATTCATACATGCACATGACACAACAATATAATTTGGTCAAAATCATTCCTCATTTATTTCACCTTTTCCCTCCTCTCCTCCTCTCACTGATCCCTTTCCCTCCTACTCTACTGATCTCCCTTCAATTTTCATGAGATGCCCACCACCACCACCACTGTTTTTCCTCTTTTTTGTAACTTCCACATATAAGAGAAAACATATAACCCTTTGCTTTCTGAGACTGGCTTATTTCACTTAAAATTCTCAAGTTCCATCCATTTTCCTGCAAGTGACATAATTTCATTCTTCTTTACAGCTGAATGGATCTATCTCTCTCTCTCTCTCTCTCTCTCTCTCTCTCCCTCCCTCCCTCCCTCCCTCACACACACACACACACACACACACACACACACACACACACACACATATATAAATACCACCTTTATCCTTCTATCCACTGACAGATACCTAGGCTGCTTCCATAATTTAGCTGGGTGAATTAATTATGCTGCTACAAACACAGGTATGCATGTATTGCTAGAATATGTTGACTTTAATTCTTTAGGATAAATACTAAGCAGTGGCATGACTATATGGTGGTTTCATTCCTACTTTTTTTTTTAATATTTTATAGTTGCAGATGGACACAACACTTTTATTTTTATGTGGTGCTGAGAATCAAACCCAGGGCCTTACATGTGCTAAGCAAGCACTCTACCACTGTGTCACAATCCCAGGACCACCATTCCTTCCTAGTCTTCTGAGGAACCTTCCCTACTGATTTCCATGTGGCTATACTACTTTACAATCTTACCAACAGTTTTAAAGTGCTCCTTTTTTCTTCATATTCTCTTCAGCATTTACTGTTGTTTGTATTCTTGAAGGCTGCCATTCTAACCTAAGTGATATAAAAATCTCAGTGTAGTCTTGATTAGCATTTCCCTAATTGCTAAAAATGTTGAACACTTTTTCATGTATTTGTTAGACATTTGTATTTCTTCATTGGAGAAGTTTCCTTTTAATTCATTTGTCCGTTTATTGAGTTATTAGGTTTTTTGGTGGTGTTTGTTTTGAGTTCTTTATGTATTCTGGATATTAATCCTTTGTCAGAAAAGCAGCTAGCAAAGACTTTCTTCACATTCTTAGTTGCTTTCTTTAATGTACAGAAGCTTTTAAATTTGATGCCATCCCATTTATTAACTCTTTCCTGAGTTTTAGAAGTCCCATTAAGGAGGCAGCCAATTTTAAAAACACAACAAAAAAACACCAATTAACATGAAAAAATATTCAACATCTTTAGCAGTTAGAGAAATGCAAATCAAAACTACTCTAAGATTTCATCTCACTCCAGTCAGAATGGCAGCTATCAAGAATACAAACAACAATAAATGGTAGTAAGGATGTGGGGAAAAAGGCACACTTACAACATTGCTGATAGGACTGCAAATTGCAAAAAAATGGAACCAATTTTTCCATATTGGTTCATTGGTTCCAAATGAACCAGTATGGAAAGCAGTATGGAGAATCCTTGGAAAACTGAGAATGGAACTACCATTTGATCCAGCTATCCCACTCCTCAGGCTATACCCAAAGGACTATAAACAGTCACATGTTTATAGCAGCACAATTCACAATCGATTAACTGTAGAACCAACCCAGAGGCCCTTCAGTAGATGAATGGATAAAGATAATGTGGTGTATATATACACAATGGAATATTATTCATCATTGAAAGAAAATAAAATCACCAAATTTGCAGGTAAATGGATGAAGCTGGAGAATATAATGCTAAGTGAAATTAGCCAATCTATGTCCAATGTCCCAAAAAACCAAATGCCAAATGATTTCTCTGATTTAAGGATGCTGATCCATAATATGTTGTGTGGGATGGGGGATGGGAGGCTTAAATGAACTCTAGATGGGGCAAAGGGGAAAAGGGGAGGGAGGAAAAGGAAGGGGACGTAGGGGGGGTTCAGTGATGGTGGAATGCGATGATCATCATTACCCTAAGTACATGTGAGTCACTCCTGTGACTCTACTCTGTATACAACCAGAGATATGAAAAATTGTGTTCTGTATGTGTAATACAAATTGTAATGCATTCTGTTGTCATATATAACAAATCAAAATTTTTTAAAAAATCAGAATACTCTTAGAATCCAGGAGGTTGTCAAGCTGATGAAAACGAGGAGACGATGACTGACACTGCAGGAAGGATGACTAGATTCCCAGTTTCCTGAATTTTCACAAAATGGCTAATTTTACTTATAGAAAATATAACAACCAATGTTCCAAAGTCAAAGGCCTTTCTTTATGCTGTCAGATCTGGAACATTTCATTAACAGGTAATGAAAATTGACCTCAAGATGAGATTTTTCAATAACATACTAATATCATACTCAGCTAGTTGCTACATTCTGAACAATTTTCAGTTACTTGTTAGTGATTTTTAAAAAGTACTTAATTAGTAATTAGTTCTCTAACACACTCTATGGTAATTTCACAATAGAACTATTAACCTTTAATATTAAAAGCAAATTGTGAAGCTTTAAACAGGCAATTTTACACTCCTGGCCTCCATGTCAGGGATATTATTTTATAAAAGTAGACTCTATCTCATGAAATGGGACAAAATATTTCTGTACGGAAAATTATAATTTACTCAAAGTGAGATATAAAAACCAGATAACAAAATCAAAACACTTGAAGTCATCATTCGTTGTTTTTTTTTTTTAATTTTTAGTTGTAGATGGACACAATATCTTTATTTATGTGGCGCTGAGGATCAAACCCAGTGCCCCATGCATGCGAGGCTAGCACTTTACTACTGAGCCACAACCTCAGCCCTGCAGTCATCATTTCTGATATAAATTGATAACAACAATTCTCAGGACTACAAAATACAAAAAGGTAGAAAGAAACTACCAATAGCCACTGCAGTGCTGCTAGTAACCCTGCAGAAGGAGGCAGGACCAGATGTCTGATGGCTTCTGAACAGCCTCAGGTACTCACTGGAAAGCACAGTGGACCATTTTCTGCATAGCAGCTGCCACTGGGAAGGAGTCTGCCTACTTCTCAGATCTTGGAAATGCAGGCCAGAGGGTGTGGACCACAGACTTTAGAAACTAACTTCTAGGGCTCCCTCTCCAGGCTAGGGCCCCACAGTGAAGAGAAAAAAGCTGCAAGGGGAATCAAACTGGAGTAAAACAGTTAACAATAAAGACAAAACAGAAAAGGCAAAGAGAAATGGGAGAGGGGAAACAGGAAATCTCAGATGGCAAGCTGCCTAAGTAAAACCACCAAAGAAGAGAGAAAGAGCTCTAGAAGAGTCAAACAAAAACTATACAACCTAGCCTCCTCCTGAGAGTTGATGAAAACTAACTTCACATAAAAATGAGCAACAGAAAAGTATTGAGATCAGGAGCCAAGCAATAGCTCAGTGGTAGAGTGCCTGCCTAGCACACACGTGGCCCTGGGTTTGAATGCCAGCAGAGAAAAGTGCTGAGATCATACCTCATTCAAAGTTGTTAGATGAATGGCAAATATTCCCACAATAAATGCTTACCAAAAATACATAATTTCAAAGTAAGTCAAAACACCTTGGCATGATAAAAGGCATGAAAGAGGTCAGATTTTTTTAATTCAAGAAAAACTTACAAGGAAAAAAATTATTTCAGAAATTAAGATTATATAGAAAATCAGGATATAAATAAAAAGGACACATAACAAAAAGAAACTATAGTATTCTAGACAGTCTGTAATTTTCTTTCTTATTGATCTTGAAACTTCCAGCTTCCAGAACTGTGAGAAAGTATGTCTGTTTTTAAAACTCAGTCAGTGGCATTTTTTTTTTTTAACCATGACATACTAATACCTTGGCTTAGTGAATTAGGTAATTATATAAAGTGCCCTTGTAGCCAGCAGCCAGACCACACCAGGAAATCAGAAACTCGTTCGGTGTTCCATCCCTATCACTGACCTTTTCCTCCCTCCAAAAATAATCATTATTCTGATTTTTCTAGTAGTTACTTCTTTCCATTTCTTTATAGTTTCATTACTCCTGTATATGGAAATTGTAAACACTATAATTTAGTTTTACCCAAAATTTTTTTGACTTCTTTTTTTAAAGGCTCTTGCTCTGGAGGTGTTTTCTCAGTCTGTTCGGTTGCTATAATTCAGCACCTTCCTCTGTCCTCTTGGGTTTTTTGCAGATGGGCAGATGAATCCAAATATTTGATCAGATTTCTATTTTATCCCTTCTACAAAGTTATATATTGTAGTGTTTCTTTTTAACCAAAAAGACATATTAAGGTCCAGTTTTCAACTTCTTAAAATGTTAGATATTGATGCTCAAAGCCTAGACTGACGATTCATTACAGGTTGCAAGATCATGATATTTTAAGTCTGTCATTTTGTTCTCATTTGTTAAATAGGATAATTGTATATGAAAAGGTGGCTGTTCAGTATACTTAGGAAAGTCAGGATAAATGTTTGATTCTTTATTTATACAGTTTTCAAGATAATTAATTCCCTGAACTGAGAAACTGAAGAGCTGAGAAAACACAAAACTACATTTCTCAAAATTAAGTTCACATGATTTCACTAATGATCTTTCTATGTTGCCAAGGAATAGATCATTCTAAAGCTATCTAAAATGCTCCTATCAGCAGATAAAAACAAAACGTGCCAATTCCTTTTTACAAAGAATAGTAAACACACTGAAAAAGAAAAACAAAAAACACAAAAAGACACATCAATGTCATTTATGAAAACTGATGAATACTCAAATAATATGCCACAGAAAGAATGTAGCAGCACATGAAAGAATATACTTTACCAAGGATTTCATTCCAATTAGAAGATATAAGGGAAGAATCCTATAAAAGCATAAAACAATAATAAATCCACTTAGTAAAAAATATACCTACATAAAGGAACCACATAACTATGGGACACAAAAGGCACCTTAAATTAACTGGGCTGATGGAGGAGAGCAAGTCTTGTTCTCAATCAGAAGGCACAATATTACAAAGATACCAGATCACACCAATGTATTAAATTCAACAAAATTCTAAATAAAAATCCCAACACACTTATTTTGTAAATTTCAATACGATCTTAGAAGTTCCCCTTTTGATGACTAAACATCAGGACTTACTAGGTAATTCTGAAATCAGAAAACTATGAAATCAAACATATGGGTATGCTAATATAGCACGGAATTCTATATGCCCAACAGAATGAATAAAATGAAACAGAAAAAACGAGAGCAAGGATGTGAAGTAATCTCCTAGTGTAAATAGACACAATTACTTTAAAAAAAAATGTTTGCTGGAATCTACTAAAGCTGATCAGAAAACAATATGCATAAGGGGCAGAGAGAAGAAAGCCAAACAGAAAATACGAAAGAAAATAACAGGACAGAATAATAAACCAACATAAAACTGTTAAAGTGAATGAAAGAGTTATCAAAATAAAGCAGGACATAACAGTAATTTTACTCCAGACCCAAGAGAAGTACATATATATATGTTCACCAAACGATAAATCCAAGTATAGTCAGAGTTTTTCCTAATACCCAGACAAACCAGCATACCTAGGACAAACCAAATGCCTCTCCGTTGTAGAACAGGTAAGTAAATTATATATTCACACAGTAGCACACACACAAGAAAGAAAGGCCTACAACAAGATGGATAAACAACACTAAGCTCAAGAAGTCAGATACCAAAGTCTGTATGATCACATTCATACAAAATTCACAGCCAGGTAAAATTCTCCTACAGTGTTCACCCTTAGCTGGACAAGGGCAGGAGGATTAATGTCAGTACCTAAAGGGTCACTCTGTGGTTCTGGACTCTTGATCTAGATGCTGGTTACCAGGGAGTGATTACTTTGTCCAAACACACCAGGCTAGGGCTGGGGTGTGTCTCAGTCAAACAGCACTTGCCTAGCATGAATGAGGCCCTGGGTTTAATCCCCAGAGTCACAAAAATAAAAATAAAAAATAAATTTAAAAATTTACCAGGTTAAAGAGATGTATTTACATGTATGTGTTCTACTTTACTACATCTATGTTCTACTTCAATACAAAATTTTTATTTTAAACATTTTAATGAAAAGAAGCTGGCCTAAGAACAAGCAGACAGGAAAAACAGAACAGAGTAAGAGTTCAGAAACAAGTACAAATAAAGTGAAGTACTTAAGTGTATATCTTATATGTATGGTATTTTAGATAGCTTTTTCCATCACTGTGAGTAGAAGACCTGATTAGAACAATTCTGGAGGAGGAAAATTTATATGGGAACTCACAATTTTAGAAGTCTCAGTACATAGCCAACTCCACCGCTCTGGACCTGGGGGTAAGGCAGAACATCATGGTGGGAGGGTGTGCATAAGAAAAGCACCTCAAGATATGACAATCAGGAGGCAGAGAGAGACTCCACTTACCAGGAACAAAATACAGACCCCAAAGGTACACCCACAATGGCCCATTCTTCCTACACTCACACCTTACCTGCCTACAGTTACCACCCAGTTAATCCCTACCAGGGGATTAAGGCACTGATTAGGTTAGAACTTTCATAATCCAATCGATTCACCTCCGCCTTGTCTCACACACGAGCACCTAGGGGACACCTATATCTAAACCATAGCACAGGCATTCGAATCATGGTAATAAACAGTGCTAAGCTATTTCTGTAGCCCTGGAAGTGAATTTCTGCATTTTACTTCTTAAAAAACGAAAACGAAGTCCAGATATGGGCCAAAGAAATGAATACAGAAAATGAAGCAAAGTATCAGAAGAAAGAATACGGGTGAAATTTCTTTTGTCAACCTGTGAAGGAAACCTTTGAAACATGACACCAAACCCGGAAAATAATAAAAGTAAACAACAATAACTTAAATTTCATTTAAGGGCTAAAGACACATCAACCACTACCCAGCCACTCAAAAGGTCATAAGACAAAGTTAGGGAGAAAAAAAAATACCATATGAACTAAAAGTTTTCTTCTGTGATATGGAATATGGGCAAAAGACATGAATAAAACATATACAAAAAAATCAAAATAAGTGGCCATAAAAAGAAAAGACATTCAAATTCAATTAAGTACTACAAATTAATATACACATTTTAGATATCAGATTAAAAGACCATGTTTCCTTGAAGGAAACAGATTTGCACCTATTTTAGATTATTTCTTATCTCATATATTCTGAGTCTAGAACTATTTATTCTACTAAATACTAGCACAAGTATTTGAGGAAACAAAGACATGCAAGATGTTGAGTCAGAAATCAAATTTCAAAGTAATACATATATTGCAGAATCCCATTTCTATAAAGGTACCTACAAAAAATATAAGGGAATAATCAATAAACTTTTAGCAGTGGTTACTTCTGTGCAGGTAAAATTATGGGGAATTTTTGCTTCATGTTAAGAATGCATCTACATTTGAAATCATACTGTATCACAATTTCTGTAAGTGAAAAAAAAATAACGAGACGACAACCAGAAGAATGAGAAGTTAAACTCCATTTATGTGTGATGTCCCAAAATGTATTCTACTGTCATGTATAACTAATTAGAACAAATTTTTAAAATTAATGAGATGAAAATATTTTAAGAATGTCATATTTTTTAACTTTTTTAAATGTGTATAAACCATCTGTAGAAAACAAGGAGAAAGTAAATGTGATTACACAAGAGCCCACTCCACCTGGGGTTTTGACTTACAGTGACTCTGAAAAAAAGGAGCCAGGCAGAATGATCTCTTAAAATTCCTTCCAACCTTGAAATCTTCTTTTTGTTCCCTTCCCTTTTCTTTCTTCCTCCTTCAATCATTATATATATTCCAACTTTTCACTGTACTCAATGGACAAAGTGTTATGTTAGCTTTCCTTAACTTATAACACAATGTTAGAATTCCTCCTGGAACTCAAGCTCGACTGCTTTCTATGACTCTTCTGTGAGCATCCCATAAAATATGCCCCTGCCACCAACCTCTTCAGGATATTCTTCCAGTTGCTCTTTTTTTCCCTCTAATGATATAAACACTCACTGGATATTTGGAAAATAATAATTTTGTTCCACAGTACTCAAAAGCTAAAATCTCTACTGGTAAAAGTAAGCAACCTTGTAACTGCCTAATTTTTCTCCCTCCCCTCCTTTTTTTCTTTTCAGGGCTGGGGATGGAAGCCTTACACATACTAGGCAAGAACTCCACCACTAAGTTACACCCAAGCCCATTCTTTCCCAACTTTAAATGTTTACTAAACTTTAACCCAAGTTGATGAATACTAATAAAAATATAATCACTTTGGGGGCTGGGGATGTGGCTCAAGCAGTAGCGCGCTCGCCTGGCATGCGTGCGGCCCGGGTTCGATCCTCAGCACCACATACCAACAAAGATGTTGTGTCCGCCAAAATGTAAAATAAAATAATCATTAAAAAAAATATATCTTGTTTAAAAAAAAAAAATAATAATCACAAGACTGCCACATTTTCACAGGCATTTAAAAAAAAGTCATTACATTTCAAAATGTTTACACATTTATTTTGGAAAAGTAGCTAAAAGACTGCAAAATAATTGTATAAGAGCAATGAACTTGAATATAACTTACTATAGTTTTTTTTTTAGACGTTGATGGACCTTTATTTTATTCATTTATTTATATATGGTGCTGAGGATCACACCCAGTGCCTCACACATGCTAGGCAAGCGCTCTACCACTGAGCCACAACCCCAGACAACTATAGTTTTTACTATTTCATCAGTTGAGAATGGGAGATTTTAACCTTGGTGCATGCTCAGTGAGAAGAATCTAATATAATTCTACCCAGGTAAATACAATGTGACATTTCCCTAAAAAGCTCATGCAAACTAGGAAGCACTGTTAGAATCAACAAGAGAGCAGTATGAAAGTGAAGTCAGATAAGACAACCTAGGTTTTCCTGTCACAAAATTAAGCCCTAAGATCCATTTGCTGTTACTCTCCATCATGTACAACCAGAAGAATGAAAAATTATATACTCCATTATATATAATCTACAAAAGTACATTTTACTGTCATGTATAATTAAAACAAAAAAATTTAAAAGATCCTTTTGATAATCTCTCAGCCAATAAGTATTTATTTCTGTTTTTCTCAAGCTTTCTCAACACATCCATTCACATTTTTTCACATTTTCCTCAACTTTAAAAACGCCAAGTCAGTCTTTAAAAGTTCCTAGTGTTTCCTATCAGACAAGGAAATTATGATCAATAAGTCTGTATTAATATTGCAATCTGGGTTATAAAGAAGCAAACAGGATCCTTTTATGAGAAGGAATGAATATGCTCTGTTCAAAAGGAGACACTAAACTGAAGGTTGGATGTGACTTGAATCAAGATCATTGGAAAAAGGGGAGAAAATGGTAATCAAACTTATTAACAAATTACTATAAAAACAAAGAAGTCTCTTTTCTCAATTTACATTGGGCATGTATAATGTTTTGCTTAAGTATACTGAATTCATATAAGACCTTTGTTTGTTTGTTTGTTTGGTACTGGGGATTAAACTCAAGGGTACTCTACCACTGAGCTACAGCCCCAGTCCTTTTTATTTTTTTTATTTTGAGACAGGGTCTCGCTAAGTTGCCCAGCTAGCCTTGAACTTGCAATCCTCCTGCCTCCCAAACTGCTGGTATTATAGGCATGCACCACCACACCTAGCTAGAATTCACATAAGATCTTCAGAAATGTTTTCTGGCCATTAGGATAATCTACATCATTCAAAATTGAACACATTTTTAAAGCTAATATTATGTTTAGTGGGTTTTTGTTTAAGACTTGAATCTAGTTCACATTATAAATCCTGGGAAGGACAGAGGCGAGAGAGCAAGGGAGAAGCAAATGCACCCCACACTTGAGGCTGTAGTTCAGTGGTAGAGCGCTTGCTTCACATGCGTGAGGCCCTGGAGTCAATCTTCAGCACCACATAAAAATAAATAAATAGTGACACCCCCCCGAAAAAAAAGAGTTTTTTAAAAAAAGAATACTGTGTTCATGGGGCTGGGGTTAGGGCTCAGTGGCAGAGTGCTTGCCTAACGTGTGATGCACTGAGTTTGATCCTCAGCACCACATAAAAATAAGAAAGAAGGTATTGTGTCCATCTACACCTTAAAAAAAGAATACTGTGTCCCTACCAGGATGAAATTTCCTGCAACTAAAGAAATTCTACTAGATTTTTTTCGTAATATATATTCTGAACAAAGATACTCATTCCCCTTTGACCTTCAATAACATCTAACTGCTTTATCTCACTAATCTGTTTGCTTTTGTTTAGCAAAAGAACAGAATTAAGTTAGTAACACAAAGCCAAAAATGACAATTTGCCCTTCAACTAGCTTTTGAACAGAATGTCTTTTCCAGTTACTCCTTTCAAACCCCTTTACACATAATCATTCAATCAAAATTCCCAACAACTTTTCTAAATAAACCATTTTTACTGCCTATAACTAAGCAAAAATATTACTGGGTCACTGGGGCTTGAAAATGACTGAAGTCAGGCTGACAGATCTCTCACAGATGACAAAATGTGCACTGACGTGGATGGATATGCAATGGATTGGTATTCTTCTGACAATGATAATAGAATCAACAGAGTAATATTAACAAAATTTTGCTATTTGAAAGATTTTAATTACTAATTTTTTAAAGACAACCAGAATACAGTTAGATTATTCTATATTATCCAGAGAATTATAACTAACTGCCAACATTCAGTTTAATCAATAAGAAACTGAGTCAGTATAAAAATAACCAAAGTACAATAGAGAACAGCTCCATGAACAACTGAGCGCAACGTTTACAGTCCTTTAGATAACTATTCTCAACCAACCCAAATAAATCAATTTTCTGGGTCAATAAAGATCTCAAAGAAACAAAGGCCCCCATTAGAAATGAAGAAATGCAATAACACATGCATGCAGCACATATAACAGCAAGAAGTGCTGAAATATGTGACCAGTCCAGAGAGGAATCCTTAATATTTAGTATTTTGTTCATTTGGAGCCCTGACATGGAAGCTATAAAGTACAATAAATTTTTTTCAAGTACCTAAAACACAAGGAAGGACTTCCTTTTAATGAGAAGCAATATCTGATCACAGCACAGGACTGGTTTTTATGGTTTCTCCTCCACTGGTAGTAGAGGCAGTACCATTTAATTCTTACTATGGACGACTGGATTTCTAATATCTCAGTAATGGGATCTCCATCCTTCCAGGTAATCAAGCCAAAGCCTCAAGAAGTGTCTTGGACTCTTCCTCCTTCTCTCACACATCAACAAATCCTGCTCCCCTTTCCTTCAAAATAGCACTTCTTATTACTCCTTCAACTATACCACAGGGGTGAGGCCAACATTCCCTCAGGACTGCTACAAAACAGTCTTCCCAACTGGTCTCCTGCTTTATCCCTGAGTTTCAAGATTAGTCCCAATATGAAATTCAAAGCCGTTCTTCCAGTAAAGAAGCTGGCCTTTGCCCTTCACTTCTGGGAGATAATCTGTGCTGCATCTAATAAAAATATACTTGTTTAGAATGGAGGCTGGCCACACTAAATCTCTGGGGAGGGCTGGTCACATCAATCTTAAGGTGGAGGGTGGCCATGCCATAAGACCATCCCATGATTGGGGTGGTGGCCTAGGGTCACGGTCATCAGTATAACTGGAGACTGAGTTCAACTCTCTGGGCAATCAGTCAAGACTATGTAACAAAGCCCCAATGAAAACTGGATGCTGAGACAGGAGAGCTTTCCTGGTTGGCAATATTCCTTGTGTAGGGTCACATATCAATACCAGGAGGGCAACATGGCTTCACTCCACGGAACAGAAAAGATGATTCACATTGGAACTTCCCTAGTCTCTGCCCCATGAATCTTCCTGTGGCTGACTAATCTGTATCAAATCTTTCCACTTTTTATGATATAAGAGATGGAATCTAGGGCCTCAGTCTTGCTAGACAAGCACTCTACCACCAAGCTACATCCTTAACAACAAAATTTCTTTTAATAAACCATAACCATGAGTATAACAACTTTCAGTAAGTTCTGAGTCCTTTCAGCAAATTATCAGACCTTCCCCGCAACCCCCACCACCTGGCAAAATGCAGTTGCTGTGGAAGTGAGGGGAATCCTGGGAACCACACCCTCAAAAATCACAGCTTGGCTAACTCTGGGAAGATATTGACAAGTGTGTTTCTATTTTTCTTTCAAATTAATTAACAAGTTTTCCAGAGCACATGTAATCTCTCTGCCTTACATCAGGTCTGCGCTCCCATTCCTTAAAAGAAGACAAAAGTACCCTCCCTGTCCTTGCTTTCCATTTGCAGTCCCCATCCTTCTCTCCAAATCTTCTCAGCAGTCTAAAGACCTATTTGAATTCTAAATTCTATCATACTCTTCTAAATCTCTTATATCAAGTTTCTACTGCTCCTGGAAAGGAAAGAACCACCAAGGAATACAAAAGGTTTTCTAGCAATCCCACCTTGTGTTTAGCTGAGCTGCATCAGGGTTGAATACAGGCAGCAATCACATAGCCAGGACCAACATTTCATCCTGAAGCCCCAGCCACTAGCACCTGCTTTGACCAGTCTTGACACTATTTACTCCCTGGAACTGTGCTCATTTTACAGCTTATTTTATTACTCAAAAAGATTCCACTTGGCTTGGTTACAGTCACCATAGCCTTACTGTCTTGCTTCAGGCTTCCAATTTTTAAATGGCACTATTTAACATTTGGGCAGATTGAATTCTCTGCCTTACTAGTTAATTAACAGTCGTGTATTCAAGTGATAATCTGATATGTTTAAAACCAAAAGGAAAAATCTGTTCTTGATTCAGTATGACCAAAGACTTTATAATCTGAATACTTAAAAATCTAATTTTATAAAATAAAGGACACCCTCCCAAGAGAAAATAATTTAATGAAGCTTTCATGATAGTTGTACCTTAATGGAATATCCTAAATGGGAGTCAAGAACTAGATGCACACAAATAAAGTTCTATGCCTCTTTAAAAGAGCATAGACTACTGCATAGACACGGTTTCCCCTGGGCCACTGCAGCCGTCTCTCGGGATGGACTTTAACAGCATCCTCACTAAGCAGGGACTACTGCAGAAACTCACCAACCATCCTGCTGTTGCTCAAACTGGGGGCCCACCTACCTATTTTCCACCCCACACCACTACAGTCAGAGTGATCTTACTCAAAATGCAATTCTGATCTTTTATCAAGAAGGGCTTCTGTCAAACCTCTGAGACTCCCTGCCCTGCCTCCCCTTGGCCTCTCTATTATCCAGATTGTACTCATCCCTCAGACTACAGACCTCACCTTACCAGAGAGTTTCTTGCTGATGGTTCCCACAAAGGAGGACACCCCCACACCCCTTCACTTCTGACACCAACCTTTCAGCACTGACCACTCTTGCCTAGCACCTTCTCCACTAGGCTAGATACTTGAACAAGAGAGTGTCTTTCTCTCTGTATGTGTTTTTTGTTTGTTTGTTTGTTTTGTTTTTTGGTACTGGGGATTGAACTCTGGGGCACTCAACCACTGAGCCACATCCTCAGCCCTATTTTGCATTTTACTTAGAGACAGGGTCTGAGTTGCTTAGCGCCTCGCTTTTGCTGATGCTAGCTTTGAACTCGTGATCCTCCTGCCTCAGCCTCCCAAGCCTCTGGGATTACAGGCTTGTGCCACTGCACTTTTCAGTCTCTTCCAACAGTTCAGCTGTGCTTCTTACTGCTGTATTACAGTGCTCTGCACAGATGTGTTGAATGAATGAATCAAGAAAAATAACATGTACTCACTCTGAAGGTTTCAAAGTCTATTATTACTACCAATTATGTAATTCTACCTCTTTACAAAAAAAAAACACAAAAGGAAATATTTCTTTAAAGTGAGAGTTGTTTGTTTATAATTCGAATATTAGACAGTTTTTCAACAATACAACTTTAGTGTATAGGGGTTTTTGTTGTTTTGTTAAAGTATTTTGAGTAAGAGAATATGTCTTCACTAAGGATTTAGCAAAGAAAGAATCTAAGTGCAGAAATAATGGCTGCCCAATGAAGTTTCATTTCAAATTAATTTTCAAAGTCAATTAATATCATGCCCAAAGGGCTTTACAACCAAGACCAAAAGCTTTCTTTTGTTAAGCAAGGGGTCAAACCTATGTTTGAATGTGCTAAATTTTAAAGTAGGAAAAACTTTCCTCATAGAGGTTCAATTCCTTTATAAATAGTACCTATCAGGTTACAAATTAGTGGTAAACACTATGGTCTAAGTTGAAAGAAAAGATGTCAATGTAAAAATTAGTCCTTTTAATAGGACACAGTTAAAATTAAGAAAACTGTCAAGTAAGGGGGCACGAAGTACAGAAAGTTGAGTTGATTTCTAAATAAGAAAACTATTTAGGATAAGATGGCTTGCAGAGAGCGCAGCAAAGTCCCCAGCATTCTAAGGGAAGCATGCAGATGGAGGTGACTGCTCTGGCCAAGGCCTGCTGCTCGAAGCATGGGAAAGAACTGCAGGGTTTTTCATTACAAACATCCTTTTGTTTATTTATTCTATATCCTTCACTACCTTCATCAAGATCATGGACTTTCTACTACTTCTACCACCAGAACTTAGCTAAGTGCCTAATATATATCAATAGAAAGAATTAAGTGAGTATAGTGAAAAAGGGAGTTTCTGCCACAGCAGAACTTCCTATATGGTAACCTCCAGGGCTTATGTAAACCACACACACCAACAATCAAGTGCAAACTGCATTCCTCCCTCTCTCTCTCTTGATGCACAGAGGAAGACCTACCTGCTCTGGTAGATCAACCCTTCTACCTTCCCCTAATCACCCAGCTTTCCTTCTCCATGGCAGCCTTATTTTCATTAAGAGACACCCAAGTCTCTTCTAACAGTTCAGGATCTCCATGGCTTCCAGCTCCCTTACTCCCCAAACCTCTTCATACTCAAACTTCTTCACAATGGAAGACTACATTTCTTTACCACCTACTCAACTCATGCAAATAGGAATTTATCAAACCATAAAACTAAAGATGGAAATGATTTATGTACAAAATTATTAGTCATTTATTTAAACATCTAAAAATTTATGAAATGACAAACTTGTCCAAGTCTTCCATTCCAAGCATTCTCCCTCCTCTCCAATTTTCTATCTAGCCCATCCCCCACCTCAGTTTTTACTGTGAGGAGCTCAGAATCTCCACCAATTACAAACTACACTGTGTATTTCTGCATAGGGTTTTTTTTTTTTTTTAAGAGAGAGTGAGAGAGGAGAGAGAGAGAGAATTTTTAATATTTATTTTCTAGTTCTCGGCGGACACAACATCTTTGTTGGTATGTGGTGCTGAGGATCGAACCCGGGCCGCACGCATGCCAGGCGAGCGCGCTACCGCTTGAGCCACATCCCCAGCACCTCTGCATAGGTTTTTGTTAGTTTTGTTCCCTCTACTTAGAATGTTCTCCAATCTTCTGTTGATTTAATAACCTTTCATTCAAGGCCAAACTCCAGTGATATCTCCCCTCTGCTGCTGTCCCTATCCTCACAACTGAAATAAAATTAACTATTCTCTTCATTGGGCTCCCCTGGAACTTTACGCAGTTCCCTGAGGGGATCCGACCCATCACATTCTATTTCCTTACCTGCCTGTCTCTTTGAGCTGAATTTATGGAGGACAGACACTGTTTTAATTTAAGTCAAAAAATGTAAAAGATCGAAAGCCCCTGAAACTGGATGCAAAATTGTGTATGTCTCAATACTGCTGGAGGAAAAAAGTCTACAGCAGTTAGTTCCCCAAAGAAGGAAATGGCCCAGAACAAGTTACAAATCACTGCCCCACAATCAAACACACTATAGGGCACACAGTAGACACCCATTAAGTGTCTATTAAACTGTCATCAACATACTACAAAGTGACTGCACAGTAGTAAATCAAAATACTTAATTTGGGAGCAAGAAGAGACAAAGTCTTGAGATTAATGGTAATGCAGCAATGCTGGTTTCTTAGACTGAACAAACATATCACAATAACATAAGATGTTAAGAGGAAACTGGGCAAAGTGTACACAAAAACTCTGTGCCCTCTTTATGACTTTTCTGTAGACCTAAAATTGTTCAAAAATAAAAGATTTAAGAGTCTCTCTTTATTTAGTTACAAAAACTCTTAGATTTTCAGTTTCCAAACGTCAAAGAATTACTAGCAAACAGACCAATAGTACTAAGTCACATGAATATGTTATAAAGGGTATTATACTCAAACCAAAGCAAAACTCCATTATGTAACAAAATTATAATTAAACTTAGAAGCTAATGATTAGCATTTATGTCATGATAACAAAGACTTCAATAGGAAATTTTTGACTTTTCAAATCTAAACCATCCAAGCTCATATGCGCAAAGCACCAGGAAACAAAAGAGGGGAAGAACAGTCAACACATGTTGACCAACTGCTGGTACCATGACAGAACGGGGTGCAATGGAGGCACAGAGCAAGAGCCTCTAATGTCACCATGGAGAGACTGGTAAAACTGTAAAAGTAAAGTTTACAATGAGGCCTGTAAGATGAGAAGCATTAGCCAAGGAAATAGGAGGACTAAATGTGCAGACGGGATCAGCACCACAAGACTCTGAGTAAGAGAACATAGCAAGGCACTCGGGACAGCTACTGCTAGAAGTATGAAGCAGAGAAATGCAAGAAATGGGCAGCCCAACTTTACAATCTAGTTGGGTGCCATGTCTAAAAGCCTGACCTTAAGTTGCTCTTGATGTCCCCCAAATTTTGGAGCAACCAAAAACTTCTATATTTAACTTGCTACTTCCATTAAGACCCTGACCAACACAAACTCTCCTGAAGAAAATTCACCTCCACACCATAAACTTCAACAACAAAAAGAATTAACGTTTAAGCATAGATCTCTGTGCTGAATTCTATTTATACAATTTTATTTGTCCCTGGCATGTGTACAAAGACAGGGAAAACAGGCTTATAAAAATGCAGAGATGACAAAAACCCAACACAGACACAGCTAACAGTAACTTCTACACTTAGGTTCATATATACCAACTGCACAAACATAGGTACGGATGAATTAGGGAGGGAGGATATACATTCCAGAACACTAATCCCACCCTACAGCACACCAGCCAAAAGAATAAAGCAAACCTTTTTAGGCTTCCCCCTTCCAGCAGGGTACTTGATTAAAAAAAGTATGGGTCATGAGGCCAAACTACACAACTGTGAAACCCACATACACAACTTATTAGCTGCATAGTGCCAAGCAAATTAGTTAGCTTCTTTGGGCCTTGGTTTCCCTCTTCATGAAGTATGGATATTAACAGTACCAGACTCGTGGATCTGACATTTAAATGAGTTAATACATGCCAGTTATTACTAATGTGCACTATGTAAAACCACACATGTACTCAATTCTCTGGGCCCTCAGAGACTAACCACGGTTTTTTTCTCCCCCTCAAGAAAGCATGTCATTGGAATAGTAAACATTATCTTCAATCTACTTCATCTACTACATAGGATTTAAGTAAGTCATTCTCAAAACTTAGTTTACTGCTAATAACACATCCTATACAACCCATGGGTAATAACCACACTTCAATGTGTAAAACACCTAGGAGGAACATTGATCTAGAGACTGCAATAAAATAGACAACGGCCCACCACACCCTAATTTTGCTTGCCTATCAGTTGACCATGTGCTCTAAGGGACCCAGGGCCCATCTCCATACCTTGAAGCCAGCACGTTAGAATCCTCCAAGAACTTATGCAAAATGCACACCCTCAACCCCCAGTGCATAAACACGGGGTGAAGCCCAAGCTTTAACAACTTCTCCAGGTCAGTCTGGTACACACAAGTTAGAAAACCACTGAACTGGGGCTCAGGATGTGGCTCAAGTGGTAGCGTGCTCACCTGGCATGCGTGAGGCACTGGGTTCGATCCTCAGCACCACATAAAAATAAAATAAAGATATTATGTCCACCTAAAACTAAAATAAACATTTTTTTAAATAAACATTTTAAAAAACTAAAAAATAAACATTTAAAAAAAGAAAGAAAATAACTGAACTAGCAATGACGACTCCACAGCTTATCAACAACTGGTTTAGAAGTCACTAAGCAGGGAGGTGCAACCTTTGGATGTTCTGTTTACTCTTACACGTGAATACAAGGAGGGAATCTTAATCCTGGCTTTCCAATGATGAGGACTGGTGATTTGATGCTAAGAACTGCAGCAACCATCTCATATCCCCACAAGGACAAGGCAAATGCACATCTTGCCATTCTGGGTCCTCACCTAACCAAGCTAGTAAAATAAGTAATCATGGACCTCCGTCACCTAAGAGTCTCATGAGACTTGAGATAATACCACACTTCATCAAATATAAGATTCATCAATGTAAAATGCATCATTATTCTATGAATCATCAAGGGGAGAGATGCTGCCAATCTAAGTGATGTGCCATTCACTTAAACATACCACGTCTCAATTTCAGGAATGTTCAAATATGAAAAAAACATGTATATCTAAAGTAAAAAAAAAAAAAAGTAAATACCTTATTGTTTAAGCTAGCTGAATAGGGTTTCTCTGGTTTTCCTGCTAAAAACATCACACATGATATTTAAAAAAAAAAAATTTTTTTCCTTTAATTGCAGATGGACATGTGCCTGTATTTATTTGAATGTGGTGGAGAGGATCGAACCCAGTGTCTCACACATGCTAGGCAAGAGCTCTACAACCTCAGCCCCACAAATGATATTTTAACAGGATATTCTATTTAATTTGGACATTCACTAATGTTCACATTCATATTCATGCAGAGTACATGAAACATGGGAGAGAAAAACATGGGGAAGCCTGAAATGTGTGTAGACTGAGAAAATAAGGCTTAGAAGAAGTCATCCTAACTGTCCTCAAATAATTAAAGGCTGGACAACTGCAAAAGGATTAGATTCTGGTTGCTCCAGATAAAGCTAGGAAAAGAAGATTTAAGGTAGGAATTAATACCAATGTAAGGAGCTGTCTTCAAAATGGTCTATACATTCAAGCAGAAACAACACACTCCAGAAACTTAAGGGTATGCTTCCTGCACTGGATGAAAAGGAAGATCAGATTTTTTAGGAAGGAGGAAAAGTTGCTTCACCTGTGTAGGCTGTATGACATTAATGAAAAGAGAAGAGGCATCTTAAGAGTGTACCCACAGAGTGGCCTTACTTTCCCAAATGGTGACTTAGGTTCACCAATAACACAATCTAAAGTACAATGAATGACACGATCAACTATGGAAGGGGGAAAATCCTGATTTTTCTATTATTGGGTAGTTCAGGGGTTTTGTTTGTTTGTTTTTTATATTTCACTTAGAGGCAGCTAAACTGGAATTTGTACTAAATCTCTGTAGTCCTTGCCCCAGCATTTGCTGAAAGTGCAGGCAAGACAAAAATGTACATAAAGAGACATCAAGCCAGACATGGTGGCACACACCTATAATCTCAGAAGCTTGGGAGGCAGCCTCAACAACTTAGTGACGTTGTCAACAACTTAACAAGACCCTGTATCAAAACAGAAAATAAAAAGGGCTGAGTGTGCCTTAGTAGTGAAGCACCCCTGGTACCAAAAAAAAAAAAAAAAAAAAACAGACAGCAAACGACAACCAATTCTCAGCCCCACTATCTTGGTAAATTACACGCATGGGATTCAGAATAACAATGTGAAAATAAGTTGATGTCATGGCTACAGTCCCCCTGTCTGCAGTAAAGAAGGACAAACAAGGCCAGGTCAGCACTGCTTCCTTCCTATCTGCTTCCCTACTGGGTCTGTCTATTCAGGAGCAGAAAGTCAAATCATCCCACAGGCGTCAGCTTCAATTCTGGTACAGCAGTGAGGTTTGAAAGTGCCTCAAGCAGAGCCCACGGCTCTCTGATCCTTTGCAGTATCAAACTCTGCAACTGAGTGTCACAGCAGCCATGCTAGGAATGAGGTCAATTACTCTGGGTACTCGCTAGACCTTCTCTTTTTCTCCACCCCTGGGGTCCAGGCTCTTTCCCAGCACTCACTCCATGCTGTCGTTAGCCCTTTCCCCTCCATGTAACTGCCTCTACATTCACACTATTCTCAGTCTTCTCCTTGATGGATTCCTGTGGGGAAAATGAAAGATATGAAGGGAAAAAGGGAAAAACTGAAATGACCATTTAAGAGGTTCTTGTTTTAAGTAACCGTTTTAAAAGGCATATGGCCAAAATATAGTAAATACATAGGAACATACACTTACAGACCTAAACACACACACACAAACATCGATGTCATAACGATGAGGTGCCTTGATTCTTAGAATCCCACTTTTCCTTTTCCATCCGAAAATTTCTCACTACACTGTTCTTCTATAAATAAACACATAACTGTTCCTCAGTATTCACTTGTCAAGACGTGAAACACCAGCTTTGGACACCTGTGCCCTGTTCCCTAGACCAACACCACCACCTGCTTAAGTAACAAGGCACTGAAGCTTTGTTTACTAATAGGAGAAGCCACCTACCTTCCCACTTCACCTCCCTAATAGGAAGCTCAAGGCAGATAATGTATGCATGAGTGCACCAAAGAACAGGAGGTACCAACAAGGTTCAGATACTCCTTGAATCCAAGAAAATCCTCTGGAGCCACACGTCAATACTGAGTAATCCAACCTTTCCCTTGCCTATAACTACTTTAAGCAAGAGTGCAGGTCCACTAACTTCCAAGGTTCTATGAGAATTTTGACCAAAGTTATGTTTCTGGTTTACAGGTTTACACAGAGACAAACAAACTGGGGGCAATGAGGTTGCTGGAAAGTCAGCAATGCACTCTTGAGCAACAGCATCCTGAGCTTCAATCAGTAGAAATCATAGTTTACTATCAAGTATTTTTGGTTTTTTGCCAACTCAGATTTCAGAATAAACAGAATACACTAACTCTTAGGTTATACTCCTGAAAATTAGCAGCCAATCTCAATCCTGTCTGATCCACCAAGGACAAAGTAGCCAAGAAACAACAAAAGGCACATAGAACTAAGGCCCTCAAACTCTTATTCAGATAGTCTCTCTTCCTCCAGTTTTTGGTGCTATAACAGAATACTTGATACTAAGAGAGTTAAAAAAAAAATCAAAGTTTATTTGGCTCACGGTTCTGAAGGATGGAAGTCCAAGAGCATGGCACCAGTATATGAAAAGGGAGTTCTTGCGGCAACACGACATGGTGGAAGGCAGAAGCAAGAAAACACACATGCAAGACAGAAACCACAAGAATAACAGGAAGTCATATTTATAATGAGCCCACTCTCAATGACATTAATCCATTCAGGAAGTAAAACCCCATGATCTAGTTACTTCTTAAAGGTCTTACCTCGAAATACCATCACAGTGGCAATTAAATTCCAATTTGAGTTTTGGAGAGGACATTGAAATCATAGCATGGTCATTTCTAGCTCATGCAGAGCTAGAATTTGTCTTCTCCTGAATATACTGTCTTATACTATCTTACGGTATGAGGGCAATAGTTCTGAAAAAGTTATGTGCAGTTGTCACTGTTCAAGGTTCTGCCAAATGACTCTAACTTTCCATATTTGCAAACAAATTAAAACAGGTACTATCCACTAATTTTTAGCTGTACTTCTCTTTTGCCAGTAATTAACTAGCTATAAAGTTGTATATAAATCAAGCCAGATTTATTACTGTAATGGGTCAGTTCAGAAATGTATTTTTACAAAGAAGAAAACTTCAAAACCACAAAGATGTTATCAAAAGCAGTGCACAATGGCACACACCTGTAATCCCAGCAACTTCCGGAGGCTGAATTAGAAGGACCACAAGTTCAAGGTCAGCCTGAGCAACTTAGTAAGACCCTGTCTTAAAATAAAACTGGACTGGGGATATAGCTCAGCAATACAATGCTTACCTAACATGTACAAGGCCCTGGGTTCAATCCCTAGCATCTCAAAAAAAAAAAATTAAAATTAAAATAAATTCATAAAGATTCATAAAGTCCCTTACTACAATCTGAATGTGTTTTAAGCCCAAATTCCTAAACTGAAACCTAATCCTCAAGGTGATGATGGTATTACAAGATGGGATTTGGGGATCTGATTAGGTTATGTGGGTAGAGCACTCACAAATGGGATTAGTGCCCTTATAAAAGAGGCCCAAGGGAACTAGCTTGTCCCATGTGAAAACAGAATAATAAGGTACCTGTCTATGAACTAGAAAATAGGCCCTCAGCAGCCACAAACCTGCCAGCAACTTGTTCTTTGCTTGCCTAGCCAACAAAACTAAGAGAAATATGTTTTGTTTATATAAATGTCCACAACAGGCAGCTCTACAGAAGACAGGCTAGAAATTAGTGGTTCCCAAGGGTAGGGAAAGGAACAAAGGGTATTCTTTAAGTCTTTACAATGTCTGAAATTTAAATCATGGTTAAATTTATTCTTGGACGTAAATCTTTTACATAGTAACACTGTATGTTAACCTTTGCTACTATAAATAAAATGATACTCTAGTCTATCACTTAACATAAGAATGTAGATTAGCAATCCTGAATTCTTGAATCCAAGTATGTTTAGAAATTTCTAATTTAGAAATATGAAAAAGAGGGGCTGAGGTTGTGGCTCAGTGGTACAGCGCTCATCTAGCATGTGTGAGGCACTGGGTTGGATCATCAGCACCACATAAAAATAAAGGTTTTGTGTCCACCTACAACTAAAAAATAAATATTTTTAAAAAGAAATATGAAAAAAAATTGAGAAAATAATTTGTAACACATTATTATTGAGTTCCTGAAGTCTAATTTTCATAAGCGCTACCTACCTGGTCAGGTAGGGGGACAGGGTAGGGTTCATAAAGGATCTGTTACAGTGTGGTCAACCACACAAGCAATCTGCACAGAAGATACCGTGCAACAAAAACTGCCATGAAGAGTTTTGCTGGTGCTTTAATCAGGTGCATGTGCTCCACACCCGACATTTTTTCCTTTTTCAAACAACTAAGAAAGCTTCTACATAAACCAATTTTAAATTCCAAAGGTTTTCTTCTCCTTTTGCTCCATGGTTATCTCCATATATGTTTGCCCACTTAACAGGAACAAACACCAGAAAGTATGATGGCCCCCAAGAAAGACAGCAAGAACACAACACTACAGAAGATTCACAGGAAAACATTTACTTTAACAAAGCAAAACTCAAAGGGGGACAAATCCTGTGAGCAGTACGGCAACACTGGAGCCATTTCAAGTCGTTTGTACTTAATCAGTCATATAAAGTCTCTTACCTTTTATTTAAGTCATTAACATATTAATAATTTCTATTTACCTGACTTGGGGACCAAAAGGTAAAATGTACATTTCAGAGAACAGAGCTGTGTTGGCAAATAAAGTATGAACACAATTCTATAGCCCAACTAGCATTTCTTACTAAGCTGCACAATGTTGGGCAAGATGCTAACTTCTGTGCTTCGATTTACAATCTGTGAAGTGGGGGCAATAATACCCTCGCAGTTGCATAAATTCAACAAGTCACATCCGTATATCAGAGATCCTCAAGTTGGCTGCTGTTATTCCAATCAGCCTTCCTGGACAGAATGTGCTTCTACTCAACCTACCTCCACTAGTTCTTTAACACCACTGCTGCCTCCGGAGAATGTTATGTACACAACCAACAGTCACCAGAACAAAGGATTTCACTCCAACATCAATATCCGATAGCAAGTAAGCTATCGGATGGGATACAAGACAAAAAAAAAAAAGAGAGAGAAAGAATGAACCTGGCCCTATACTGCTGATGTCAAAGTCACCCTCAGGTGCTCTGTGCAAGTAAGAGGGCACTTTCACATTTTATTCTACACATATCAGTATTTTCATTTGACTTGTTGACTACACCATATATTTCCTTTGTCTAAGAAATACTAAGTTTCAATAAAAACTATGAAAAATGCTGACTTTAAAAATAAAAACTACCACTGACTGGGAGTAGTTCAAAGCAGACTTCTATATTCTATGTTCCGTATAGCTTGCTAACTAACGCTGTGACAAAGCAAAATGTCTACAGCTGTTGATTACGCCCTTCCGTGAATGAAGAATGAAGAGGGGACCTCAACTGCATGAGGAATACACATGGAGACTGCAACACTTCCTCTCTAGGAGTAAGCGCTCACTACGGTCTCCTCCAGATGGCAAGCAGCACTCCAACAAAACCTACATATTCAAAACAAGTATAAAAATGTTTATCATACATCCCTTTCCAAAGCAGCTGCTCCAGAGAGTAGACTTGCACAGCAATAAGGAAATCAAAGTGTATGTCCAACTAATGAAATCTTCTACGAGAGAAGCACTACCCAGGCTCAGCACTGGGAGCTGCCAGCTGCTGCCTAAATACTATTTTCCAACATCTTTTGAAGGCTAGTAGTTACTCAAATAGATTTTTAAAAGAAAATGAATGCAAAATATTGTAATTATTAGAGGATTATTATAATTAAGCATTCTGTTCTTTCCTTTGAGGCAAGGAACAAAGTGGCTGTGACTGTTGCAAAGAACACAAAGTGCCTTCCTCTGGTTGCCTGTTAATCTGCTCAGAGGTCACATGCTCTATAGGGCAGAGACCCTGACCTGAGGGCTGGCTTTTCCACTGCCAGCTCTCACCTGAAGTCTCAAGCAAGTACAGTGAGAGTCTCCTCATGATCTCATTCCACATTATCCAGTGAAGCAAAGGAGAAAGGACAGCAAAAGGACACGTAAACCTTCCTTCAGGTCCCAGGTTCACCGGCTAAATAACAATATTTAACCCAAGTTCCAAAGTGATTTAGAACTTCCTCTTACCTCTACAACAGGAAAAGAGATAACAAAGATTTGTTCACAACATCCAGTCCTCCAATGGTAACCACTTAAAAGTTTTTTAAACTTCTCATTATCTACACACTTGGTTCTCTCTCACATCTCATTTTTCATTCCCATGTACTACTCTTCCTTCTCCTACCAGACCAGTGATCATCAAACCTTCCAGAACACATGGTCCAGCTGTCTGCCAAAAGCAGACAGCACTTCCCAAGAGCTATCTTTTTTTAATAATACAGTGTAAATGTACAAGGGCAAGAATATAGGTTTGCCACCTTGTCCTTCTCAAAAAAGAAAAAGAAAGAAAGAAAGGAGGGGGAAATTGATTTGCATTTAAAGCCTGACAAATTAATATCAATCTCTGACTCCTAAGAAGGAGATTCTGTTTGACATTCTACGAATGTCAACAAAAGACCTTGTAAAATTTATTTTACAAGGTTCTCAATTTCTGTACTGAATGTTCCAAAACTGACACCATTATCATTGCCCTCCACTTGGCATCTTTAAAGCACATTTATAAAATTATCCAATTTCAAAAAAATTGAAGTATCTCACAATTGAAATAAACCTAGAACATTATCTAACCCAAATGATTAATGTATGTCTAAACACTTCGTTTTGATCCTTAAAGTCATTTTAAGATTAGGAAAATGCGTATTATCATTCCTAAGTTGCAGAATCAGTGGCCTGTCTCATGAAATATATGATAAAGATCTGTTGTGTTAAAGTAAGTCAAGAATAAAAGTTCCCAAGAGAAAACTTAACCATGACACTTGGAAGGAGAAAGAATGGTTTCAAATATACTGATAAAATTTTTTTTAATTAAACTATCCCTTTATTTTCGAAATTTATATGCTTTATAAAAATTGTATTAAGTCAGATTTTATATCAAATTACTTTCCTAAACATTAAGATACTACCCCCCAGCCTCTCCACTACTACATCTAAGGACTTCTCAACACCGTGGGCAGGAAGGCAAAACGCTGGCTGCCAGCCACACCCCTGCCCTGAGCCCAGCACTACACCACAGGGCTGGCAAGACCCAGTGATGAGGACATCCTCGCAAAGCTGGAGGACCTTTCTGAAAGAAAGCCCCATGCAGCCTGCAGATCCCAGCAAGATACCTCCTCTGGCCTTCTGCCTGGTGACTATTTTTAAGTAGTTGAGTGCTGGGCAGAGTCTGGCACCCCTGGCAGCAAGAAGTTCCTGCTGGAAGAGTAGTGGAGTCCAGCTGCTCTGCTGACAGCCACTTCCAGTGTGACCAATGCTGAGGAGACAGGGGAGGCAGGCAACTCCCACAGAGCCAACACACACAGATGCCATGCACACATGAGGCCTGTTATTTTGTCCAAACTGCAACAATCCTGCCAAGGAGGCAGAGGTCCCATTCTAAAGATAGGAAAACCTGTTCCAAAACCTATGGCACTAAGGAAACAGAAGGCACATGATCTGCAGAGTTAAAGCAATGCATAATGAAGCCCCACATGGTCCAATCCTTTCAATACACAGCCAGGCGTGGCAGTTGTGTAACCATACACACCACCATCTGGCCACAGACTCTCCTCCCCGCTTATCCCACAAGAAGCGGTTGATATGCCTCTTTCATAACCAGGGATACACTACACGTCCATAAACATTTTCCTTATTTGAAGGTTCATTTACACCAAAGTTTCAAGAAAACAAGCTGCCTTGGTATTTTAGTTGGGCTGACCCTCAGTCAACTATATAAGTTTCACAAACTGGGATGCAAAAAGAAAAGAACATGGGTATTATAGGCTGAATTGTGTCTCCCAAAAAGACATGTGGAAATCCTAACCACCCCAACCCAAACCCTCAGAACAGGACCTTAGGGACACATTTGGATTGCAGACATAGTAAATTAAGATAAGGTCATAATGAAACAGACTGGGCCCTTAATCCAATATGACTGGTTTCCTTATACGAAAAAGGAAATTTGGACACAAACACAGAGGAAGTGACAAGGACAACAAAGTTCAATACTGAGGTCCTGCAGGTATAAGCACCTCCCTCAAGAAAATCCACTCTGAGATGGATAAATGGTGTTCACACTGACAAATATCCCTTTATAAAATGGAAATAACTGATTAACTTACTATTTTCTATTGAGTAATACTGGACTTCAACAACATTCATAGAAAATATTAAAATGAACTTCTACATACATTCAGTTCACTTAAATTTCAATGGCAAGAGATTAAAACCACCATCTGAGCCAAACAGACCCGAGAAAAGGGTCACAAGTAAACCCCCCAGACTGGCTGTGTTACTTCAGAGTACTTGGTATAAGTTAAGCCCATTCTGAAGGTACCATCAGATCCAGAGCTTTCCCAGTGTGTGCACGTGCACGTGCACATACGTGTGTACTTATACTTCCATTTGCGGGACATGGCTGTTTTCTCCTTCCACAAAACCCTGGGGGTTTTCAATTCCCACCTTCCACTCTAAGTCAATCCAGGTTTCCTCACATTCATCATCTATCCATTCCCTGGCTTAGCTGCCCTGTGCCAACACTATGTGATGCTAAAATGCCACATATGTTCATTCATTCATTCCAACAGATAATGAACCCTACTATATACAAATAACTTGGCAGGAAATTAAGATGTATCAGAAATAGAGCCTAACCTTAAGGGAGTTCAGCAAGAGAAAAAACATTATGAATAAGATAAAAATAAATAAAATACCAAGTATCAAAAGTATTTTGCTTGGGGAAATTCTAAGTCAAAAGTGATTATCTGGCTGGGCATGGTGGCACACGTCTATAATCCCAGCAGCTCAAGAGGCTAAGGCAGGAAGATCTCAAGTTCAAAGCCACCCTCAGCAACTTAGCAAGACCCTGTCTCATTTGGCTCAATGGCTAAGCACCCCTGGGTACAATCTCTGGTATCAAAAAAAAAAAGTGATTATCTGGAAAAAGCTAGGACCAGATTTTATAGAAAAAAAATAGTTAAAAGAGGAGATAAAGAATGATTGGAGGGCTGGGGATGTGGCTCAAGTGGTAGCGTGCTCGCCTGGCATGCATGCGGCCCAGGTTCGATCCTCAGCACCACATACAAACAAAGATGTTGTGTCCACCAAAAACTAAAAAATAAATATTAAAAAAATTCTCTCTCTCGCTTTAAAAAAAAAAAAGAATGATTGGAATTTAAACAAAGAGCAATGAAAAGTGCTGTCTAGGTCAGGATTTCCTAACCTTGGCACTAGGGGTGTTTGGAGCAGGTAATTCTTTGTGGTCCAGGGCTGTCCTGGGTACTGCAGATGTTTAGTAGCATCCTAAGCCTGTTCCCACTGGATGCTAATTGCACCCCTCCAGCTGTGGCAACCACAAAGTCTCTCAATACTGCCATATATGCTGGGGGTGAGGGAGAGGCAAAATCATTGCTGGTTGAGAACTAGGTGATGAAATCAGATTTGCAAAAGTATAGAAAAAGATAGTACAGGGCTTTTGTTGAGGGAACACTGTAATACCAAAGTATCATGAATGCCAGAGCTAAAATGAAATAGTGAAATACAGGGTTAGAAGTCTGGGTCCAATTTTCAATACTATGGGCCAAATGGAGAAGACAGTTGATATCTAACAAATTAGTGAGCACTTACTAGATGCATCAAGCCTACTCTGAGGCTTTACATGTTTTAACTTACTTCTCAAAACAGCCCATGGGGCAGTAGCATGTTCTTCCATATAAAGCTATCCCTAATCATATGTAAAGTAAATGTCATCTTACACAGGAGCACACTGAGGAATGAGGAGCAGCCAGGTTAGATAACTCACCCACGTGGGCTGGCCTGAGATAGGGATTGGGGTCCAGGAGGGAAAACCATGTTCCCTGGGACCTAAGCCTTAGTTACTGGGTGGGAAGTAAAGAGGGAATTTGGAAGAGCATTCTTCTGACTAAAATACCACACGTTTTTCACTGGGGTGTTTGCAGAGTTAGTAAAACTGGTCTTGTTTTTTTGTAAACTTGCCTTTATGGGCATCACTGGGGGCATTATCACTAGAACTAATTTTACCTGACAACGGTCACACTGTTGTGGAAGTGGTCAACCTTTAAATATTTTTAAGTAACACAATGGTTACCAGGGAAGTCTAGACTAACACACAGAAGAACCATGCCTTCAGCTAAATCGGTTGGCCATGGGAATATGTTCATAACCAATTTTGTTTGTGGTCTAGCTACCACAGGTGGAATGATATGAGGGAAAGACTAAGCCAGCATCACATAAGCTGGTATAGAGGAAAGTATTAAAACTATATTAATAAAGGTCAACTAGACCTCAAATTACCTCACACATAGCATATATTTGACCTGTACCACCATGCAGAGTCTGTTCTAAAGGTTTCAGCATATAGTTTTTATTCTTATTATAATTTTTAGTTAAATCTCTCAAGTACCATGGTATAAGAAGGTCTAATTTATTAGCCACATAGGACAAAGATATTTGACTTCTTTTTTTAAATATTTATTTTTTTTTAGTTGTAGTTGGACACAATATCTTTGTTTTATTTATTTATTTTTATATGGTGCTGAGGATTGAATTCAGGGCCTCGCTCATGCTAAGCGAGCGCTCTACCACTGAGCCACAACCCAGCCCCCAGATTTAGACTTCTTAAGAAACAAAATCCTCACCTAGACCCCAGCACATTCTCAACTGGTAGGACTATGTAATCAGCTAATTATTAAATAGCCTCTAAATACATATACTTACTATTTTCATGTAGTAGTAACCTAATTTTTAAAAGCCAAGAACGCCAGAAAATGTAATCTAACTAATACTTGGAATTAATATAACAGTTATTTCAAAGCAGCTGTTAAAATCATCCATATTAGGGGCTGGGGATATAGCTGAGTGGTGAGCGCTTGCCTAGCATGGGGGGGAAAGGGGGCCTGCGTTTGATGCTAGCACCACAAAACACATGAAGTCCACACAAGAATGGTAGGTCTGCATTTTTAAGTATTTCTGGATTTCTATAAGAACTTATAAAACATATTAACATGTTTCGATGAAGACACTTTAAATTGTTTTATGCTTGACATATTTAACCATTTAACACCTTTATGAATATTTTTTAAATATTTTATTTGGAGTTGGACACAATGCCTTTATTTTATTTATTTATTTATTTATTTATTTATTTATGGTGCCGAGGATCGAACCCAGGTCCCCGCACATGCCAGGTGAGTGCTATACCGCTGAGCCACAACCCCAGCCCCATGAATTTTTAGATGGTTTTAATCCATCCTCAAGGGCTACTAGCACAACAATGTAAAAAAAATCCAGTATGTTTCAGTTATAAAGTTTTAGTGAAAATTTCCAAATTTAGGTAAATTTTGCACATTTTTGTGATCTATACAATTAACAGATGAGAAACAGTCACTTTTGGAGGTGGAAAACACTTGAGGGAACTTGAGGGAAAATACCCAACACCATCACCATATATGTGACACAGTTTTATCAAATGACATTAGCTATAGTCACAAATCACAACCCAACAATGCCTACACCAAATGGATTACACTTTAAGACTGGAAACACTGATGAGTCTTGGGGACAGAGCCATGATACTTTTTATTTAGTCTAGAAGGCCATTCCCACCCTCAATAAAATTTCATCTAAAAAAAATTATTTAGAGGGGCTGGGGTTGTGGCTCAGCGGTAAAGCACTCGCCTCTCACATGAGAGACTTTGGATTCGATCCTCAGCACCACATAACAATAAACAAAGATATTTTGCCCATGTATAACTAAAAAATATATTTTAAAAAAATTATTTAGAACTCTACTTGCAGGGCTATAAGTGTAGCTCAGACCGCTTGCCTGGCCTGCACAAGCTCAGGAGTTCCACAGCAGCACCACTAAAAAAATAAAACAAAATTTAAAAAACACTCTAGAAGAGTTGTATCACTGTATCTTAATTTAATGGCTCACACTTCAAATAACTAAACTTAGCTATTATGTTTTAAAGCTTATTTGAATAATGATCTTTTGCCAGGCCCATGAAAACAGGGGCACTTTGTTGTCCTCATATGATCCTCAAATTAAAAATTATTTTTACATTTTTTTAAATCTTATTTTAGGTGTAGATGGACACAACACAATGCCTTTATTTTTATGTGGTGCTAAGGATCCAACCAGGGTCCGGCCCATGCTAGGCGAGCGCTCCACCACTGAGCCACAATCCCAGCCCCCATTTTTACATTTTTAAAGGAAATATGAAACAGAAGTCTCATGTTACCCCAAATCCTAAAATATTTCTTTATCAAGAATATTTACTGACCACTGAATGAAATCAGAACACAAAACTGTTAAAAGGCAACTGCCTCTAATACTCTTTAACCAGTAGCATTTTTACATACACAATACATAAAGCATATGACATGTGTTACATGATACACAGTATATCATGTATCATACATGTTATTTACTATATATGATACATATAACAAAATTTTACATTATATATACATGGATGTATAAATATATTTGCCCCCCATAGCCTGGAGAGTACTTGGTATAAGCAAGTACTTGGTCTCTGCCCACCAAACGCATGCTCCCACTTACATGGGTAAAGCTATTGCCCAGGCAGGAACCGCACCGGCCAGCCGGCCAGCCACTCTTGAACCTTGGCTAGCTGCTGACCATGGCATGTGAGTGGAAACAGTGTATCATCAAGCTAGAAGGTTGAAGAAGTAGTTACCCTTCTCTCTATGGTCTCTCTCCGACTGGATGCTGAGGGCACTGTTCCAGAGGGATGTCACAGCCACCAGGCACCAGGACCACCCACGGTAGACCAGGCATTTCTACAGGTTAAGCCACTGACATTTTGTTATAACAGTTATTAAGGAAACAAACTGTAATAATCACTAACAAACATGTAGATCTGCTGTCTTTCCCTTTTCACTTCTACTTGATTTGGAAGTTCTCCCAATCATCTTTCAAAGAAAAAGAAAAAATTATAAAAACAGATTGTTTATATTACAGAAAGTCGTCTGTTTATTCTACCCATCAGTCTTTTCCTTGACAACTGGCTACTGTTGCTCTTTTTTGTTTACTGTATGCTCAAATTAATTTTAATTTAAAACCTCAATATAACCACCATTTCAAATGAACCAAAATTTAAAATCACTTCTGCTATATGCATGCGTGTTCAAGTGCTGATGAGGCACTAAGATGTTATCACATTCCACCCAATGACTAGTTACAGAAGTAGAAATTTTAAAGTGAATTAAAATAGCCTCTGTTCACTTCTTAATTGTATCTAAAGACCAACAAAGCATGAGAAGAGTAACAAATTTCATTTAACCTGAAACACTAGAATATATCTCAAACTAGAATTTCCCAAAGTAACAGAACCTACATTTTCAAGAGCTGCTCCTTGACACCATCATTGATTCAAAAGCACATCAGTTAAGCTACAATGCATGCTCTGTTACATGGTTCCTTCACATGACCAACAAAATGGGTACGGCAACAGCAAAATTTAGGGGACATAGCCTTGGTTCACAGGTAATTCCACCCAGCCATCAAGGGCAAGATTTTTCACAGGTGTGTGCCACTGTGCTTAGCTAGACTTAGCAAAAAAAAAGATAATGATAACAACAACAACAAAAAAAACAACCATTAAGCAGAGCGCTTGCCTAGCATGCATGAGGCACTGGGTTCAATCCTTAGCACCATATAAAAATAAACAAATAAAATAAAGGCATGCTGTCCATCTACAACTACAAATGATGATGATGATTATGATGATGATGATGATGATAATAATAATAATAATGCTGGTAATCTCATGGGAGGCCCTTCCTTCTGTATAAGAAGTGGGTGGCTGGCTGAGGAGCATATTACCTGCTGTGCTCCCACTACCCAGTGTTGCTGCCAGTGCTCGTGGGGGTTATACCCATGAACAGAGCTCTAAATCTAGTGAAGCTAGTATACAGAAGCAGCTACTGCCCACAAGAAACTACCTATCCCACGATAAAACAAGGCCTAGAATCATCTGGGTATGATGCTGAATCAAATGGCGGTGAAAAGTTAACCCTGCTAGTATTTTTATGTGGATTGTCATTGTTTTTGCTGGTGCTCGAATTACATGGTTTATTAAATAATCTGGCCTTAATCCTACTTTTTCTGCACAGCACTGTTATATGTAGTGCAGGATTTTGCAGAATGGGAGGTTTCTCAGGAACACAAGTATAACTTTACAGCAGATATGAGTGCATCAAAAGTCAGGACAGTAAAGTCAGGCATGGTGGTGTACGCCTGTAATCCCAGCAACTCAGGAGGCTGAGGCAGGAGGATCCCAAATTCGAGGCCAGCCTCAGCAACGTGGCAAGGCCTAAGCAACTGAGTGAGACCTTGTCTCAAAATAAAATACAAAAAGGGCTGGGGATGTGACTCAGTGATTAAGCACCCCTGAGTTCAGTTCCCAGTCCAAAAAAAAAAATCCATTCAGACAGTAAGGGCCAGAGATGTAGTTTAATGGTAGAGTACTTGCTTACAAGAGCACAGGCTCAATCCCCAGACTGTCAAAATGAAAAATAAAATTGAGACAGTGAGCTACAAATGTCAAGCAATAAACAAAATGACACACTCTGATCTGCCGGACCCCTTCAAAATCACTTAACATGCCTGACAGTATCATCTCACTTAGTCATAAAGGCCTCATGAGTTACACATCAACTCATTAGATCTTGAAACCTACCTAAGATTATGGGTCTCTAGCACTGAAAACCCCATATAGTCCACAAATGCTACAGACATAATAATTCTCAAGTTTTCCAAATTTCATCATGTAATTGCTTTTAACTCCCCTTCCTTTCCCCATACTGGGGACTGAACCCAGGGGCACTCTACCACTGAGCTGCACCCCCAGTCCTTTTTATTTATTTTGAGGCAGGGTCTTGCTAGGTTGCTGAGGCTGGCCTTGCCTCCTCTTGCCTCAGCCTCCAGAGCTGCTGGGATTACAGGTGTGTGCCACTGTGCCTAGCTCAAATTCTGCTTCATTTTGACAATTTTTGTTTAATCTGAAAGCTAGGTATGAATCCTCCTTGTAGTTTCTCTTCTACTCCAAAGGCACACCAGGACCCACTAGGTCTAACCAAAACCACTGAGATGATTAAATTTTGAGTATATAAATTTTTTAAGTGGAAGGCATGGTCTTTTCTTTCAGGGTAAGCCTTGAGGAAAACTGCTTTATAGAAGGCAAATGGCAACATCTTAAATACACCAGGCTATTCACAACTATGTAGATGACCATCCAGAAAGTATACTCCTTATGACCAAACAAAATGCCAACTTTGGGGTTTTACATATTTCAATCCAGAATCACAAACTGGCAGAGCATACAACCCACTCTGCTTGTGCTTGCCCATTAACCCTGGCTCCCACCTCTGCCACCCACTGACTCAAAGATTTCTGGTTACAAGGTTCATGGGTTTTCTCAGCACTGCCACATCTAGTACATTTCTGGATGAAGCTCAGAGGATGCTATTTTGGTGTGTGTAGATTCTAGGTGTGCTTGGTGACCCACAGTACTAAGAGCTTACCATCAGTCAAGCATGTATAACTCTCCCTCACCCTCCTCTAGCCATCCTCCCTGTGAATCTACCAGGCAGATTCTTCTCTGCGCCTGCATTCCCAGCTCTGATGAAACTCATTTAATATCTATTAGGTCACTTCTCCCACTGCATTCACTAGTTTCTTGTTCAGAAATCCTATTCTTGGCACAGATTTTTAAAAATATAACAATTCTGAAAATATGAGACATGAAATTCACTCTGAATTAATCATCAATTTTCTCAGCACAATAAAATATCTCTAACCAGGCACTTCTAAGCACCAAAGGTGATCATTCATGTTCATAATAATGACTTAAAGTACTTCAAACTTTCGACGAAGTTCAGAAACAAAGGAATATTCAATTCAATGATTAAAAGTCATAAATGTCTTTACATGATTCTAAATTTTAGGCAAAGCAAAAGGCAATAGCAATTATTTGATTAATGCATACTTTCCACCAATCCATTCCAGTTAAATATAAGATCTAATTATAGAATATTTAAATACATAATTTCTATTAAATTCATCTGCAGAGCCTCTTTTTATACAATGCATCCCTCCAAACCTAATCTGCCTATAGTTTGTTTACAAAAATAATACTAAGTGATTCTAATGTGCACTCCTTCTCCTTGAGAACTATTTCTGTAAACATTAGTAGAAATCAAACTTTGAGAATTGTGGTTCTCATCCCTGTTTATGCACTACTTGAGAAACTTCCTAAAAACCCATCCCAGAACTCCTGGACTCTACCTCTTATAGTGGTCCCAAACCTGATTCCCCTGGTGTTTCCAATGCACAGCCACAGTTTGGAAATGAGTGTCTTGTAACCTTGAGGACAGAACTGCTGCTCTCAGTGTTTCCAACAGGTCAATAGAGAACCAGCATGGGTGCCACCTGTAGATAAGGCTGCAGGGCGGGGGGTGGGGGGGTGGTCATAAGGGTAACATCAACCCTACATACCCACTTCTGTAACATGGAAAAAACATGTTGGAAAGTGTGTCTACCATGAGAAAAAAACATGGGCAGAGTGCTAAAAATATGTGCTGAAGACACAGCCCCTATGAAACTACTCAACTGAGTGGGTCACATTAGCAGTTATCATCAACTACAAACAGTTATCATCAACTACCCAGATCTCTGTGGGCCTTAATACATTAGACTAAAAGTCAGAGGTCTCCAAGAACCTCAACTGAACACCAAAAGGCCTCAGGGCCTTAGGATACCATCTCTCTACTTTCAACAAGCCAGAACATCAAAGACCCAAAAATAAAGGAAAGTAACTGGGTTTGCCTGCAGCTCAGCTGTCCAGGACTTTCATGGAGCACCTCCTGGTATGAAAAATTGGACTTATTTTGCCATCAGTACGATATGGCTTCAAAATTTGCTTCCACCTGTTACCAATGACATGAATTGCTTAAGTATTCAGAGCCCAATTCTTCATCTTAAAAGGCATACAAAAAAACATGTGAAAAGTATTTGAGGCAGTATGTGTAAAAACAGAATTTTCTATCTATTTTCTGTCCTCCTTAGTAACTCTTCTATTCCTCCCTCCAGCCTCTCTTAAATCCCATCACACATTCTTAACACATTCCATCTTCTCCTATGTTTAATGTCCTCAGTTTAATGCAGGTATCACATACAGGTCCTCTCCAATCCTAACTAGGAGCTGGGATACTATGAGCCATGCAACATTTATTTACCTGTTCCTCTAAGACTAACATGAAAGCTTAAACTCATTAACTGCTTACTGATAACCCATCCCAAACCCACTTCTGTCTACATTCAGACTCACTTCTTGAGAACAGATTTTTTTTTTTTAAACTCTCAGAGCCTTGTTCCAGTACAGCAAGTGGCTATCAAGCATTCAAGAAGATTAGAATTACTGGGGAGTTTGTTTAAAACACAAATCTCCCTCCCTACCAACAATTTAATAACTGAGTCAAGTAAGAATTCTCAATGGATGTTAAAGCACAAAGTAAAATCATTTTTTAGGAAATGGGAGACTGACCCCATGAGTTTCAGTAGTTCCTCCACCCACAATTCCACGCCCCCAGTGAGTACCTCAAATCTTCACCAGTACCAAACCCTAGGTATATACACTGTTTATATGTGTGTGTGTGTGTGTGTGTATATATACATATACAAACAAGTTTAATTTATAAATTAGGCACAACAAAGAGATTAATAATAAAAAAAACTATAATAAAATAGTATGAGGGGCTGGAGTAGTGGCTCAGCGGTAGCGCACTCGCTTAGCGTGAGTGAGGCACTGGGTTTGATCCTCAGCACCACACACAAATAAATAAAAAAATAAATAAATAAAAGTCCATCAACAACTAAAAAATATTTTTTAAAAATAAAATAGTATTAGAAATTACTTAATACTTAAAACTTATTAAAAGTTATTTAAAATTCATAATATCTGAAATACACCATTTAATATTTTTTATTATAGACATCCACAAAACTGAATCCAAGGAAAGTAAAACCCTCAGGTGCGGTGGGGGTACAAATGTACTTCCTGATTGCAAAGAGGAAAGTATATTTTTATAAGGAGTAATCTAGCAGTCATGACTTTTAGTAAGATAAAAGTTAGCAGTAAAATATATATAAATATACACACACACACACGTGTAGCCTGTGCTCTGCAAAAGTCAATGTGATGAGGAAAAAAAAAAAAAAGCAAGATAACCACTCCAGAGTTAAAGACACATAAATTTTGATCAAATCCTTGTTTGGTGGGGAGGGAGGAAATACAAAAGACACTGTTGGGTACAACTGAAAATTTGAATATGAGCTGTTAGATGACTTTACAGAATTAAAGAATAATTATGAAATTACTGTTAATTGCCTTAGGTGAGATAATGGTATTCTAACTATGAGGATTCATTCTAAACATTTCCAATATAAGGTGCAGAATTCAGAAGTGCATAAGTGTGATATATGTTATATATAGGCTTTTCTGTATGTAGCATATATCATCCCAGCGGCTGGGGAGGCTGAGGCAGGAGAATCACAAGTTCAAAACCAGCCTTAGCAGTGGCGAGGCGCCAAACAACTCAGTGAGACCCTGTCTTCAAATAAAACACAAAATAGTACTGGGGATGTGGCTCAGTGATTGAGTACCCCTGAGTTCAATCCCTGGTACCAAAAAAAAAAAAAAAATTGTAGAAAAGCTACTTCTTCAACAATTACTGAATTGTGGAATGAAGGTGTTCCCCACACTCCCTCCTACCCCCACCCCAGGCTTAGATGTTTGCTTAATAAAGACAACTGAAATATCCATTTCCTGACTTTCCTTAGACCAACTCCCCTGGGCTCTAATTCTTTCAGTCTATGGTAAGGCTGGGAATCTGCATGACGGCGTGCCCTTTGGGGTTTCCAAACACAGAAGCTTCTGGGCCCCATTTGAAGAAAAAGTTTAACAAAGTCTGGCCTGCCTGCCTGTGTTCTGCACTTCCCAGAAGACTCTATTACTGGCAGGCTTCCCATGCTATAGTCTTGGGGTTGTCTTCCTCTTTGCTATCCTCTCTCTTGTTCGATGTGTTTAAAACAAAATGGGGGTGGAGGGACCAAAATGATGACAGAAAAAAGCATCCAAGCTCCAGTACCTATGACTTAGGATTCTTAAGAGCAGGTGGTCATAGCAACAAGAATACCAACTTCATGCCCTTCCAGAAGTGCAGTGAGGAAAACTCAGGTTTTCTTGTCCACTATCCCATGAGCTGAATCCTCCACTTTCGTGCTAGAAAGGAGTGATGAACAGTCTATGCTCTGTAAATCCAGGACCAAGATAACGAGGAAATCACTTTCCCCCATTAAAAAGCAAAAAGAAAACAATGTTGCACTTAAGACAAAAAGTTATTTGATGTTTCAAGATAAAGTAGTAAATACTAATTCTCATTATTAAGGTTTGGATCTGAAGTATGGCTAAAAAAGCTCATGTGTCAAAGGCTTGATCTCCAGTGCAGCAGTGTGTGGAAGGGTACTTTGGGAGGTGACCGTACCATGAGGGCTCTGACCTCATGAATGGACTAACCCGTTTTGGAAATGGCCTCATTGAAGGAAGCAGGCCATTGAGGGCATGCCCTTGAAAAGTATATTGTGTCCCCAGCCCCTTTCTCCCTCTCTACTTCCTTGGCCACAGGAGGTGAGCAGCTTCACTCCACCACACACTCTTCATGGTGTTCTGAAGCCTCACTGCAGCCCAGAAACAAAGAAGTCAAGTGCCCATAAACCAAAACCTCTGAAACTGAGGCAGGAAATAAAAACGGGGACCTGAGAGAATGAGGATTCCACCACCTCGGGTTAAAACCCTAGGCTAAAGTTTTAGTAGTTGCTTCTGACTGCCTGAACAGAAGGCCCTGCCCACACCTGGACACCTGCTGCTGCTGCCCGGCTTCCCTGACTGCCCACCCCAACACTAGTCAACTCCAAACTGTCGTCTTGAACCCAAGCAATTCTTTTAAGAACAAGTACAGCACAACTCAGGTTAACAAACACATTAAACCATCCCATAATGGAAATAAGAAATAACCAATGGAAAGTTAGTCCTTCATCAAAACAGTATAAAAACCCTTAAACAGCCATGGGAAGCACCCTCTTTGGGAATCCCTCCCACACCGTAGGAGCTTTCCTTGCTTTCTTCTAATAAATCTGCTACTGAATTTTCCCCTGTCATCTTCCAGTGCAGGAGACAAGAACCCTTCAGCAATCTCAGGACCTTGGGTTACAAAACCATAAACTAAGTTCTTTACCTCAGGTATTTTGTCACAACCATAGAAAGCTGAATCCTCCAAGCAAATCCTATCTTTCCCAAAAATTCAACTCAAGCCAATAAAGAAAATACACCTTAATCTTAGGGAAAAAAAAACTCACTTAACAGAATTATTTACCAAAGCACTTAAAATAACAGCTATCATTCTAAAAAAAAAAATTTTTAAACACTAACTTTTCAAAGTTAAAAACACATAGAAAGAATACATTACAATAGCTGACTGTGAGGTTCTATCCCAAAAAAGAAACTAATCTTGGTAAAGAAAAAAAACCTCTAAAATATAGAGCTTTAAAAAATAAAGTTAGTTTAAGAATAAAAATTTATAATGACTGCAAAAAAGACCACTTTAATATATAATTTTAGCTGCATTAAACTCAAAATTAGTTGATAAACCAACTTAACAAGTTTCTCAGCAAGTTTAGTATGGTGTAAATTTGAATATTAACTAATAATCTATGTAACTAACTAGTAGGGCTGGAATGTAGCTCAGGAATAGAGTGCCTGCTTAGCATGCACAAGGCCCTGGGCTCAATCCCCAGCACTGCAAAAAAGCAAAAAAAAAAAAAAAAAAAAAAAAAATTAACTAAAGGGACATAAAATGTCAATCAATTTCACTCCTTATTTGATAAAGATAATATTAGGAAACTGATACTACCTGTTGTTTTATAACTTGCAGAGTGATAAACCTGTTTTTCTTTTCTGCAATACTGGAAATCCAACCCAGGGCCTCACATATAACAAGTGCTCTACCACTGAGTTACACTCCAGGCCTAAAATTTACTTAATGCCAGTGACTGTTCTCTGTATACCATGCTGTCATATGTGTACGTATGTGCACGTGTATGTATGTGTGTGTGAGTGTGTGTGTGTTTAATTATCTCTCATAGTAATAAAAAGTGAAGTATCTTTAGGCAACTAGTCAAATGTCACTGAACTTTTTAAATTTTTATGATTTTTTCCATAAACCTCAATTCTTTCAAAGTCAAACCGAAAAGCCAGTGTTTTTCACTAGAAGAAATCACATAAATGGAACATCATTTGCTGAGAGCACATGTAAAGCCAACCATTGGAAAATGACAACGCTGAGGGGCACTTTCTTTCTTTCCTCCCAACATTCCAGAATTTACCAGGTACATAGGGCTAACTAATTAACATATTAATAAAGTAGGCAAAAATCAAACAAAGCAAATACTGTTGAAGGCAGAAATAAACTACTTCTGATTTCTGACACATGTCAGAAGATGGACTCCTATAACACAGTTTTGATGTTTTGGTTCTGGATCACTCTAAAAATACTATGCACATTACTAGTTGCACCTTTACTCAAAAGCAGGTCATTTTTTCCACTATGTTCCCTTGAAATTCACCAGTTTTTACTGTTAGTGTTCACTCAAAAACAAGTAATCTTCAGATTCTCTTTTTAATATACATTCTTTAGACAGAAGAAGTACCTTTGTCTAAGTTTAACTCTCGTATCCTCGAAGCTAAGCATGTATTTCTAGATTTTTCAAGTGAGGAGAAAAAGGAAATAAATCAGATGAGGCAACTTTATGTGGTTAAATCTGTTTCTTTGTCCTTAATGGTATCAAAAGGGTCTTATTCATGAAAAGATTAAGTATCATCCTAAATTTTCTTCTAGTGTTTTTACAGCTTAACATTTTATATTTCATCTTTAATTATTTTCAAATATTTGTTTGTTTGTTTGTTTGTTGCAGTGCTGGGGATGGAACCCAGGAACTCACATACGCTGGGCAAGCACTCTCTTGCCCACATTGATAAATAATTCTTTTTCCCTACACTGATTGCAAATGTCACCTTTACTATGTACTGAATTCTCACAAATGCTATCAATTTATTCCTGGACTCTTTATTCTCTGTCACTACCTATTTAATTTCCCTGCCAGCAGCACATTGGTCTAATTGTTGATAGAACAAATCTACTTTCTGATAGGGTAAGACAATTTCCTCTTTTTTTGTTTTTATTTTTGGACTACTTGTTTTACTTAGAGTTCTCAGATCAATTTTCTCAAGTTTATCAAACAAATCTCCCTGAGGGGGCAGAAGTGTAGATTAGAAGTAGAGCACATGCCTAGCATGTACGAGGCCCTGGGTTCACTCCCCAGCACCACAAAAAAAAAGCTCAATATCTTCTTAACCCTACATCCCATTAAGTTTATAGATAAAATTTTAAAAATACTATTTTACAACACTGAGATTCCTACCCAGTAATAAGCAGATATATAAAGCTTCCTACACCCACCCCCCACCCACACAAAAAACCTTCTAATGTAACTATGACTGGTACCCTGGCTCCAGACAAATGAAATGTCCTTATCTGTAATGTAGCATTTCCATTCTTTAATCACAAAATCTTAAGAACTACAAGAACATTACTAATCACTTATCCCAACACTGCTTGTAATCCCAGTTATGTTTTCCTCAAGCCTATTAAAGGAATCATTTCAAAATTCAACAGAATTATTATACCTTTTACATGCAATAGCATCATAAAAGTACTATTTGTATTACACAAAAGGCAAAGAAATGGCCTACAATTTGTTTGCAGACCATTTCAAATTTAGGAATCTTCTTAGGATGAGATTCATATTTGGACTTAAACAGAAACTCTGAAATACCTAAGTGCAAACCCTTAAGACAGCCCCAAGAAACTTCCAGACACTCAGTTTCCAAGGTAAAGGTATTTAGCTATGGCACTGTCTGGGGACCAAACTCCATAGTACCAAGTCACTCCTTTCCCAGTTGTTCCACCATATTTTATTAAGAACACAAATCCAATACCCATCCCCAAATGGAATAAGCTTGAAACCCAATTCAATATGCTTCTCAAGCCTGGCTGCCCGTCTGATCAGCTGTGGAATTTTGGAAGCTATGATGTTTGCATTTTGTGGTGGGAATCTTCTCTGGAAGGTCCAGTGCCCAGGCACTTCTATTTCTCTAAAAGCCGCAGTAGGTTCTAGTCTCAGCCAGAAATGAGAACCACTATTCTAAAATATCCAATATGAACAAAGACCCAAAATATACTAGATGCTCCCTACTTACAGAGATGAGATAGGGACAGAATAATTAAGGGAAAAAAAAATCTGCAGCAGCCCAGTCACATCCGGCACTGACTATAGAGCTGTGTTCTGATTATACCTAGTCTCAACACAGAAAAATACTCTAAAACAAAGATTTAGAGTGTTCAGGTGCCGTAATAAAATGTAAAATGCCTTTTTCTTTTTTCTTCCTTAAAAGCCACCCTATAGCCCACCCCATCTCCCAAGATAAAGAACAGCTGACCCTCACTTTAAAAATAGGCACCACTATAAAGAATTAAGTACATTTTATTCTATTCTATCAAGGAGAAGAATGTAAGCACACACATAAAAATAAATAAACTCTAAGTAAGATTAATGATTTGGTGAAGAACTGTTGCTCCCTGACAAAGAGAACAACCACTACATTAAGCACAAAGGTGACACAAAGGCACAGAAAGGATAACAGCCTAGAGTAACTTACATATGACAAGCAAGATGCAAACTCAATCACTGTTCCCAGCCTCAAACCCTCCACGAATACGATCTCACTTTCTAATAATGACAACACACTGTACTGAAGTACAGCCTGGAGTGACTCAGATTTCTGTTCAGAGTGACTCACATGCCCATTATCCCTAGGAAAATCACCTGAAAAGTAGAGCACACAAAGCCACACAGTAAGTTACATGTTTAATAACTAGTGCTAGTGAAGCATGCATTATATAGACCTTGTCCACACACCAGTGCTCACAGAAACAGGCTCATGATATCAAATCATTACACACAACTATTCTTCCATGCTCCAATTCTCACCCCATCAAAATACTTTCTTACATTCTGTAAAATCACTTGGCAAAAGAAATGTCAAGTATATACCATCATTATAAGAAAGACAACACGCAAAGAAGTGTATGCTTCAATACCAGGAGTGACTAAATGTTCTTAAATAGGCAATGTGCTCTGTCCAAACAAAACTCAAATAATTTTAGAGCTTAGAAAGGGAAAGAAAAATTATGTGAAGAGACAGTTTTTTCATGGTTTAATAGAATCAGTTTTGACAATGTACAACTTCACTGACATATTTTCTTAGCAATGTAGCCCAAATCAAATGATAGAATTCCTGGACCTTTATCTTTATGTCATGTGACCTTATGAAATAGCAATTTAAATCACAAATATGATTAAGGAACCTACAACCCCAGAAGATCTGCTGTAAAAACTGAGGTGATGTGTGTTTACACACAAAGACAAGCAACTGTTTGCCAAGAGATGAAAACAAGGAAAGAATAAAAACCTTTCTCCCAACCTCTTACCTATGAATGATTTTGGTGCAAGCAACATGTCTAGCAGGTATTAAGGAGCAGACCTTGTTCCTGGAGCATTTCCAACAAAATCAGCCTACTGAAAAAATAAAATTCTTTTGAAATACAGCTATGCTGGATGAAACAGCATGGCTGAACTAGCATATCCTTCAACACCTTAACCCTATGGATATTTAGAGCTATATTTGAATCTTTAAAAAATTAGACATACTAAAATCACAGGCACCACACACACACTCAAATTTCATTGCAGACCTTCAAAGTTACATGACGATCAGAAAAATAAGAAAATAAACCACGCCATTTAAACAAATTCAAAAGCTAAATTTACACCTAAAACATACTTTTCTGTTTGTCCCAAAAATCTAGACTTCTATTTTGCCAAAATACAATTAAGATTCAGCTGAATAGGGGAGGGGAACTACCACTTCATTATGTTCCAAAAGCTTACTGCTAATAAACGCAATGGATTACATTAGAAATGATTCTCTCAGGAATTTTAACCTAACATCAACATTCATATTGTCCATTCATATTCATAAGAAGTCTAAGCCATGGAGATAGGTGACCTGAGTAGAAGCCTAGTTATTAATATATGTTGTTCAACTCAACTAGTACTTGAAAGTCTCTCCCTTTCCTATACTTTTTGTCTCTCTCCCCATTCACTGTTTGAATCTTACCAGCCTCCAAGAAACTGAAAAAAGGTATCAATAGCATACACAATCTTTGATTCAGAATAAAGTGGGGGGGGGGGTAAATGTCAAATTCAAAACATTGCAAATTTTCATTTAACTTCAAGCTATGCTCACAGCAGCTAAAAGTTAATCATCATGTTTTTCTATTTTATTCCCCTATTCTTATAAACTTCACAGGAAACAAATTATCTGCGGACAAATGCAGTTAGAAAAATGGATCTTGGTTCAACCAAGAACACCAGTAAACAACTGTGGGAAGACCAAGAATATCAAGAACCACCCTCATTTCCCCAATCCTGAATCTGCATATAAAATGTGTAAGACAAAGTTCTTGCATTCATTCTCATGTTTTGACTTAATTCAATCCCATGCTTTCTGAAACATTTTTATTTAAGATTCAGAACTGATATCTGAACAAACCAGCCAAAAGACAATGAACCTTCTCAGTGTTAAACTGAGTATACCTCAGGTACCTGAAATGCTGAGGCCTACAATCTACTGGGCATATAGGAGCTGGGGCAGTCTAGGCCTTCTCACAGAAGCACATACATGAAGGGCCTTTCCCTATGTAATTTGTCTTCTGTAAGATTTTTTTCCTCTTGCAAACACTCTCAACTAAAATTCGTTTCCTGAATGTACATACAAGCTCATGTGAAGTTGGAGGGCACAGACTAAGGTTTCAGTGGGATTCTTTACTCGGTGTAGCCACTAAGGTAATCAGATAAGGCTCCAGGGAGAAAGAGCACCTGCAAGTGGGTTTTGAGGGATTCACCTGGCACATGGAGAATTCAGATTAAGAGTCAAGGGCCGCAAAGCTGAGCTTGAGTCTTGTGTAAACAGTAATCACTTACACACTGGCTTGGCCACCCAAAACAGAAGATGTGTCTAGGGTAGCTGAATTTCTAGAGGTGAGAATTAATAGCAAACGCTTGCTGCCATCACACACATCCAATTTTTACCTGTCACTAAGAAAAGGGCATGTCTAAACCAGAAAAAAAAAAGTCATTTTTCCTTCAAGGAGGGCAGCGGTTTGGAGTCATTCACGGGGGCTGGGACTGCGGGAGAAGGGAGCGTGGAATGGAGTTCTAAAAGGAAAAGCAGCAAGGGTTTTCCACAGGGCCCCACACTGGCCACTGCAGAGAGAAAACGGGATAAGAGGAGACGTGTCTCATCAAGGGGCAAACCGAGTGCAAATCGGCTGGGGAAAATCAGGTCCCCCCCCCACCACCCCACCACCAGGACGCGAGTTGGGGTGCAGACAGAGAGCGCCAGTGGCTGATTACCTTGGGATATAGTGCAAAGGGACAACCAGGAGACAGAGGTCTGCAGAGGAGGAGGGGAGGGAGGGCTGAGGCAGGGTCTCCGCCAAGTGCGAACCAGGGATGAAGACAGGCAGACAGAGGGACCTGGGCATCCCTGGGCCAAAAGGCGTGGCCAGGATCCGGATCGAACCACGGTCCCGAGGCGCCCGGGGAGTGCGCGGCCACCCATCCTCCCGCCCCGGCCGTCCGAGCGCCCGCCGCCGGCCCCCGCCCCCACGCCCGCAGAGCTTACCTCCACACCTGCCCCATCTGCAGCAGGTGGATGACCGACTGCCAGATCCACACGGAGAGGCGGCACAGGCGCTGCGCCCCCGGCGTGGCCGAGCCCCCCGCGCCCGGGCCGCCGCGGGCCGCGCCGTGGCCGTAGCCGGCCCCCATCATGGGGGGGCCCCGGCTGCTGAGCCCCTCCACGGCGCCCAGCCCGCCGCCCGTGTAGTCCTGCACGAACCAGCGGAAGCTCAGGCTCTGCACCAGCAGCGACGGCACCAGCACGAAGAAGAGGGTCAGCCCGAAGTAACCGTAGTCCCCCTTGCGGTAGTAGTCGAGGGCCAGCCACAGGTCGGTGCCCACGTCCCCGAAGAAGACCAGCAGCGCCAGCACGATCCACAGGCAGTCGAGCCACGGCCGCTCCACCTGCGGCGGCTGCGGACGCGCGGCCGAGGGCGTCGGGGGGTGGCGGTCGGCGCCGGCGGCCGCGGGCGGCTGCAGCGGCTGGTCCCCCCCGTCGGCGGCGGCGGCGCTGCGGCGCGGCTTCTTGCCCAGGAGGGAGCGCAGGCAGGCGGAGCGGCAGCCCCAGTAGCACGAGGAGGTGTTGCAGCAGTGGCAGATGTGCAGCGAGCTGCTCTCGCCGGGCTCGCTGCCGTCGCCGCCGCCGCCGCAGCCGCCTCCCCCGGGCTCCCCGTCCTCCTCGCCGCCGCTGCCCACCGCCTCGTCCAGGTTGTGCAGCTGGGCGAAGCCCACCCCCACGCCACCGCCATCGGATTTCGCCGCCATCTTGACTCTCTTCCCAGCTCCGGAGGTTGGGGGGGAGGGACGGGTGGGGGGAGAAGGCTGGGACCGGGGAGGGGGGGAAACGAATGGAGAGGAAGGGGGGCGGGGAGGAAGCGGGGGAGCAAACGAACGAGGGGGGAGTGGGCCAGGGAACCCCCTCCGCTTCCGGGTGGTTGGCGTCACTTCCGGGCGAGCCCCCCAATCGCACGGCGCCCGCAGCTCCCCGGCCCTACCCTCCCGGCCAAGATGGCCGCCCTTCAGTGCCTCAGCTGCTGGGCGGGGGGCCGGGGGGTTCTCCCCGCCAGGGCTCCCCTTCCCCTCTTCCGTTGACCCCGAAACCCATCAGGTTGACCCCTCGGCGTTTCAGAATCCCGCTGGGCCGAGTGAGGCGGTCCAAAGTGATCCCTGGAGGGGGCAGTGCCAGACGTTTTGGGGTCCCCTTCCTCAGCGTCGCAGCTCACAGCTTTCCTCCTGGAGAAACGCCCCCTAACACCCTCCCAGCTGCTGGCGAAGGGGCGGGCCTCTGAGGGAAGGGGCGGAGCCAGTGCAAAGCAGGTGATTACGTGTCACTTCCGGGAGATAGGATGACCTCATTGTGTAGTTAGACACCCCCCACACCAAAATGGCTGTGTCTCACCTCTCTGGCTGTTTTCCTTTTTCTTTTACATTGCACACTTACTCCTTTCTTATTTTGAGGGGCTCTAAAAGGTACATAACTCAGTTTAACTGACTCCCACAAAAACTTACTCATTCTCACTTCTATTTAGACATCTCTCCTCCCCTTTTACCTCTGTTGACCCCCTGATTGTCTTGTCACTGACAACTTCACCATCTTTTGTAATAAAGTTTCCACCATTCCCTTAAGAAAGCTCCAGGCAAAATCCAGGTAGAAATCAGCCTGATTGTGTCTTGCATGTTGGAGTAAGGACATAATGGGCATATTGTGACCTTGAGTATATTTTCTGCAATACCAAAATATATTTCTCTATCAACTTTTTTTTTTTAAGTGTGTGGCTTGAAAATTCTCTGACCTTAATTTGGAAAATTCAAAACTAACCAGAACTTAACCTGTATGTATCAATTACTTGTTCATTCTACTTGAATGTGTGAATATTGTCATTTGGATTTTTTTTTTTTTTTTTTGGTGCTAAGGCTATGTTGGTAAACATGGCTTTAAATGAGTGAAAATGTTATTAATGTGCTATATCATTAAGATAGGTGCAGGTACACTACTTGAACTTAGCTAACAAATTACATAAGTGAAGCAGCACTGAATGGATTTGAATTACAATGATCTTCCAGTGAAACTATATTTTCAGCTAGACAGGCAAGCTACACATTTGTGGTTATTACTAAGTAGGTGAAATGAGCATTTGAAGTTAAATTAAAAATAAAAAAGAAAGAAAATGCCTGGATTTTTTTTATCCATCTCCCAAGATTTTTTAACACATTTTTCTAATTCTATTTCTCCTTTCAGTAAAATCTAATAGTATTAAGAACTTTCTTTAGACTGTTAAGAGGACCAAGTATATCATATTTGTATGACATTGAGATTTGGAGAAGGAAAGTTGCCTTTGATAACTTTAATAGTTACTTTGATGTACATGATGTTTAACATGAGCGTATCTACTTAAGTTTTGAGAGTGTCAAGGCATTTTAGACTCAACTTTTCATGAGTATATATGCCAAGATAAAACCTATAAAGACTTTGAGAAAATGCTTAGAGATTTTTTACCCCCTGGTTTTGAGGTTTGGGGGGAGTGATTCCAAAAGCTACTTTGAGAATCACATCACATAACTGTATCCTTATTTCATGCTATGGTTTAATTTCCTTATTTCTATGGTTGTAAAACCAAGAACTGACAGGTCAAGAGAATTTCTGCATACAGATGGGATTCTATTTCTTTTCTGAGTTTGGAAGAATAACACCTTAAATGGCATAAGTGTGTTAGTGTACAAATTATCAAGTTTGGATTCCAGTTCCACTAAAATGATAACAATGAATGCTGTGAGCAACATAACCTCATTTAATCTTGGTTTTCTCCTTTTTATCATGGGAACAACAGTACTTTCTTTAAATATTTGCTGGGTAAGGGCTTGGGATGTGGTTCAGTGGACAAGTACCCCTGATCAATCCCTGGTTCAAAAAAAGATTTATTTGCTGGGTGGCAATGCATTCATTCATAGCTCTCGATATGATACCTGATAGGTAGTAGGCACTAAATAAACTAATTGCTCTTGTTATTATTATTATGCTTGCATAATGCCAACATATATCTACTTAAATTTCTTAGTAGATTTGGTATCTCTAATAAAATAAAGCATTTTTAAATACTTCTAGGAAATAGGTGAAGCTAATTGTGCTTTTAAATATATTTTCCTCTCTTTAAGCTGTGAGGCTATGAAATGAGAAACAAAAACAGCCAGTAATGGCATATTTATGATTCCTATTTCTCTGTGCTCTGAAAGAACATAATCTAGTGAAATTAGCTAAGTAAGTTACACTCACTATATAAAGCTGACGCATGAAATTATGAGTCAAAAGTGTTTATCACAATTGAAGTTTTGAGTAGATATATAAGATTCACAGACCACCAAGTGATTTCAACATTATATTTACGTGTTTAACAATTTTATCTTCCTTGGAAAGAGGACATATTGTGAAACCCAGAAAGTTCTAGAATTAACATCAGTTACATTGATAATAAAGCCATCATGAAGTCTCATGGAAAGGTTAAATAAATTTGGACTGCTATGAATCACATTTTTTCCCCTGGAGTTTTGGGGCAATTAAGTGTTCCAAGTAAGCCTAGCACTTAGCACAGTGTTGAACACACAGTGGACACTCAATAAAAATTGGATAACTGGGGCTGGGGATGTGGCTCAACTGGTAGCGCATTCGCCTGGCGTGCGTGCGGCCCGGGTTCGATCCTCAGCACCACATACCAACAAAGATGTTGTGTCCGCCGAGAACTAAAAAAACATAAATATTAAAAATAAAATTCTCTCTCTCTCTCTCTCTCTTTAAAAAATAATTGGATAACTGATTAATTTTTTGAATAACTGAGATTTAACCTTTCAAATGCCAAAAAATGTATTTTATATTTTATGATATGAATCTTAATAAACCCATTAATGTATTACATAGATACTTCAAAACATTAGCTAAAAGGGTGAGGAGTAATATAAGGAAATTCATCACCCCACCTGCTTTCTGCACAAAGGTAGATAGTCAACATTTTATTTATTTAGGTTCTGGGGATTGAACCCAGGATCTTGGGTACCTGTGCTCTGCCACTGAGCCACACCCCTATCCCCAGTTAACCTTTTCTTGACCACTTGATCTTGAGGCACCCTATGCTAAGAGTTCTGACTATCTAGAAGCCCACCATCTTTGTGGGTGGTGGTAGGTTTTTTCTTAACCATTTTTTTAAATCTCTGCTTGCTATAGTTGAGTCAGTTAACAACTTTGGTCATTGTACTTCTACTCCTATATAGGCTAAGAAGCCAAATAACAAAGCCTGTTACAATTACATATAATAAATACATTTTTGAGCTTCTGTTAGTATAGTAAGATAGCTTTCACATATGGAAATTGTGACAAATTTTAGCTGTTTAGGAGCCTTTAGGGTTTTTCTTTCCAAATCTTTGCTCTTTTCAGAAAGGCAAAAGGGAAAAGTCTTGAAAGCTATTATGTATTAAATGCTCCCTCAAACATTATTCCTTTTAATCTTACAGTAGTCCAAAAAGGCATGGGAGTTAGTTTCCAATTTTAAAGGTCTCAGTTCTGCTGAATGACATACCCTGAGTCACACCCTAGGGAGGCAGGGTATTTGTGGATTGTCATTTCAAAGCCCATGCCACTTACCTACCTTGCCCTGTCCCAAGCAGGTCGTGCCATCTCTGAATGAAGCCAGCATTACTGTGTTAGTCACAGGAGGGCCCCTATCAGTGCTGATACATATCTAGTAGACAGAAGGTTTAAATTCCAATATGAGGATGGGCTTCAACAAAAGCATGTCGAAGGGGCTTCCTCATACATCTTTCTGAAGTTGTGATCCTGGGTAAAGCTTCTGAACAGTAGGCAGATGTCATCCTCATCAATTCCATGCCCTGTACTTACTGACTTCTATAGAAATCGGACCACCTTGAGTGCTGCAGAGTAAGCTCATAGAAGCCATTATCCCTAGAAGGTGCATGTCTGTGTTTGATGATAAGAATCGAAGTAATAGCAAGCACTCTCATGCATTGTTGCTGGTGGTGCAAAGCAGTACCGTCTCTACAGAGGGGAGCCAGGCACTGTCTAATAAAATTATAATGCAATTACCCTCTGAAACAACAGTCCTTCTTATGGGAAGTTATCCTACAAATAAATATGTGCACGTCAGGAAATACACGGCTGTTCATGTAACAATATTATTTGTGTAGCCTTTGTTATAATACTAAGAAAAAATTGAAGGAAAAAAAGACCTCAATGACAACCCCCAAGGGTACTAGTTAAATAAATTATGGTGTATCCACACAGCAGAATATGATGTAGTGATACTGAAAAAAAGATAGTTTTCTTTTTTAATAATATGTAATGACTTTCAGGATGCTCTGTTGTAAAAAAAGAGCAAGGTGAATATAATAGAGCATGCTATGCCTGTAAGAAAGGAGAAAAGAAAGTCTATTCCTGTTTGCTTGTATCTGCGTAAAGCGACTTAGAAAAATTACCCAAAGGAGGAAAAAAGTGATTACCTATAGGGTGGTGGTAATGGTGTGGAGAAATTGGGACCAAAATGGGAGAAAGATAATTTGGGGGGTGGATATCAAGGAGGGGCAGGTAATATGAATGTGCCTGCAGAGATGTAGAGATAGGTAGGAATTAAGGGGCTATTCCTTTGTGTTCTCTAGCAGTAACGCCATTGGGGAGTATTTTGTAAAGGTGTTTGTCTCTTAAGAACTATTTTTAAGACTGGAGTTGGTAAAGTGCTTGTCTAGCTTGCATGAGGCCCTGTGGTTGATCCTCAGCACTGAAAAATAAACAAGCAAAATAAAATTGGTTCTAACTCTGACATCTGTGAATTGACTTAAACCTTTTTGGAGCTTCCTTATGTTTTTATCCACTATGTCTCCTATGAGCTTTACGAGTTCACTCCCCCAAAAGTACATTGTAACTTCATCATATGTACACTTATGTGAAATCACCTGTTCAACATCAACCAAAAGAAAAGGAGGAGCAAGTAACAACAGATAAATCATACAGGCCATTTCAGAAAATGAGCATGGAGCATTTGCCCCCAGGTTGAACGTGAGTTAGGAAATGGAAATCAGCCATTTCCACAGTAAACCTCTGTTCCTTAGTTTCTCATATGATTGTTCTACCAGGAAAAGTATGATTCCAGAATTAAAGCTTTGTGTTCATCCTACAACATGACATGCCAATTCAAGCCACATGCTTTCTCTGGTCCTCAATTTAGGATACAAGATTTGATCTGATGTTGGCCGAGTTGGTCTTTTGGCAAAATGATAGAGTCTTCAATGCAAAGAAAATGTGAAGCGTACATATTCTTCTGCTTAATGCTGCCTTAAATCCTGACCATCACCATGAGCACACCCAGTAAAGTGAACCCCCACAGTGGTATCTTCTTCAGCTTTTAGACACATCTCCTGGTTATAGTATTTCAGCATGTGACAGACACTAAGTCTAACTAAATTCAGCAAGTGTTTGTTGAAAACCCACTCTACACTCAACTTTCACTGGGACAAAGAAATGTGATATGATTATTGTAAATCACAGTTCCAATTGAAGACAGGAAATAGACACCTACAGCTAGCATTATCAACAAGTCATGAAGTGAAGGTAAACTTGCAGAACAATTAATGATTAAAGAGTGCAATCTGGGATCTTTGTTTCAATCAGCAGGTAGTAAGTGCCTAATACATGTCAGACACCAATTTTGGAGCCGGTACAAATTGGGGGACCTGGGAGAACCTACCTTTTTAGGTGATGATTAAGTTATGCCTTCCTCTAGTTCTTCCCCTTTTTCTTTAAAGAAGTGTTTGGTCTGGTTTTTTAATCACAGGAGGCATTTTTTGAACTTAAATCGCCAACTCTGCCATTAACTTTCTATAGTATCTTGGGCAAAGTACTTTCTTATTTAAATCTCTGTTCCTCAAGTATAAATATGGGAAGAACAAAATTCACCTCACATGATTTATAATTTTGAATTTCAGGCTTATTTTCCTTGCCTTCACAAGCTATTTGTGAGATCAAAGCCTAGTACACAGCAGGTGTTAACTAGGTACTAGTCCTCCCTCCCTAGTCGCTCCCTGTGTTTATCCACTGTGGCTGCTATCACAAATTATCACAAACTTAGTTGCTTAAAACAACACAAGTTTATTATCTTACCCTTCTGGAGGCTTTGGTGGAGTGGGAGTGGGAATCGATTTCCCTGTCTTTGATGGATTCCCGATTCTTCCCACAACCCCCCACCAAGTCCCCTTCCATCTTCAAGGCCAGCAGTTACTTCACTCAGCTTCTGTCATATGTCTCCCTTTTCAACTCTGAGCTCCCCTTCCCTCTTTCTTTTACAAGCACTCACCTGGATCATCCTGAATGAACAAACTCCCCAACTCAAAACCCTTAACTCAGTCACATCTGCGGCATTTCTTTTACCACATAAGGTGACACAGATTTCAGGGACTAGGATGTGGCCAGTTTCTAACTACCACTCCCTTTAACCTTTTCCGGATATATAAATGTGAACTCATCACCCTTTGCCCTAAAATCAACTCTGTTCTCCAATGCTTTTTTACCACCACAATGCCCATCTCACAGGGTCATCTAATGACACAGAAATTCCAAGAGCAGCATACAAAAATGAACTTAACCTAGTACATACAATGCCCTTGTTACAAATGAAGAAGAAGGAGCTAACCATAGAAGACAATTATCTATTTAAGGTCACACTAGTTGCCTTAGCCCAAGGACTAGAATTTAAATTTCCTGATATTCAGGATAGGACTCTTTCCATACCATTATAATTCACATGCCTTACGAAGTTGCATAGATTATTCCTTTTCAGTGTTTGAAATCTCATCCTTTGTTTCTTAATGGCAAGAACACTGAGCTCAGAAATTGTCCTAGTCAGAATTCTCCAGAGAGGCAGAACCCGTAAGATACATCTGAGGAGCTTTATGATAGGAATTGACTCAGACAATTATGATCACCAAGAAGTTCCACAATCTGTTCTCTAAAAGCCAGAGAGCCAGGAAAGCTGGTGGTTTAGTTGAAGCTGAGTCATGAGAACTGGGGGCTAATGATATGTAAATCCTCCTCTGAGTCCGAAGGCTGAAGAGCCAAGGGCACCAATGTCCAAGGGCAGGGAAGATGGGCATCCCAGCTCCAAGACAGCAGATTTTGCCCTTCTGTCCTTGTGTTCTGTTTGCGCCCTCAAGAGATTGGATGGTAGCTGCCTGCTTTGGTGAGGGCAGATCTTCTTTGCTTAGTCGACCCATTGATATGTTAATCTCTTCTAGAAACACCAGAAATAATGTTTTGACATTTTTCTGGGCATCTTGAGTCCAGTCAAGTTCATATGTAAAATTAACCATCATAGAAACCAAGGAAAAAATAGGTTTATGTTCCAGTGCCAACATTTGCCAGCTCTATAACGTAGATTAATTCGTATTCTCAGTTCTCGTATAAAGTTAGAATGTTCATCTGACTTTCCTACAAGGTTTGTGGTGAGAACCTCTCTCATAGGTTTATCGGGTGCTTTCTGCAGGAAAAAAAAAAAAGCTGTAAAAATATCAGGAACTATTTTTATCCAAGTTGAGGCCTCTCTCTAATCTCTCCAACTTGTGTTCTCTTCCTTTCCCATCCAAGAAGTTTACCTTTATCAGAATAATAAACCTGAAATACCATCCTCTTGTGAGAATATGTAATGGCTCACTATCATCCATCATACCAAAACCAGCTTCCATAATCTCATTCCATCCTGTGTGGCAATATTAGTTTCCACTCTTGGTCAGAAAAATGCCCTCCTTGCCCACATGTACTCGGCACCTTCCTGCGCTGGAGCTTATGAACTTATTTTTAATTCATTATGAATTATTTCTTCACCTCTCTACCATTTCAATTCAAATCAATAACTTTTAATGAAGGCCTACTAAGAAGAAGATGTCATGCCAGCAAGGGTTTAAACTTCCTCTCATCTTTCAACACCTATTTTATATCCTGCTTCCTTCATCAAAAATCCCCTTGACCACTCCAGCCCAGAATGACGCCTTCTCCCTCTGAAAGGACTGAAGCACATGAAATCTCTACCACCCATTTTAATTGGTTCATATTCTCTTAATTCATGTAATGGTTTTATATAAGTCAGAGCCATAAGGAACCGTCATTTCATCCGATTTCTTAAATAAGACGATTCTTAAGACTTGTATTCAAGCAATATTTATTGATGACTTACAATGTGTCATGTTTGTGCCCAAGAAATCTAGTGGCCAACCAAGTGTATTCACCATTCTCCTCGAGGCCTATATGCAAACTGTCTGGAACTTCCAAAGAGGATGGGTGGCCATACCAAGTCCAGGGCACCCCACGTGCAGAGGCAGAGACAAGAAACAGCAGTGGGGCTGGTAGCATGGCAATGTGTCTGCAGCACTGAACACATAAAAGGAGAGGGAGACAGTGCTAGTTTTCGAATATTCAGGTTAAAAACTTTAAAGTTGATCCTATAGATGACTTTTATCAGAGGAGTGACGTAATCAACATTGTGCTTTAGGCAGGGAGCTTTGATGATAGTAAAGAAGTTGGAGTGATAGTCGACAACCTGTGTGAGACCTGGACCAACTAATTAGTTGTGACTCTATAATCAGTATTTGGGGGTTCAACGTTAATAAATGTAGAGGCAGCGAGGAACTTATTTTCTTTTCATAAAAATTCTATTCACGAATGGATTAATTTTCCCTAGTCCAAACAGAATCGTCATTTCAAAAATTAGCAAAATAACCAGGTATGGTGGCACGTACCTATAATAACCCCAACAACTCGGGAAGCTGAGACAGGAGAATCACAAGTTCCAGTCTATCCTAGGAAACTTAGCAAGATCCTGCCTCAAAATAAAAAAAGGGACTGGGCATGTAACTCTGTGGTAGAGTGCTCCTGGGTTCAGTCCCCAGAACTGTAAATAAATATTAGCAAAATTGTTCCTTTTTTAATAGTCCTCTTTCTCTTGTAATTTCTATTGCATAATTTTATAAACTAATACACATTAGAGGAGCATATTTTAGGGTTAAAATTTTAGATAATAAGTCACTCCTAGCTGAGCATGGTGGTACGTGCCTGTAATCCCAGCAGCTCAGGACACTGAGGCAGGAAGATCATGAGTTCAAAGCCGCCTTAGCAATTTAGCAAGGCCCTAAGCAACTCAGTGAGACTCTCTAACAAATATATATATATATATATATATATATATATATATATATATATTACATATGTAGTATATATTTACATATATAAAGGGCTGGGGATGTGGCTCAGTGGTTAAATACCTCTGGGTTCAATTCCTGCACCTAATTAAATAAACAAGTCATCCTTCCAAATAGCACTACACATCATTTGGTTTTATAATGTCAGCAGAAAGCCAACTTTCCATTAATATAGCCACACACAATCTTTGGGAAGAAGCCCCAACAAAATTTATCCACCTAAGGCATAGGTAAGAGCCCGACTACTAAGATGAACCCCTGATCACTTGCTGGGGTTCACAGCTCTGTGAACATCCCTCCCCTTGAGTGTGGATGGAACCTGTGCCCCAAATGTGGCAGGAGTGATGGGTTGTCACTCTCGTGGTTTGTGTTGCATTCAATAAGATGTCATCTTAGCAGACTGAGCTGGAGGCTTTCCTTGTAGGCTTGACGTAGCAAGCAGCCGTGTTGGAGAAGCCCAGGCAGGAAGGAAAACTGCTGGTAACCCCAGGGCCAGGGAGCAGCTCCAGCCAATAGCCAGCAGAAAGCAGGAATCGCAGCCACATGACCCACATGGACATGAATTCTGCCAAGATGGTGAGTTCAGAAGTGGCTTCTTCCCCAGCAGAGCCTTCAGTGTGACTGCTGGACCTCCTGTGCAGGCTGTGCCTCCACAGACACTCTGGGATAGTAAGTGCGTTTTGTTTTAGGTTGCTTAATTTGTAGTAATTTGTTGTTGCAGAGCAACTGAACATGAATATAGGTTCAGCATCCCTACTATAAAAATCCAAAAGCTGAAATGCTCCAAAAATCTGAAAATTTCTTTGTCTTGCTCAAATAGTTTTGGATTTTGGAGCATTTCAGATTTTTAATTTTCATATTAGGGACATTCAACAGGTAAAGTCTTTGAAATTATTTCAAAATCCAAAAAACTTCCAAATCCCAAACATTTCCAGTCCCAACCATTTCAGATAAGGATACTAAACCTGGGTACTATGTAAATAGAACTGATTCACAATCTTGCTGGGTATTTGGGGTTAGTTGAAAACCAAACTAACTGGCACCGCATCTCTAATTGATTCAGGTGTTTTCTTGTCTCTACGAGCTGAACCCCTGCCTCCTTCCCAGAGCTGCCCTGTGACCAGCCCCTTCATCCAGCTCCTATTCAACTTTGGGTAAAATTGGAGTCAGAAACAAGTGAGGGGGCCACTGTCGTGGCTGTGAGGAGCTCCTCAGGCCTGTACCATGATGGTAGCATCTGGGAAGAGGAGGAGTGACAGATGCACAAAACGACTCAGAGGCTTATTTCATGTTCTGGCAAAACCTGGTGCATGGTGGGGCTATGCAGTCCTGATGATGCTCATCACGGTACTCCTGAGACAGGGGTGGCCTCCAAGGAGCACTGAGTCGCAGGTGTCACAGCAGCGCATTTAGTGTTCTAGTTCCTAAGAGGGAGGTGGGTTCACATGTTGTGCTTTATCATTTGCATATACAAATGTTTTGCGGATCCTTTTGCATAGATCTAATAGCACAGAATTTAATATGTGAACATTAAGTTCAGCCTAAAGTACTTCTTAGTTATTCATCTACTCTAGGACTATCAGGATACCAAAAACAGGTTTTGCCATGGAAGGAGCAGAACGCCAGTCACACACAAGCTCTGCCACCCACACATCCCACTCCCTGAGGCTGTTGCTCACTGAAGCGGCTGTTGCCTTTCTTTCTTTCTTTTTTTTTTTTATTTTTTTATTTTTTGATGTTGATGGACCTTTATTTTGTTCATTTATTTGTACGTGGTGCTGAGAATCGAACACAGTGCCTCACACATGCTAGGCAAGTGCTCTGCCACTGAGCGTCAACCCCAGCCTTGTTGCCTTTCTTTCATAGCACAGGTATGATGGGACGTCGAGAGCAGAGAGGGACACAAACCAGGATGAGAGGACTGGGCAGAACAGGAAAATCCCTCTGAGAACCTCCTTTCCAGAATGCTAAACAAAGGGGAGAAAGACCTGAGAGGGAGAAAGGAAGGGCGGTGGGAGGAGCAGATGAAACCTACAGTAGTGCACACAACAGAGACAGAATACTTCACACCCCACGAGCAAAGTGGGGACAGGAAGGCTGAGTCAAGCATGGACTAGCATTTGGGGCCCACGCATGGGCTCTTTTAGACATGGTGGCCACCGAGCAGCAAGCCTAGCCCTCATCAGTCACATGTTTTGCTGTGTGGAACGCAGAGCTCCTTCTTCGTTTCACCATACTGAACCAAAATTGATTGGGCAAGGTCACCTGCTAGAAGTAGTGCAGGCGGGACACAAGACTGAGTAAGAGAGGCACCAACCAACACTGTCTAAGCTGTGGACTACGCTGCTGACCAGAGAGCTGGATTGAGCAGGTGGATGTGATGAGGTGTGTGTGTGTGTGTATGTGTGTGTGTGTGTGTGTGTGTGTGTGAGACAGAGAGAGAGAGAGAGAGAGAGAACCTTTAGGCATCCCCTGTTCTGAACAGTTCCCACCATACCCCCAAGTCTTACCAGGACACTCATGCATTCACCCCCCTGCTTGCCCATTGAAGACACTGGTGTTTGCATCTCCTGGTATAAATAGGTAAATGTGATTCTCAGGTTTTATCTTCTATCAGTATTTTCATAACAGTTGCCAACATGACAATATTTCTGACCAGATCAAACAAGTTCTTTTCACAATAGCAGGTGCTACCTCTAGCTTTCAGTGCTTTCTCTTTGCTAATACCGTGTTTGCCTTTGTTCCCAGAACTACGTACTAGACTGATAGTTTTAATGCTTTTTCAAGAATAATCCCTAAATCCTTTTCTTGATCTGTGTGCTAGAGGATTATTCTCTGCCTAGACACATCACTGGACTGGCCTCCTTGCTCCCCAATTAATTATTAGTTTGTCTACATTAAATTACACTTGCCATCTGCTGATAAAATCACAAAAGTCTCAAATCCCTTTCCGTTGCTTTCACTGTTTGCTGGTGGTTTGTTCTGCCTCCTGTCAGCTAAATCAGCTACAAACTAGGTGATCTGGTTTCTAATTCCTTCTCCAAGTCTCCTCTCTGTTGTGGAACATCTTTGTGAAGAATTCCTACAGAAATTTATTAGTTAATTTTGAACCATCCCAGGATGGGTCCTAAAATAATGAGTCCTAAGAGACACAAGAGAAGAAAAAGGCAAATAGTAGAAATGAAAATGTATCCTTAAAAGTATAATACAGCACAATGAACATGAAACAAAGTAGCATAGGAACAAGTTTGAATCCTCAAGTTCAAGTTTAGGTGTGGAAAACATAAAGCACTGTCTTATTTTCCATTAAACAATTGAATTTCTAATCCAAGCCCTAATGCTGCAAGATTGGTGAGCCTTCAGCCCCTTCAGCTCTGGGGTTTCAAGCAGGGCCAATGTCCGTGCGTCAGTTTGTGAGAACTACCAGAACAACAGCACAGGCGGGTGGTTCAAATCACAGAGATTTATTTTCCAACAGTTCTAGGGCAGGAATTCCAAGATCCGGGTAGCAGCAGGGTTGATTTCTCATGAGGTCTCTCTTCTTGGTTATAGAGAGCTGTCTTCTCCCTGTTTCTTCTGTAGGTATCTATTATCTAATCTCCTTTTTGGGGGGAGGGGTTGGTACTGCTGGTAGACTTTACCAGGGACACTTTACCACTGACATACATCTCCAGCCCCCTTTTTTAAAAAATATTATTTTTTAGTTTTAGGTGGACACAATATGTTTATTTTATTTTTATGTGGTGTTGAGATCAAACCCAGCGCGCTGCGCATGCCAGGCAAGTTGGCTACCACTTGAGCCACATCCCCAGCCCTCTCCAGCCCTTTTTATTTTTTATTTTGAGGTAGGGTCCCAATAAGTTGCTTAGGTCCTCCCTAAGTTGTCGAGGTTGGCCTTGAACTTGTGATACTCCAACTTCAGCCTCCCAAGTCACTGGGATTAAAAGTGTGTGCCACTGTACCTGTTCTAATCTCTTCTTACAGGACATTAGTGGTATTGGATTGGGGTCCGCCCTGCTGACCTTACTTAACCCTAATCCCTCTTTAAAGGCTCTGTCTCCAAATATAATCCGTTTCTGAGGCACGGGGGTCTTGGACTTCAATAACTGAATTTGGTGGGACACGAGACAGCCCACAGCAGCCTGGCTGAGGGTGACTCCTCTGACCATCAGGTTGTCGTCAACACAGAGATGAGAGTCCCATCTCTGGCGTTGGGTTGCCCAGCTCCTTCAGGCCCTCTGCTCTCTGCTGCTCTCTAGAAGTGTCAGGGTATCAGGCTGCATCCACAAGGCTGGGACCCTCTAGCTCATGGTCCCACGTCCCAGGTACCTAAAGCTGCAAGATTGGATTCACCAATCACACCACCACCCTGTACCCCAGGGTAGCGATAGAGGCCTCTGCTATTCTGACAGCCCCAGTCTTTGCATTTGTCATCCAAGTGGGACATTTGTCTTCAGGGTTTTGAGAAGACCCTCACTACCTCAGTCCTAATGAATCAGCCCCTTCAAAAGAAAGGCCCAGAGGCCAAATAGACTCTTCCTGATTCCAGACTGCAACAAACCTCCCTGGGGTGAAGAAGCACCCATTTGAATTAAATTAAAAGAAACAAAAAAATGCAGAAAAACTTAAGAGTTCAGACTACTCTTCAGCTACATGTGATTAAAACTTATACCATGGGGGCTGAGGATGTGGCTCAAGCGGTAGCGAGCTCGCCTGGCATGCGTGCGGCCCGGGTTCGGTCCTCAGCACCACATACAAAAAAAACAAAAGATGTTATTATGTCCGCCGAGAGCTGGAAAATAAATATTAAAAAATTCTCTCTCTCTCTCTCTCTCTCTCTCTCTCTCTCTCTCTCTCTCCCTCTTTCTTTAAAAAAAAAAAAAACTTATACCATGAATTCTTGCTCCTTTTCTAATTCCAATGTTCTAAGAGTCCCATTTAGTATCTGGTAATGGTATGGTTGGTTTTTTTTTCAACCAAGAATGATAGGTCTTATAAATATGTAATTTATTATTAATAAATGTCATAACAGCAAGTATTCATAGCATAGCTACATTAATCTTTACACCAAAGACATACAAAGCGAAAAAAAAATCTTTATCTTGGGATATAAAATAAAAGTGAAACAAAACCAACCAAAATCTTTATTGCATTGAATGTCCTTGCTTTAAAAAAAAAAATGTTTTTCTGGTTTAAGAAAAGAGATGCTTGTTCTTGGTTAAAAACTTGAAACACATAACATGAAAATTATCAATATCCTTACTACCAGACACGGCCTATTAAGTTTTAGATCCCATTTATGCATTTAGATAGTCTTTATAACCATTTGCTGCTCATTTGTTTATTCATCAGTTATGTATTAGATGTTGATTATGTGTAAGGAAATTCTCCCTAGATTCTGCAGAATGTCTTCAATGGAGTTGGCTAATGCCCCAGACTAAGTTGTTCCATTGAGTCCCAGTTAACGATGCTTATTAGTTGTTTTTTTTTTTTTTTTTTTTTGCCACTGTGACGGAATGCCTGAGAATAACAACTTAAGAAGAAAGATTTATTTTGACTCCTGGTTTCAGAGACTTCAGTCCAGGTCAGCTAGCTCCACTGCTCTAGGCCTGAGGTGAAGTAGAACATCATGGTGGAAAAGTGTGATGGAGGAACTCTGCTCAGCTCAAAGCAGCCTCGAAGCAGAGAGAGAGTGCACAGGGGGGAAGGGGCCAGGGGTAAGATAGACCCTTTGAGGATATGCCTCATGACTTACTTCCTCCAATGAGGTCCCACCTCCGACAGTTTCTACCACCTCCCAATATGCCATCAGATTTTAAATCCATCAGTGGATCAGACCATTGATGAGGTCAGAACCCTTATGACCCAATCACTTTAAAATCCCCACCTCTGAACACTGGGAACCGAGCCTTTCACGCAGGAATCCTTGGAGGACACTTCAGATCCAAACTGTAATATGCTGATCCTACAAATCCTAGTTTCTGAGCCACCAGGGCAGACATGGATGCAGACCTAAAACTACCTTCTTTCCCCACAAGGAGGCCATGGAATGGGGCTCAGAAGCATTGTCATGTTCTCTATCTGGCCATAAAAAAACAGCCGAACAAATGACCAACCCTGTTTTGTGGGCAGTAAGAACAAGGATTCTGGAGCCAGGCTGCCTGCATTTGAATCCTGATTCTATTCCCACACTCCCTGCGTGACCTTGGACAAGCTATTGAACCTCTCTGTGCTATAGTTTCTTCAAGCATGAAATGAGGACAATGACAACTCTCAAAATGTAAGTTATGAGAATTAAATGCATATCCAGAGTCTTTGCACAATGCAAAGACAGTGCACATGAGAAGTATTAGCTATTTGTCTCACCTTGATTTTGAAACACTGTGCAATGTAAATCTTCTGAAACTCTCTCCTCTCTGTTCTGATCCTTGCCCAACCATCAGTGGCATGGGCCAATTAGTTGAAGAGCAGGAGCTATGGATTATCATTAAGACAGACCCAGGGCATAGGTGATTGCGAGTTGTAGTGTGCGAACTTTTAGATCCTTACCTGTGGTGTTGCTAGGTTCTGTTATGGGTAGATCAAGTGACTTCGAAACAGCTACCTCCAGAGAGGATTCTCCTAAGGAGAGAGGGGAAGTTTCTCTCCTTTTTCCCTCTCCTACTTCCACAATCAAAATACTTTCTCTTAGGAAAAAAGGAAAGCAGACCCTAGGTGGGAGGGTGTGGCAACTGGCACCTGGTACTTCCAAGATTCCCTCTCTCTCCATCATTAATTCCTACTGCTTTTGCCAGGTGTGGGAAATATCCCCACTCTTGGTGTCCACCTTCACATCTTGCTGCTTGTGCTGCCAGAGAAATGCTAATTGATCTATTTTGCTATGAGGTCAAAAATTCTAGAGGAAAAAACTCATTAGTCTGGCTTCTAGGTGTCCCCTTTTGGGCCAGTCAATGATGGTTGAGAAGAAGGGTGAGTGAAGTCAGAATATTTTGGGGTAAGTCCCTGGAAGTTTGGGTTCCCAAGACAAGGGGGATGATGGCCAGAAAAATCCCATAATAGTCTAGAGTGAACAAATTTATCATTTATCCCCATAGGATGATAAGAGCATCTTTCATTAACTGTTATAAAAAATATAATAAAATACACTTTTAACTCACTAAATATACTTAAAATTGCAGCTAAACTGACTTGAGAAATGTTTATTTCAAATTCCCAAGACTTAGATGGTATTTTCCAAAGGAGAGAGGAGTTAAAATGGTTGCACTCTTTCTAGAGAATGGAGATATGAGCCAGCTCCCAGAGCAAGTACGTTTCAAAGTATCTGATTTGGTTTGAAGAGACTTTGAATGTGATTTGTGCCCCAACTAAGATTTTTGTTTGTCTATTTATTTGCTTACCTCCTGCAGAGAAAGGAGCAATCTCCTTGTAAAGAACTCACTCTGTGCTAGGCATTGGGCTAAGAATCTAGCACTCACTATTATTCAGTTTTGACCAATCTCCTGACCATAAGAAACTATTCTTATTCTGCCCATGAAGAAGCTGGGATGCAGAGAAGTTCATTTGCCCAAGTCACACAGCCAAAGAGTGGTGAAAATGGGATTTTAATTCAGGCTCACCCTAATATAAGGTGGTGCTATACCCCCCAGTCAAGGTAGAACAATTAGAGAATCGGTCACTGTTGGCATAGGAAATAGCATGGAATCCTTAGTACCACTGTGATTAACATTTCAACTTCGAAAACATAAAATAGTATGTTAAGAAATTGCACTTTAGTAACTTTGATTAAGGAAGTTATGGAAATTGCTCCTATTTGTTGGAAGAGGAATATTTAGTTCATAGATGTAGAAATAAATAACATGAGTTATTTATTTATGAATAAAAAGGGAACACATACCTACTCACTGTCCATTCAATAAATAGCTCAGAAGTTTTGTTATTTTTTCTTCTATGCACTTCGAGAGTGAGTCTGCAGGTTATGATGAGCACATTTTAAGTTGTAAAATATCAATTTGGCCTTCATCAGAAGGAATCCTTAGAGTCGAAGATTTTAGTGCTTTCCTATTTAGTATTTTTGAGGTACTTCAAAGTTTAGGATAGTTATGAAAACATAGAATCATCATCACTTTTATCAGTACTCACACTTAAAAATCTTAACTAGAAGTCCAAATCATGTGGAATTGAATAAATCCCAGTCAATGAATACTTTTTAAACATCTGTAATTATAAGAGAATTTTAAAAGAAAATGTTTTACTGAAACATTTTTAAAACATTGATGAGAATATTTTAGTAAAGTGTTTTGGTCTTTTTAGCAGGATGCAGCCCGGGCTGCAGTCTTGGATTCCTTGCATTAAATAACCGCTTCACCAGGTTTTATCACCTTTTTTCAGTCCATGCTTTCAAAGCTCAAAACAATAGCACATAATGGAAATGTCAATTTTTTTTTTGTCATAGCAGTGTAAATTATCACGGCCATGGCCTCCTTGGTGACCCAGGTGTTATTGAAACATGTCCTGTAGGGATTTAAATTTGAGCACCGCTCCAAGGACAGAAGGATCTTTTTGGATCCACTCCTGTTGATCCTTTAACCCTTACAGGCCCCAGTCTCATTATAATAAAAAATAGAAAAAAATAGCCTGGTTCCCTAAAAAAATCCTGTCTTAAAGTTACCAGGCAGAGCAGGTGCGGCTCAGAAACTGCCTTAGTCATCTCTGCGCCCCAGGCCTGGTCTACAGTGGGTACTCAGTGAAGCCCCAAGGGGCACATTGAGGAAGGAAATCCACCCATGGAGTCCAAAAATAAAGCCAAGCATCTGTAAACCTCAGGTCCTCAGGGTTCCTACTGCCATTACTGTTACCGCCATCTGGAAGGGGCATTTAGGTTGGTGTTCACAGGTATCTGTGAATACAAGATATTCACAGAGAAGAAGAAACCACGAACATAAAGTTTTTAAAAAGAGCTAAAGGTGAACTTTGATTCATCCACTTTTTCGTTTCAAAGCAGAAATAACATCCATTATCTAGTGAACACCCTAAACAATGAAAATAAACTTCAATTTAATATTCAGGCCACTTAAGGAAGTCAAGAACTAGACAAAGGAAAGGAAGGAAAGGGCCTACTTCACCTTAGCCCAAGGGGAAAAGTTCTACCTGGTACTAAACCTGCTGTTCCAATGCCTGCCTTGGCACTTAAAGTAGTTACATAGCTTGAAACTTTTACACAGAGAGGAGGTGGGATGGGTTTTGTTCTCGATTTGGATAGATACTCTTCTTAAATTATTTTTTTTTTCAAAATAGGGTCTTGCTATATTGCCCAAGTCTTGCACAGGGGCTCGAGCGATCCTCCCACCTCAGCATCTGGGTGCACTGGGATTATAGGCGGGTGCCACCCAGCGGGCTGGGTTAGATAATATTCTTGAAATCATTTCTTTTCCTAATCTTCAACAGGGGGAGGTGGCACGATCCCATACCTTGGTAGAGCCGGACAAATTTCCATTTTGTTTAAAATAAACAAACAACTCCTGGGGAAGTAACATCCCTTTTCCTATCAATCGTATCAACTCACGGATACCTATGGCGACAGTTGATTAACAACGGGGATATGTTCTGAGAAGTACACCACTGGGCAACTGGCCACACGTAACCAGGTACGCTTACACGAATCTGGGTAGTGTAGCCTGCTGCACACCTGGGCTGTGTGGTGCACCTGGCTACAGACCTGTAGGGGGCGCTTGCTCCTTGAGTGAGGTAGGCAGTTGTAACAGAATGGTAAGTGCGCAGCTAAACAGAGCCAAACACAGCAAAGGTGCAGGGAAAGTGAGAGGAACTTTTCAGTTTCACGTTGCTCTTGAGGGACCACCATCCGTTGCTGACTGAAGTGTTACTCAGCGGTGCGTGCCTGGGTGATGGGCACAAGGGGCTGCAGCCCAGAGATGTTCAGCCAAAGGTTACAGATCTTTGGGCTTCTTTTTATGCCTCCTCCCTCCCTCTCCACAGCTGTGAGGAAGTACAAGTCTATCCCCTGGCTCTTCTGAGTCACAGTGCTTTCAGGCTGATCTGCACTCTTTCCTTCTGTTACCATCATCGTGGCCATCACTGTTGCTGTTTGTGGTGTCTCCCCGCTGTGGCTAAAGGCTGTCCCCACCCTGGGCTCTTCCTTCCCCAAACCTGCCCTTTGTTCAGTTCCATTACTCTTTTTGTCTAGAAAATGTCTACTTCTTCTTCAGAGGCCAGGGTACCTGTCACCTTCCATCTCTGACAGCTATTCTCAGCCCCAGTTATATTAGAGTTGCCTGAGGAGCTTTTTATAAGTGTCACTCCCCTCCTGGGTGCTGGATTTAATTGGGTGTTGGGACTGTGCAGCCAGGATCGAGAATGACTCATCTGTAAGTCTTTATGAGTCTACTCTTGTCTGTGCAGGATGAAGCAGTCCTTTCCCCTGAGCTTCTAGAGCTTTCTCTGCATTCCTCCACCTTATCCCACAGCACCGCGCATTCCAGCCGGGTTCAGACCCAAGCTCTTCTGGCTCAGGGTCTTAGTGTTCATCCTCCTTGGATTCCCGTGTCAGAACCCACCCTTTAACCTACCACAGCAGCTCTAAAGGCAAGTGTGCTGCCCTGTCTTCCTGGAGACCCTCCTGTCACCGAGTCCCATCACTTCTTCCTCTGCAGGGTTCCCCAATGGCCACACATTTCCGCCTCTGCTTGAGGTGCATCCACATCAGCTCTCAAGTGGTTTGCCCCTGCCACACCCCTTCTCAGAAACTTCCAATTGCTTCCTGAGTCAAATTAAAACTAATCACAGGCTTTGAAGTTTTCCACTGGTTTAAAAGGCCTCTCTTCCTCCCAGGGTCCATAGTGTCTTTGGCTCAGCCAAACACTAAATCTCTGCCTATCTCTAGAGCCCCTTGTGTTCCATGCTTCCACAGTAAAAAAGAAAAACAACAAAAACAAAACAAAATACCCACCTCCCTCAACTCTCAAATCATACTCTGCTGTCCTCAAGCAAAAAACTGAAGCTGTCTTTAGAAACCACTGCTCAGCTCTCCTAAAGCACAGTCTCCACACACCCAAGTCATTTTTTTAAAATCATTGAGTATATATGTCTTGGCACGTTTTGTTCTTTGTTCTAGCATGTTTCTAGTTTTTGTCTGGTGCAGTAAAAAGTGGATTCGAAAGTGGAAGACTTTGCTAGCTCTCGAGCTGGGTCCCTTCACTGCAGCGAGCCTCATGTTCCCCATGAAGTGGGGTCAGGCAGGGTGTTCACATGCCCACCTGCGCTCAGCAGCGGGGGTCACAGGAGAAGAGGCTCATGGAAGGGACTTTGTGGGTCTGAAACTGCTTTGCAAATTTGAGCTATTCTTATTCTTACTGAGATTCTTTTCTACCCTCCAGCTTCATTCCAGCAGTTCTCTGCCGAGCTCCACACCATGAAGAGGCTTGCCTGGGAACATTTTGAGCTGTTTTGCAAGGAAGATGATGCAACATTTTTATGCTCTTCCTCAGTATATTATTATTCCAATGGTATTTACTAAGTTTTATTTTCCCAACAGGTTTTACGTTATTTGCAAGTCCTTTCTGTGCCCTCCCTCAAAGAGGCTTACAAGTCAGCAACTGAGACCCTCCAAGCCACAACAAGGCGCCATATCTAGACTCTCAGGAGAGGGAATCCAGAACAGGGCTCCGATCTCCTTGGGTCTTTCTCCCAGTAGCTCTGCTTCTGAGGCAGCTTGGGAAACCCAAAAGAAAAGCACCACAGGCAGCAGCCAGCCTTCCACCCCCATTGTTCCTTCAGCTCTGCCTAACAAGTCGCAATAATCTTTGGGACTGGCAAAGCCACCCCTCTCCAGGGAGCTCACAGCGCCCAAGCATTCCTTCATTAATGCAAATAGCGCTCCTGTGGAGGAGGTGGGTGGTAGGCAATTTCCAGTCCTTTTCTTCTCTACTTACCAGAGAGCCTGGGTTCTCAACAGCTCAGAAGAATGAGTGAACCATTTTGGTTATAAGATTATGATTCGCCCATCACCCCCCATTAACACTATTAAAACAACTTTTGTCCTTCTTAAAATCTGTGCAGCCAAGTGTGCACAGAGTTAAAAAAGGAACATAAAGACGGCCCCGGACAGTCTGTGTGAGACCCGGCGTCAGATACGATTTCCTTTGTCTGGTTTTGGAAACTCACAGAGGACAAATGGGATTAAGTGTGACACTTTTCTTTTTCCCAGCCTCCTGAACCTCACCCCTTTTTACAAACTTTTGACCTTGCACACAGCCCCTGAGACCTCTGCCTTGGTGTCATGGCAGACATCCAGAAATTCCTCTCTGTCTCTCCCAGCCTTGGCCCCACCAAGGCCGGGATTGATTGCTACCACTATGTGAGAGAGGGCAAGCAAGCTGGAAGTGAGGTTATCAAACTAGGGGCAGCCCTAGGCTCCCCATTTCTGCATCCGCATCAGTCCTCCTAGAGTGTCCACCACGACAACCCATCTGGGCCCCACTTAGAGCTACACTCCGTGTGGTGGGCCTTTTCTGGACTTTCCATCACAACTGCCCCATGGCTGCACACCTGGATTTGCTATGAGAGAACAGAAAGGAAGACAGGAAGTAGCATTTCTCAAGTACCTGCCACATACCCCGCACCCTGTAAGGCAGTGCCATATACACTGTACCACCTGGATTGTCGCAGCTGCAGATGAAGGGTACTAATATCCCTGTCCCACGTGTCACTCACCAGAACCCCAGTGCCTTAACACAGGAGGGTTTGGTTCTCCCTTTGGCTATGTGTCCGTCATGCCTCTGCTGCATGCGGTCATTCAAACACTCCATCGACGGAGATGCAGCCCTCTGTGGACACGCTACCTGGACCCCTTGGTCAGCCCAGTCATCACAGCAAAAGAAGAAAGTGTAGCTTTGTGAGGGCCCTTTCGTGGTCTCAGCAGAGTGGCTGGTGCTTACCTTCCCTGGCTCCGGCACTCATGTGGCCCCCGTCACTCATTGCACAGGGACAGGGAAATTCGTGAAAGCAGATGGAATGTCCAGTAAGCAGCAGTGGCCTTGCCAGGGGAGTGGAAATGTAAAGGGGAGCAGCCCCAAAGCTCGTGAGACCCCACTGCAGGACTGTACCAGACCTGCTTCATCGGAGCTTGATCTGGGACATTTCAATGGGTTTCCAATAATTAGCATTCTCTGAACACTTATTTAGTGTTCAGAGTGATGAAGCTGAGGGACCCAGAGGGTGTTTGGGATGCAGAGGGGAAGTCAGACACATTCACAAATAAATGTCATTTTAATAAAAGGCAGTTTTTGGTGAATGGAAGAAGAAAACTACCTAGGGCTTTGGGACTGCAGGGGAAACAATCATCTCCTGCCAAGGAGCTGGGAAGGGACTTAGAGGGGATTTACACGTTTCAATTGGGCTTTGAGGATTGATTAGTATTTCCCAGCAGGTTAAGAAGGGGCGGGGGAGGCCTCGGGCAGCCAGGCCCAGGGGGAGCTGAGCACAGGCAGGCAGGCTGCTGGGTGAGGGAAGGCAGGATTGAAGAGGCCAGAACATTCCAGCAGAGCAGGAGTGTGCTGGGTGCCACGGCTGGATGGATGGATATCCCAGGGGGTTCTGGAGTCCCCCATGAGGGTCTCGGCACAGGATGCCCTGGTGGGACCACATGGGACTCTCCTAGGGACCGCAACTACCAGGGTATTAACGGATGATTTTTTTTCTCCTCCTCCCTTTGGGAATCCCTAGTCTGCATGAACATATTTATTTTCCTTTTATCCTGGGGTTTGTAATCAAACATGAATTTAATCTGCCTAAACACACATATCACAGAAGCAAAGCTCCTATTTTATCCAATGAAGCCTGTAGTCAGACATTCACACTCCCTCAGCTTTTGGGGTGTTCTTTTTTCCTCTTTAAAGCAAATGTTCTGGCAAATTATTGCAACTTCAGGACAAAGATCAGAGGAGAGAGCCCAGCCCCATCAGTTCCATCAGGTTGACTTGAGTGTGCTGCATTTAGACTTCCCGGCCTTCCTATTGGGAAAGCCAGCCTCCCACTTGGCTCTGTACTTCAGCCAAGTTATTTAGCCTCTCTGTGCTCAAGGAAATAGCGTTTGTTCTTTTGTTCCTTCCCTGAGCAGATATTAATCAAATCTCACCTATAAGCCAGGAAATATACCAATCACAAATGATTTTATTAGAAATAATTGAAAAGCAAAGAAAAGAGACAGGGAAGGCCATGGGTATGAATTCTAGACCTACTGTGTTGGAGACACCCCCCGAGGAGGCTTCATGGATGCTCACCAACGCTAACACAACTCCCATGAGACAGGGATTCCCACATTCTGCAACAAAGAGCCAAGGGACACCCACGGTAACTTGCACAATGGCACTTAGCTGTTGAGTGGCAGAGCCAAGCTGCAAGCTGTGCAAACTGTCGGATCCCAGGCCCACGCCAGTTCCACTCCACCATGGTACCCGGCATTGACAGCAGAAGCTCCTGCCTGCTGCACAGTGGCTGTCTCTGGAGACCCTCGAACCCCTCACTGGCAGCCAGCTGAGGCAGGAAAGAGAAACTTCTTGGGTCTCTCGACTCATCCAGCCATGATGGATCAACGCTGCTAGTTTGGGGCTCTCCAGCCTTCAGGGGCCCCTCGCCCACCCAACAGATTGGCTGCTTCTGCTGGTGTCTCTGGAGGCGTCCTCAGTCCCTGTTGGGTCACTCCCTCTTAATTGTTCACAATTACCCAAGTTCCCAGTCCTACAATAAGCGGGGAAAAGGGTAGCATTTTCTAAGACACAAGTGTTTAGTATTGCTGGCAGATTTGTAAACTTATTAGTGCCTCTGCACACCATATAATTAAGATCAAATTATCCAAGAGTTTAAAATAGTGCCTGCTGCTATTGTGCTGCTTAAAATGCTCAGGAAAAAGTGTTGGCTTTCTTTACATATATGGTGCTCACTTTCTTTGCACATATGCACGCATGTACGTGCGCGCACACGCACACTTATCCTGCCCCTTTGGCTGAGATTTTCATTCTCAAAGGACAAGAGGGATAACAGGTTCACCTGGACTGATGAAAAGGGCTCACTAGGCTGAGACACTTGCTCTTGGAAATGTTGCCACCTGTCTAAGAAGCTGAGGGACACACTCTGGGACCTCTGCTGTGGCATCCCCTGGGATGGACAGGAGTGAACACTGAGGCAGGTGCTCAGAGGTGACTGTCTTGGTGAGACTGGGACAAGAATGGCTGGAGGCTGCTTCTTCAGAAGTGTGGTTAGGGCCATGTGAGTCATCAACACCTGGAGCCATGAAGCAACCTCCAAACCCAAGCATGCATTTTCCAGGGCGCCCAGGGAGAGTCATGAGGCAGAAAGGGGAGCATCCAGGCCCATGTATGAATCGCCACTGCAAGATTGTTCTGGACTCTAACAAGCCCGTCCCTGTCCTTGGGGAGCTCAAAGTCTACTGGGGGAGCAATGGCAAAGAGGATATGGCAGGTCAATGGTGATGGGTGCTGCAGGAGTGCAGTGGGTGCTGGCTGAGCAGGGAGAGGGATGTTTTCTCTGCTGGGTGTGCCACAGTCTGGCTGGGCACAAAATCACGAGCCACTCAAGCAGGAACAAACTTTATTTTTGAAACTGCCGCCAATGCCCTGTACACTCCCAGGAATATGCCGATCAACACAAGCGGCGTTCTCCCGGACCCTCCAACAGGAAGTCCCTCCTCCGGAATTCCCTCCTACCGCACTTCCCCAACCAATGGGAACTCTCCAGGAGTCCTGCAGCAGGCCGAGGTGGACAGCAAGGGTCTAATATCCATGTGAATGCAGATCTTAACATAATCATATCATCTCAATGGCTTGCTGGCTTCACCTTTCAACCAAAAATGCCATGCATCATACTACTTGGCTGTGGCTCTTAGCGGGGTGAGTGGAGAGCAGAGGAGAATAAGAATGGATGCCAGGGCGGGAGCCCAAGGTGGGCATGGAGACCAGCAGAGGTAATCCTGGCAGGAGGGAGAAGGGCCTCTGGGAGGAGGGCGGCTGGAGCGAACCTCTGTGGCCGACTGAGCACTCGCCGAGCAGGTGCGCTAGGTTCTCAGCAGCACAGCCAGAGTTCCTTCCAGGAGGGCGGCAAGTCCTGATGTGGCCCTGAACACACAGAATGGGTCCCCCTCCCTTCCCACATCCTCTGCCCCATCCCACAGAGCCCCATCTCCACAGTGTTTTAGGGAGACATGATGTCATTGAGCATGGGCTCAAAGTTCTGAGCTCACGTCCTGGCTCTGCCGCCTCCTGGCACCTAGAATAGTGCCCAGCAGATGGGGTGCATAAAGGAGGAGTGAGTCAACCACAGGCTGGGTGCTGGTTGGGAAAGCTGGAGAAGCCAGTCCTCCTGAGCCAGTGTCCTCCCCCGTGAGCCCGAGATAATGACGCACCCGTTTCCCAGGGCTCCTGGGAAAACGCACCACCACATCAGGTCAGGTGTGTAACAGGGCCAGGTGCCCCGGGGGCTGGAAATGGGCATGCTGCACTGGAGGTGGAGATTAGAACAGCATTCCCACCACCCACTCCAGCACTGCCTCAGCCTGGTGTGACAACCACCTTCTTCAAACCATCTGCAACCGGGGCTGAGCATTTAAAGGTGTCAAAAGGGAGAGAGCTCAGCCTCACTCCAGAGCCAGCAGAAAGGACTCTTAGGAGGGAAGCGTAGGACCCAACTAGCTCCCCAAGGGATGGTCCACCCATGCAAATGACTAAGAGCACCACATCAATGTTTTCAAAATAGAGTCAACCCATGAATACCACAGACCACAGCCAAAGATGTTAAAGGGAGGCTCTGCAGGACCGTGGAGCCTCTGTAGCTGAACATGTGACGTCAGGAAAGACCTTTAGATCTGTGATGGAGCGACAGATGTGAAGATATCACACCTGGCACCCGTGTTTCTCTAAGAGATGAACCGCCTTGGATGAATCTCTTGGTGCTAGAGAATGAAATCCTAAGGGTGTGGATTAGCCTTGCCTAGCCCCAACCCCCCCACCAAGAATCACAGAACAGTTGTGCACGAATAAGGGAGAAAGAAAATGGGAAGAAATGGAGGCTGCACAGCAGAGAACAGAGAGGCTGCAGCCATGGTTGGAAACAACGTGGAGACCTTCAGGGAATAGTGCACCTGGATCTCCAGGGGTTTGCATCTTTGTCACATGAAATCAGGGTCTTTCCAGTCCTCAGCCAGGGCTTCTGCACCCAGGATGCTATGTAAGTGTCCTGTCCCCAGCAAAGGACGGTGTGAGGAAACAGCTACAGCCTTTATTCAGGGCTTATCCATTGATTCTCCCTCCTCCGCTCTCAGCCATGCCCAGCTGGTGGATGACCAAGTTCGCCATCTTGGTCAGTGATGTTGGTTGAGTCCATCTCTCTGCACTCCTGTTGCCATTGTTGTACTTCAGAAATCTGCCACCAGTTGCCTCCTGACTAGTCTCTCTGTCCACATTCTCCCATCATAGCCTCAGACCAGCCCACACAATGGTGTCAAAGATAACTTCCTAGTGAGGGTTTTTTTTTTTGGCAGGGGGGTACTGGGGATTGAACCCTTTACCACCAAGCTACACCCCCCCCCCCATCCTTTTAATTTTTTTGTTTTGAAACAGGATCTTGCTAAGTTACTGAGGGTATTTCTAAGATACTGACACTGGACTCAAACTTGCTATCCTCATGCTTCAGTCTCCTGAGCTGCTGGGATTACAGGTGTACGCCACCACACCTGGCTCTAATGAAGCTTTAATGCTGAGATGCAGTGTACCTTAGCAACAAAAAGCATTCATAGACTCTATAGTCATACTAGCTGAGGTCTCATTTTTATGTCTCCCCTTCAAGGAGTTATCTTTGGGCTGGGCAAGTTACTTGACCTCCCTTTGCCTAAGATTCCCTGTCTGTGAAATAGGGGTAATAATAATACTGCTTCCTCCTGAACATGAGGATTATGAAAACATCGGCACCCATGTTGTTGCCTTGCTTTAAAACACTGTACGGGCCACCTGAAGAACTAGAAATAAAGCCCATACTGGAATTTGCATTTTCCATGACATTCAGAGCCTTGACCTTCGGCTGTCAATCTACATTTCCTACCTCCTCTCTCAAGCCACCACCCTCACTCAACCTAAGCTCCAGCTACTTCAAGTTACTCAGTTCCTGGAGAACCCCTGCACATTCTACCTCCTGATGTGGTGCCGAGTCTTTCCTTCTTACAGAATGCTCTCGTAAGGCAGCTCTTTTGTGTTATTTTTTTCTTCTTTTGTGGGGAGGGATGTGCTCTCATTTTTCACCCACTGTTTGGAGAGCTTTATGTGCTCTGATGCATGCACACATGCACATACACACAGACGCGCACTCCCACACACACACTTTGTTGGGATTCAGATTGAACTACAAGTAATGTTACATCTCTCTTTTCTTTTCTTTCTTTTTTTCTCTTTTTATGCAGTGCGGGGATGGAACCCAGGGCCTCATGCATGCTAGGCAAGTGGTCTACCACTGAGCTACACCCCAGTCCATAAAAGTTATCTCTTTCTATCCAAGAACATAGAATCTTTCCCCATTAATGTGGGTGATTTTCCATTTTTAGGTGTCTTCTATAATTTCTTGAAAAAATTTTGTAGTGTTCCAGGTCGAAGCTTGCATGTTGAGGGTTTTAAATGTAAATGGTAGCATTTAGAAATTTTTGCTTTCTGCTATTTTTGGTATGTAGTAATGCAATGGATGTTTATGTATTGACTCGGCCTGGCAGCCTTGCTAAAAATATTTATCATGCAATCGCATTGTGAACACTGGTTGTTTTCTTTCTTTCCACTCTTCATGCATTTCCTTCTTCCCTTCTAGGTGGCCTGGGGCCACCAGGACAATATGAGTGGAAGCGATGGTCATGAGTGGCCTCACCTTGTTCCTGATTTGGGGGGGGGCAGTTTCAAGACAAGTTGGAGGATTTACGTTGCCAGTATTAAGACTTGTTTAAATCTGTAACAGTGAGGTCAGTGTGGAACTGGTGCACGGACAAGCAGACCAATGGGACCAACAGATTCCAGAAGCAGGCTCACACATACATGGTCAACAAATACAATACAGTAAAGGGGGTGCTGAAATGCTGTGGGGCAGGGGGTCTTGCAGTGGATGGTGTTGGAGCAATTGATCTCCATATGGGGAAAAATCCATGATCCTACTTCACACCAAACTAAACCACCACTTCAGACAGATTGTGTATCTAAACACGGAGAGCCAAATAATACAGATCAGAGAGGGAGAAAATGACAGGACATTTTCACTACCTGGAAGCAAAGAGGTTTTAAAAGATGTGTATAAAAGGCAGTAGACTTAAAGGGGAAAACGATCAATTTTGGAAATACTAAATATAAGTATTTTAGATACAATTAAAATTAAGGATTAAAAGAATCAGCTGGATGTGGCGGCGAAGGTCTGTAATACCAGCAACTCAGGCAGCTGAGACAGGTGGATTGGAAGTGGAGACCAGCCTCAGCAACTCAGTGAGGCCCCTAAGCAACTTAAATAGACTCTGTCTCAAAATAAAAAAAAATAAAATAAAAAGGGGAGGGGATGTGGCTCAGTGGTTAAGTGCCTCTAGGTTAAATCTTCAGTACCAACCAACCAACCAACAAAAAAAGAACTAAAGGAATCAAAGATGACCCATAGAATGGGAGAAGCAATTTGTGATACGTATATCTAACAAAATCTTTTCTCCAGAAGATATAACTCCTTTTATGTGAAAAGGTGTGCAACAGAAAGATGGTCAAAAGACACGTACAGCCTCCTCCAGGAGAAGACAGTCAAATGGGCAACAAGCCTATGAAACGGTGTCATCAGGGAAATGCAAGTAAACGCCGAATGAGACCAACCTCCATCAGCCAGAACAGTGACAATGAAAGGACAGAAAATACCAAGAAGACCGGGAACTCCAGTGCGCTGTTGATTGGTGATTGCTACAACCACTTTGAAGAGCCCTTCCACAGTCTCCACAGCTGAGCACTTGCAGGGTCTGTGGCCCAGCATTTCCATTCCTGGGCACACACTTTCCCTTCAAATGTACACATCTTCACCCAAAGACATTTGTAAGGAAGTCTGTGACTGCACTCTTCACAGCTGTCAAACACTGGCACAAGAAGAAATGGTGGTTTCACTTTAAGGACTACTATATAACAATAAGCATGGATGAGTCCAGCCACACAGCACAGCAAGGGTAACTCTCACGTGCACAATGTCGGGTGAAAAGCAGCCCGACACAAATGAACACACACTCCACAATTCCACTGGCAGAAAGCAGGGAGTGGGCTGTGGTGTGGCTCAGTGGCAGAGCACCTGCCGTGCATGTGCAAGGCCCTGGGTCCATCCGAGCCCCACAAAACAAACAAGGAGCGTCCAACCTCAGAGACACCCAGGGGCATGCGGCAGTTTTGGAGAACAGCCTCAGACAGGCAGCCTGAGGTATTTCCAAGAACAGGTAATGCAAGAGTCGTGTTCTGAGGAGTGACTAGCAGTGTGCCAGGTAGACAGAGAGGAAAAGGCGTTTGGGGGAGACAGAGGAGCCATGTCCATCTGGGGAAAGACTTGAGGCCAAGTGGATACTGCAGAGGAGCTGAAGGGTGAGAGAGGAGCGCCCTGACATGGAGGGTGGTGTGTCCGGCAGGTAAGAGGGAGTCATGGAAGGATGAGGTGGGAGGCTGGTCTAACCCAGTGTGCAGCTGTCGAGGGGTACCTCTGGTGGCAGTGTGGACAATGGATTCTAGAGCAACCCGAAGGCCACAGGTCCCTTGGAGAAGGTGAAGGAATTGCAGTGGACCTGGTGGGAGAGGCTAAGGGCAGACAGCCAAGCCGTGGGGAAGGGGAGAGGGTGCAGGTAGCAGTGGGGTGCGCCTACTGGCGGAGAAGCAAGTAGAAGTACGGGAGCCGGGACTGCCCACCATCTCCTGTGGAAACACGGAGAGGAGGGCGGTGAGCAAGAGATGGGTTATGCAGGCCATGTTTCCTTTTACATCTTCCTCCTGAGGACCAGAAAAAGATGCAAAAGTGAAAAAGTGAGCGGGGTGGGGGTGAGGAGCACCAGAAGCAGGAGGAAACACAGCACAGGTGCTGATGCCACTCGGGAGCCGTCAGCAGCTCGCCTTTCCCCCTGTTATCTCAGGTGAAGGTACATTTCCAACTGAAAAGAAAGATTGAAAAACATGTGAACAAGTGAGCCCATGTAACCGTGTTGTCCATTTCCCTTAGGAAGGAGCTTCCAGGGTGACCAGCCAGGAGACTGCAGGCCCAGGAACCATCTGAGCTAGTGTCACTCAGTGATTTGCAATGAGAGAGAGAGAGAGAGAGAGAGAGAGAGAGAATCTACTTATCTAAGAAGCACATGTAAAGCTTCCTGTCTGGCAGGTGCTTAAGAGCATTGAACAGATGTCCCTTTGAGGCACCAACAGTCCTGCCTGTATGCGGGAAAGCACGCATGTACCGTCATGGAGAAAAGATCCCAGGTTTGCAACAAGAGCTTTATGCATTTGCTTTGCTGACATCTTTTCTCAGGGTGTGGGGACTTTGTCACCTCTGAACAAGAAGGATCCCACTCACCAGGGATTCGGGTGGGGCTTCTTGCACTCTCTGTTTCACAAGCCCTGTGGTCCCTGGTGGTAATCCTGCATCCTGGATTCCCTTCTTTCCAGGCTCCCTCTCGTAGCTGTTGGTCAGTTACCTGGTGTCTCTCGGGCTCTATCTCTACCTAGCCCTGCAGTCCTGCTGACAAGGTCTTGGGGGACTTTTGCAGAAAGAGACGCAGGGCCCCATGATGGAGAGACAGGGTGCTGGAGTCAGTGGGACTCAATTAGACCCCAATGCTCTCTCCAGCTGGGTGTCTAGCAGGTTCTGCAACCTCTCTAAACCTCAGTTTCCATGTCTGCAGTAGCAGAATGACTTTATGGAGATATGATGAGAGTGACCATGTTAAATTCTTAGCCCACCTTGGCACATAACAAACACTAAATAATGCTACCCCAAAGTAAACATTGGGTGCTACAGAACCAAAGAGAAGCATGATCTATTCCAACTAATGAGGTTGTGAATCCTGGGATTTGTTCCTTACTTGAATGATTAAGTGCCTTGAAAACCATCAGGTCTGGCTTGTTAGGAAGCAGAGACCCCTAGAAAGAAGATGTCACTGAGCGTGCCAGGGACAAATTCTCAATTTTCAATTTACCAGTTTCAAGTTTAGAAAAGTTGGCGCTCCAGGTAAGTCTTGGTGGTATTAGCCAAGTGAGGGGGCAGAGGGTTTTGCAGGAGAGAACAGGGGCAGGGAATGGCAGGAGTTGGGGGGTGGGTCAAGTGGGCAGACCTGGCCAGAAAGCCCAGAAGAAACAGAGGATGTCCTTAGAGCCAGCTCAGGAGCTGTGGCCCAGTGCTACCTCAGATGTGAGGGATCAGCTCAGGGGGCTCTGAGTCTTCTCCCAGATTGGCTGAAAAGAAAGATTTAAAGACGTGAAATAAATGAGCACAGGTCTGTGTCTCCACACCTTGATGCAGGTGGAGCTTGTGTACCCAGTTCTTTCCCACCCCTCTCTCCAAGGCACAGTAAGCAGCAGCTATGTGTAGGAAGACACTGTGACATGAGATGGTGACTTCACAAGCCAAAAAAAAAAAAAAAAAAACACAGAGAAAATCATAGGGAACCCACTGAAGTCAAAGGGCTTCTACATTTTCCAGTGCTTCTCTCCATTTGTCTTCCTGGGGCCTGACTCTCGCTTTACTCCCCAGGTGGATGGTAGAAGGTATTGGATCATGTTTGTAAGACGAGTGTGAATGTAGTTGAATCACCTCATGGTGTCCTGGGGGCTGCCAGGGACTGAATTATGTCCCTCCCCAAATTCATGTGTTGAGACCCTAGCCCCCACGTGACTGTCTTTGGACACAGGATCTTTAGGGAGGTAGTTAGGGTTGAGTCAGGGTGATGCTCTGATCTGATAGGGCTGGCGTTCTTATGGGAGGCAGAAGGGACCTAAGAGCTTGACCATGCACAAGGAAGGGAGAGGCCACATGAGGACCAGGCAGGGACGTGGCTATCTGCAAGCCGGGGAGACGGCCCTCACAAGGAACGGAATCTGCCGCCACCTTGATCGTGGAATTCCACCTCCAGGAGTGTGGGAGAGTGACTTCTGTGGTTTAAGCCCATCCATGGCATTTTGTAAGGGTGGCCTGAGCAGACCCATGCCGGGGCTTTCCCAAAGGAAGTTCCCTTTCTCCCCTGGCTGTGCTAACGATGGGCCCCTGTGGCTCCTCTGTCAACAGCTTTTCCTCTACACAGCGGCTGGGCTCTGACTCCTCCTGATGCCTGTCCCTCCAGAGGTGCACACACAGCAGTACCTCAGGGAGTCTATCCTCACTGACCAGAGGCAGAGGAGGAGCAAGCCAGGAGCTGGCCCCTTTCCCTGCAGACCCAGAGACTGGTGTGGTTTAGGAATGACAAGGGTTGGAGAGGGGACGGAATTTTACCCTACTGGCAAGCTAACATGTTAGCCTGACACACTTTTATGGATGCTGGCTGAAGATACAAGACTCTGGGGTCAGAGACAAACAGCTCCATTACTTACAACTACAGAAATAGCCAAGTATCAGAATTTGAGCTTTCTCCCTAGTCTTAGGTCTTGCAGGGCAATGAGACAAGGCCAGGTACTGCCAGACACAGTGGGTAGATTTCCTGGTGAGGAAGCTTGAATTTGGAGGGCCAAGTCTTTTATAATAAGAAGTAAATTTGTCTGAACTTTGCTCCTGAAGAAAATGTCACCTGACCATATCAAACGGCAGACACACTCGCCCTTTGCTGTGGAGGGAAACACCGTTGCTCTGTTCTGGGGCTGTTTGCCATGCAGACACCCAGGCAGTACATCTAGTGGGGCTGGGTGAGCAGCTGTGGGCTTGGCTGGTTGGGTAACTCCAGTGGCTCTAGGGTGTAAGGATGCTCCTAGTTGTGAGTACCTGACCCTAGGTACCTACCCAGGGTTCAGTGCAGGTGGCTATGGCCCAGGGATGGGAGCACCATGGAGGCAGTGGGTGGTGGGAGTATAGGCTCTGAGTTAGTTAGTCTGCATTTGGAAAGCATGCTTGCCTGGGAAGAAAGTGGTTTGCTAGATGGAGGGATTGGCCAGCCCTGGGCGGGGCAGGATGGCCCCAGATGTTAAAGCATTGGAATAAAAAGTCAAACTTAATACAATGTGAAATAAAGACGGAATCAAGGGGCTGGAGGTGTGGCTCAGTGGTACAGCATGTGCTGAGCAGGCACCCAAAGCCCTGGGCTGAATCCCCAGCACAAAACCAGACAAAACAAGCCTTCACTTCACTCCAGAAGGCTGTGGAAAACCAACCACGTGCCACGTTCGCTTTCCCACTCCCTTCTCAGTTAACCCGGAGGTACTCGCAGTGCACCAGCCAAGGAAACTACAGAATTTAAAAACAAAGTGCTACCTGGCCGGTTGACAAGTGTTCACTGTGGTCGGATTAACCCATCCAGGATTCCCCCGGCCACATGGAGATGATCCTCACTGAAAAGGAACAAATTGTTCCTAAACCAGAAGAGAAGTTTGCACAGAAGAAAAAGATATCCCAGAAGAAACTAAAGAAACAAAAACTTAGGTCACAGGAATAATTTCAGCATAAAATAATGCAAACAAAGGTAAAAGAAAAAAGACTCCTCTGACCCCCCATCTACAGCTTAAATGGGAAATTGAAGTAAAAATAGATGATAATAAAATAACATGCAATTCAATATGTAAATACTTAGGAAGTCCATTGTCTACGCTTTGTCTTTTTTGAATTCTGATGCTCTGACCTCTGGGCCTCCTGACCCTACAGGGACTGCCCTTTGCAGGGTCAGTCAGTTCAGGAAATAGCACACACGCTTGGCCGGGAGCCCAGCATGCTTTTCAAACGCAAACCAGCCATACCCCAAGCCCTTGGTGATGGGGCTCTTCCACTGCGGTCACTAGACACTTGCCCTAATCACCCCAGGGCCAGGGACCAGACAACTGGGGAGAACTCCTGTGCCCCAGAGCTGATCCTGAGCTTGCCCACCTGACGTTCCCATTTCTTCCTACAGACTACAGCCCCCTCTCCTGATGCTCCACACCAACTCCATTGCCTCCTTGTGTGACCCCCATATCATGGTGTGCCCCTTCCTCTGAGAACTGTGAGAATGAAATATCTTTTAATGGCATCCACCTCCTGATCTGCTGACCTCACTGCAACCTCAAATTTTCTAGTAATAAACTATGTTTTAAAACACAACTTCACTGCAGGCTGTAAGGAAATGGTTTCTTGGAACTACTTCTAATGAATAGTCTTGGATTTAAAAAAAAAAACAACAGAAAATCAGGAGCTATTCTCTAGCTGGACAGAGATTAAGGAAGCAGAGGAACAGCTGGACTGGGGGTAATAGTATTTATTTAGTGTTTATTAACAGAGCTGACTGATTTGCATAAGGTAGGAGAGGGAGGAAAATCCCTGCATTTGAAGCTGGATAAGATACCAACATACATTATCGACTGTGGAGGAAAATAAGGCAGTAAGATATTCTTGTAAATAATCCAGGCCTTATTTATCAGTGTATTCAAAACAAGTCCCCATCATGACATGGGACCTGGAGGCAATGACATACCACAGAAACTACCTCTCTGGTCTTGAAATCCCACCCAAGTTATAGCATGTGTTTGTGTTATAGGGATTGGCAGGATGCCAGAAAGTTTCTTGGGTCCTAGGTCAGTTGCCTCTTGTGTGACCTGTCCTGGGCACTGCAGAACATCAGTACTCATTGCATTAACCATCATGGGTGCCCTCTTATCACCACGACAACCCAAACTCCCTCCTAAGAGTTTCAGGATGCCCACATTGATGGGCCACTACACTGGATGGTCCTCAGAATACCAGAAAAAGTTAAAGTGCAAAAGAAACATAAGCACAAGAAGAAAATATGACCAACCAGACCACACTGGTAATTCCTTTGAGAGCAAATCACAATTTTTAAGTGAACATAAAAGAACCCCTGTTTTTAGACCTTACTGTCATCATTGTGCAAACCGTTACAGTGCTGGAAGGTAGTTTGAGGCTGTTAAGTCCCCAGGCTCTTAAGCCCCCAGGTTCTGACTCTGATAGAGTGCCCTGGGGCTCTCCAAGAGTTTGGGCTCTGAAGCTTGGAGCTTGGGCAAAACTTAATTTGAATCCTGGCTCTGACCCTTGCTAGCTGAGTAGCTGTGGTTAATTCACTTGAGCTATCTGAAACAATTTTAGTAATGAGTAAATCTGTACTCATATGCCTAATTTATAGGCAGTTGTAAAGATGAGGTCACGTACACAAAGGGCTTAGATCATTTCATACTTAGGGAACTGTGTAAGCTATTGCTGACTTATCCACTGATTTGTATATTTTCAAACTTTCCACCAGAGGGCGCCAAACACCAGTCTGGAACTTGGCTGCAGTTATTTTCCTTTCTCCCTGTATTGCTGGCTTCATGCGCTGGGACATTGACACTAGGACACCTCCCCCTGCCCCAAACACTCTTTATGAAACATGCTCTCAAAATCATAAGCATTGATATCTAATAAAAAGGAAGTAACCGACTTTCCAATTTTGGGCCCTTCATACCTGAGAAGTCCTGTAGCTAAAATTAAAATGCTCAACTTCAAGACTGTTCATTTAAATTAAAACAATTCTTACAAGTGCTTAGAGAGCCATCTTTGTGGAATTGCCCATTGCTTCAAATGTACAGTCATGGAGAGGATGGAACTGCGGGCCGGCCTTCCTTGGAGCAGGCAGCCAGATGCATCATTTGTAGAGAATTTAAACACAATCATACAAATGGCTAAAGTCAGTTGGATATCACCAGTGTGAGCCATTCTGAATAATGTCAGTGGTGAAACACTGCTCCTTAAAAAGTGCCATTTTGTTCACAGTTCTGAGTAATTTCTGCATTTTACAATTGCATTTTCTTTTCTTTTTCTTTTTCTTTTTTTTTTTTTTTTTAGTTCTCAGCGGTCACAACATCTTTATTTTATTTTTATATGGTGCTGAGCATTGAACCCAGCGCCCCACGCATGCCAGGCGAGCGCACTATCACTTGAGCCACATCCCCAGCTCCAACAATTGCATTTTAAGATATATGTAAGCTTCAGTTGGTTACATAAGAAATTGTATTCTACCTGAAAGTTAATTCAGGAAACTTGTTGTACAAAAATTACTATCACGTGGAGTGTCATGTACATTTTCATTCCAGTGTAAACCCAGAGCTTGGAGTTGGCACCTGGAGCAAACTGACTCCACCTGTTGTGTTTGAGTGGTGGATTCAAAATAAACCCCGAGAACCCAGTGAGCATGAATCCAAAGCCCTATTTTGCTTTTGTCATTCTATGTGATAAAAAAAACTAAGCTTTTGTGCTTAAAATTTTAAACAGTAAAATATGATATTATAAAACTGTGATATTATACTTTTATAGGCAAAGTGCAAAGTTAATTCACAGGTGACACTACTAAATTTTGGTAGTATTAATATTGAAACCTCTTCCTTTAAATTGTCTATTTTGAAATGTTTTCAAAACGATAGTTTTAATTGTGGTAAAAGACACAAAGATCACACAAGACCTACCATCTTAACCATTTTAAATGAACAATTCTGTGGGGTTAAGTATCCTCACATTGTCCTGTGACCATCACACCCACCATCTCCAGAACTCTTTTTACCCTCATAAAACCAGAACTCCATACCCACCACTTATTACTTCCCCTTCTCTCCAAGTCTGCCTTCCTCCCCCCACCCCCGCCCTTGCATGCCAGGCAAGCACTCCACCACTGAGCTGCATACCCAGCCCCTAGTCTTTAAAAAATTAATTAATTAATTTTAATTAGGTATATATGATAGCAGAATGCATTTTGACTCATTGTACACAATTGCAGCACAATTTCACATTTCTGTGTTGGTACACGATGTAGCGTCACACCACATGTGCGATTATACATGTACCTAAGGTAATGGTGTCCCTCTCATTCCATCACCTTTCCTGCCCTCCTCCCCTAGTCTTAAGTGGAAGGCAGATTCTGTTATTGTCACCACCCCCTTCTGCAGATGAGGACAGTGAGGCTTGGTTGCAGCGGTGGCAGGCGGGGCTGTGGTTCAGAGCCAGGTGGTCAGAGCCTTGACCACTCCTGTGCTGGGGACCGCAGTGGTACTGTGAGGTGTCTGCAGGCCTGAGGGACCGAGGCCTGGGAAGGTGAAGCACTCTGCAGCTACATCTTTGTAAAGGCAGAGGGGGTTCCACATTCAGACCCCTCTCACCCCTGAATAAGCCTGGCTTCCTGCACAGCCTCTTAGACTAGAGCAATAACCCCATCCCCCAGGTCCCATCCTCTGCTCTCCTCCAGGTCCTCCCCTCAGCCCTGGGTGCATCCCTGGGTTCTAGCTCACCTGCAACGAGGGACGTGGTCTCTGAACTTGGGCTGGGAGGCAGCAGGCTGGGCCCCCTGGAGATGTAGCTTGGGGCTCTCTGTAGCTTGGGGCTACCGTGTGCACCTGGCAGCAGCAGCTCCCCTGAGGAACTGAACGAGAGGCCTTTTCCCAGTCAATCCCTGCAGGTTGCCAACCGTCGGGCACAGACAGAACTTGGAAATGCGTTGACTCCTCTGCATTCCTGGGAGTTTTACCCAGATAAATCCCACCACTGCCCTGGTCACGACCAGTACCTTCCTCCAAACCCCATTATCCCTCACCTGGGCGAGCATGGCACCCCCTGCCCTGTCCCCTCAGGGCTCTTCTCCACAACCCCAGCCCATACACCCCAGCCCCTTTCTTTCTTGTTTTGAGACAGGGTCTTGGAAATTGCTGAGACTGGCTTCGAACTTGTGATCCTCCTGTCTCAGCCTCCCAAATTGCTGGAATTACAGGCATGTGCCATGGTACCTGACCAGATTGTGTGATCTTAAATGTAGAAAATCCTAAAGATTCAACAGTAACAAAAAGAAACCTGTTGGAACTAATAAATGCAGCAAAGTTAAGTTGCAGGATACAAAAACAACACCCACAGTCGATTGCATTTCTGTTCACTAACAATGAGCCATCAAATGAGGAAATTTAAAAGGCCCATTTATAACAGTATTGGGAAGAATAACATAGGAGTAAACTTAGCAAGGAGGTAAGGATGTGTGCACTGAAGACTATAAAACCGCACTGAAGGAAATTCAGGAAGATACAAACAAGTAGAAAGACACCCTCTTTTCAACAGCTAGAAGACTTAGGGTTGCTAAGGTATGACTGCTACCCAAGGCAATTGGAAGATTCAATGAAATCTCTATGAAAATCTCAACAAAGTTTCCTTCTTCTTCTTCTGCTCCTTTTTTAGAAATAGAAAAATCCATCCTGAACTTTATAGGGAATCTCAAGAGGCCCCCAAATAGTCAAAACAATCTTGAAAAAGAAGACAAAGTTGGAGACTTTATGTTTCCTAATTTCAAAACTTAACTACAAAGCCACAGCATCGAAAAACAGTGTGGATCTGGCACAAAGACAGACAAGGAGACTGATGGAATAGATGGCAGATCCCGGGAACGAACACTCGGGTGTTTGGTCAGGTGATGTTGACAGGCATGTCAGGACCACTCCGTGGGGAAGGACAGTCTTTCAGCAAATGGTGGTGGGAAAACGTGATGTCCACTAGTGGAAGAATGAGGTTGGACTCTTATAACTATACAAAAGTCGACTCTGGATGGATCAAAGCCCTCGCCATAAGACCTAAGCTTATAAAACGCTTTGAAACACACGGGGGAAAATGATGTCTTCATAACATGGGTTGGCAACCATTTCTTGATTATCCCACCAAAAGCCAGTCAACAAAGGAAACAAATAGAACTGGACCAAATGAAGACTGTACAACTTCCGTGAATCAAAGTACACACTCAACAGAATAAATAGGCAATCAACACGCTGGGCTCAGGGATGCACACCTGTAATCCCAGCCGATAGACAGGCTGAGGCAGGAGGATCACAAGTTCAAAGCCAGCCTCAGCAACTGCAAGGCACTAAGCAAGTCAGTGAGACCCTGTCTCTAAATGAAATACAAAATAGGGATGGGGATGTGGCTCAGTGGCCGAGTGCCCCTGAATTCAATCCCTGGTTCCCCCCCCCAAAAAAAAGGCAACCAACAGAATGGGAGAAAATATTTGTAAATTATATCCAGGATACAGAAATAATTACAAATCAACAATAATGGGGCGGATATATATTTATCTTTTTTATTATTATTTATTTTTAGTTGTAGATGAACACAATACCTTTATTTTTATTTTATTTATTTTTATGTGGTGCTGAGGATCAAACCCAGGGCCTCACATGTGCTAGGTAAATGTTCTACCCCTGAGCCACAACCCCAGCCACATATTGTTACCTTTTTAACCCAAATTAAGAATTCATTAGGAGTATGACATGAACTTAAAATGTGGATTTTTTTATATAATTCTCATGTACTTATTTTTACTATAAAGCCCTTTCTTTATATTTTACTTAAACATTTGATACAGAAATGTTTTGGCAAAGCCATCATGTGACTAATTGTTGATCCACTGATGATTCTTTGGAATTCTTTGGTGCTTCTAATTCAACAGAAATTTCTGTAATTAAAGTTACATTTTCTTTTCTCGGATAGAAAAACTTTTTAGAGAGAAATAATTTCATATTAGAAAAAAAGCAGTATTTGTTACTCTTCTATGAATAACTTGGCTGTTTATACGTGGTTTGGATTCTTCTTGATGTTCTGCTTTACTAAGGTTTTATGTACCTTTTTACTTACCACCATCTTAATCAGTTTTAGATGGTTACAGTCATAGATGTTAAGTACGTTCACGTTTTTTTGAAAAGTATAAGGTTTTGAATGAGCTTTGATAACTAAATAAAACTTTTGAAAGTCTTCTAATTTGAAAATCTTCTTCACCAGGAAGGAAGTCTTTGAAAGTCTCATCAGAAGACTGATTTCCTTGCTATTTTAAATGATCAATCAGGTTCAATCCCCAATACTACAAAATAGCAAAGTAAAATTTGCATTCAGGTGGTCACAGTATATAATTTGCAGCTTGGCGCATTCAAACAAACTTCACACTTTATTTCTCTTGACCAGAAAGTTTTCTTCCTAAAGGGACACCCACTGAAAACATTGTGTTTTGAGAATCTTTGAGATTCTTTGTGTTATTCATTAATGTTCTTTGAACTTCTAAATGCCATCAGAATAGGAGCTGTGTTGAACTTGAGAGACCTTGAGCTCTGTTCCCCAGTTCCCTCAGGACACGGGATGCCTGTCTGCTCTTGCTGGCATCCCTGCACTGTGCCTTTAGCTGAACCAGTGATATCATCGTCCGCACATCTGGTATCGTGTGGGTTGGCTGGTGGTGGTAGAGGTCTCTCAAATTAATACAAACTTTTTTTTTAAGTTGAAAGATTCTCAATTAGTTTAAAAACAGCACTCTACTCTGCTCTGAACCAGTGTTTTTGTAGCAGGTGTTCTTTTACCAAAGGTGGACTTGACATGGGGAAGGAGGTTTCCAGAGACCCACCTGCTCAAGAGCCATGGGAGAAAGTTCATGGGCCAGAGTATGATGGCCTGCAGTGACTGACCCGGGCTGGGGGAGTTCCATCTGGCAGCATGGTAGGGGGTGTGGTGTGGCTGTAGTGGACCAGAAGCTCCCTGTGTGGCTTGGGGCCACCATTGGACTTGGGCATTTTCACATTCTTAGATTCAAGAGCCTCTTAAAAATGCATCACCCAATGGGTTGGGGGCTGTAGCTCAGTGGCAGAGCACTTGCCTGGCATGTGTGAGGCACTGGGTTTGATCCTCAGCACTGCATTAAAAAAATAAATAGACAAAATAAAGGCATGTGTCCATCTACAACTATACAAAAATAAATGTATCACTCACCGCTTCAAGTTATCCCTGTGAAGGCCATGGCAAGTTTGGGTTAACTATTTCCATTTTTCTAGCTAGTTTCAAGAATCTTTACCATAATGCACAGATATATAAAAATCAGGAGTTTCTTTGGTGAAAATTTTGTTTCTTCGAACCAGAACAACCTATAACGTGACCAGATTTGAAAGTTCAGTTCCTCATTCTCTCTGGCACAGTAGAGGTGTCCAGTACCCACTGTGGCTGATGGAGGTCACATTGGCATCCCTGAAGTCCTAACTGATGGCAAAGCTGGTTTAGGTCACATTCTTTTAAATGTGGCTTCCCACAGGTTACGTGTTGCCTTGTGTTAATCTGTTTGCTCTTAGTAGCTGCTGTTGCTGCTGCTTCCTCCTCCTCCTCCTCCTCCTCCTTTTGGTGATAGCTTTGTTGAGCTGTTGTTCATATACCATACAACTCATTGACTTGAGGTGCATAGCTCAGTATTTTAAAGTACATTCAGGGGCTGGGGATGTGGCTCAAGTGGTAGCGCGCTCGCCTGGCATGCGTGCGGCCCGGGTTCGATCCTCAGCACCACATACAAACAACGATGTTGTGTCTGCCGAGAAATGGAAAATAAATATTAAAAAATTAAAAATAAAAAAATAAAGTACATTCAAAGAGTGGTGCAACCACCATCACAGTCAACTTTAGCTATCCTCCCCTGACCCCAAGACACCCAGCTGTAAGCAACCACAAATGCCTCTGTCCCATAGATTTGCCTGTTCTCAACTTTTCACATAAATGGATCACATGATATATGGTATTTTGTCACTGGCTTCTTTGGCTTAACATGATGTTTCCAAACTTCATCCATGTTGGAGCACATATCAGTACGTCTTTCCAAATTAAACGTGTGGCCAAATTAAATTTCTGTGAATGGATATACCACATTTTTTTGTCCATTCATCAGTTGGTGGACCTTCGGGTTTCCATCTTTTGTCTATTGTAAATAAAGCTGCTATAAATATTTATGTGCAAGTTTCTGTGCAGACACATTTTCATTTCTCTTGGGTTTATGCCTAGAAGTGGGTGTACCTGCCAAATGGTGCTTCTGTGTGTGAGGAATGGACAACCTGTTTCCCAAAGTGAACGCACCATTTTGTATTCCCACCAGAATTGTATGACGGTTCTGATTTCTCCACATTTTCACCAAGTTTTGTTATCTGACTTTCTGATTATAGCGATTCTAGTAATTATGGGTTTTGTCTACATTTTCTTAGTGACAAACAATGTCTTCATGTACTTATTGACTGTATCAGTATCTTCTTTGGAGAAATATTTATTCAGATTCTTTGTACATTTTAAAAATTGAGTTATTTGTCTTTTTATTTTAGAGTAGACATTCTTTATATATTGTAGATACAAGTCCCTCATCAGATACATAATTTGCAAATATTTTCTCCCATTCTGTAGATTGTCTTTTCACTTTCTTGACACTGTTCCTTGAAACTCAAAAGTTTTAAATTTTAGTTTAAATTATTATTGTGTTTATTGCTCTTGCTTTGGGTGTCATATCAAAGAATCAACAGTAAATTCAAGATCATGGAGATTTGTCTCTAGGTTTTCTCCTAATAAGTTTATACTTTATCTCTGGCCTTAGATTGATTTGGAGAAGCTGGAGAAAGGGGTCCAACTTCATTAGTTCACTCTGGCTGTCTAATTGGCCTGGTACCGTTTGTTGAAAGACTGTTCCTCTCCACTGGATGGTCTTGGCACTCGGGCTGAAAATCAATTGTCCACTAATGCAAGAGTTTGCTTCTGGGATCTCAATTCTCAGCTGATCTATTTTTCTACCTTCGCTGTCTGGATCACTATTGTTTTGTTGTAAGTTTTCAAATTGGGAAATTGTGAGTTGTCCAACTTGGTTCTTTTTTGACATTGTTTTTGTTATTTTGCATCCCTTGAAATTCTGTATAAATTTTATAACATTTTGAGCTTGTTTATTAAGTCTAGTCAAGTTTTAGTGAGTTCCTTAGGACTTTTTTGTTTGTTTTTGTGGTGCTGAGGATTGAACCCAGGACCTTGTACATGCAAGGCAAGCACTCTACCAACTGAGCTAAATCCCCAGCCCTCCTTAGGACTTTTTATACACAATGATGTGTTTTGTGTGAATAGAGATGATTTCACACTTTCTAATCTGACTGCATTTTATTTTATCATCTAATTATTCTACTGGAACCAGTCCAACGTTGAATAGAAGTGATATGAGTGGACATGTGATCCTTTTGATTTTGTTGTTGTGTTCTTTGATTTGTGTTTATGTTTGTGTGTGTGTGTGGGTGGGGGTTGTTGTTGGACAAGTGGTTCTTACCTCATTTCTGCTCTTAGGAAACTGTCCAGTCCCTCATCATTAAGCATGTGAGCTTTGAGTTTTTCACAGATGCCTTCTATCAGGTTGAGGAAGTTCCCTTCTATAGTTTGTTTAGTTTTGTCACATGCTTTATCTGATTCTACTAAAATCATCATGCTGCTCTGATTTTTGTTGATATGATTATTACAATAACTGATTTCCAGGCATTAAGCCAACTTGCACTCCTGGGATAAATCCTAACACTTTGTTATAGCATGTGATTTGTTTCATATGTTGCTAGATCTGTCTTACTACTATTTTGTGCAGGATGTGTGTGTGTTGGTGGGGGGTGCTGGGGATTGAACTCAGGGCCTCTCTGCTAGGCAAGTGCTCTGCCACTGAGCTACAGCCCCAGCCCTTTTTGAGACAGGGTCTTGCTAAGTAGCTGAGGCTGGCCTTGAACTTGCAAATCTCCTGCCACCACCTCCCAGGTAACTAAGACTATAAACTCATGCTCCCATGCCCAGGCTGTTTGAGGATTTTTGTGTCTGTGGTCACAAGAGATATCACTCTGTGGTTTTCTTTTCTTGCAATATCTTTGACTGTCTTTGGTCTTAGAGTAATATTGGTATAGAATGAGTTGGGAAACATTCTCTCCTGTATTTTTAATATTTTTTTTGTTTTAGGTGGATTCAATATCTTTATTTTATTTTTATGTGGTGCTAAGGATTGAACCCAGTGCCTCACAGGTGCCAAGTGAGCACTCTACCACTTGAGCCACAACACCAGCCCCAAATCTTTTTTTTTTTTTTTTTTTTTTTTTTGTGGTGCTGGAGATTGAACCCAGGGCCTTGTGCATGCCAGGCAAGCACTGTACCAACTGAGCTATATCCCCAGCCCTCCTTCTCTCCTAATTTTTGTAAGAGTTGTGAAGAATTAGCATTGATTCCTTTTGTAAATGTTTGGTAGAATTGAAGAGAATCTTATCTGGACCTGAATTTTTCTTTTGTGGGAAATTTTTTTTTATTACCAATTTAATCTCTTGTTGTAATTCTATCATATTACATATTTGGTCTTGAGTCACTTTCAGTAGTTTATGTCTTCTAGGAATCTGTCCTTTTCATCTATTTATTGGTATAATTATTCAGAATACTCTTTTATAGTTCTTTTTATTTCTGTAAAGTCAGTAGTGATGACCCCTCTTATTTCTGATTTCAATATTTTGAATCTTCTCTGTTATATCTGAGTTGGATTTTTAGTCAAATTTTTATTCAATTATTTACTTTTATTAATCTTTTCTTTGGTTTCATTGTAGAGAATAAATGAATCTCATTTTAGGCTAGGAGTTTGTAATATGTTGTTACAACAGCCGTAGGAAAACTCTACAGCATTGCAGGAGCCTGGGCCGGCAGTAAAGTCTGCAGCACTGTTAGCACAGGCCACCCCAGGCACTATCTGTCAGGCACTCACTGTGTTAAGGTCTGATGGCACCTGCAGCTTCGGAGTCAATTGGGGAACCTATGGAACAAGCTTAGTTCCTGGAGGTCTTGACTTAGCAGGTTGGGGACAGGGCCTGGGAATCTGAATGTCCCCATGCTTCCTCAAGAAATTCTGATGAGGGGTTGGGGATGTGGCTCAAGCGGTAGCGCGCTTGCCTGGCATGCATGCGGCCCGGGTTCGAAGCTCAGCACCACATACAAACAAAGATGTTGTGTCCATCGAAAGCTAAAAAAAATAATAATAAATATTAAAATTCCCTCTCTCTCTCTTTAAAAAAAATTTAAAAAAAAAGAAATTCTAATGCAAATGTTTCACACCCTACAGTTCAGGAACTATTGCCTACAGACGGTAATCTGCTATCACTGCCATAGTAACCCCAAGGGAATTAGACAGTTAGGAAGAAAAAGCAATTCATGAGCAGGCATTGAAAGCCATCTGTAGCTCAGCGGTAGAGCACTTGCCAAACACTGCAGGGCCCTGGGTTCAGTCCCCAGCACCATTTAAAAAAAAATGAAATAGCAAAGCTGGGTGTTGTGCTGCACCCCTGTAATCCCAGCAGCTTGGGAGGCTGAAGCAGGAGGATCACAAGACCAAAGCTAGGCTCAGCAACTTAGTGAGGCCCTAAGCAACTTAGGGAGACCCTGTCTCTAAATAATCATAATCATCCTCATGAAAAAACAGGGCTGGGGATGTGGCTTAGTGGTTAAGCACCCCTGGGTTCAATCCAAGGTACCAAAAACAAAACAAACAAACAAACAAACAAAAAAAATTTGGCTAAGCAAAGAATCTATGTCATCAATCCCAAAACAAACAACAAAAAACCCAGATTGAATAAGTAATGGGGGAAAGAAGAATTAGAGGTAGAAAAAGCAATGATGTGAAAGAAAAAACAACAACGGATTTTATTTCCTGACCAGCCACTAACTAGTCATGTGAATTTAGCTAAGTAATTTCACATCTTTGAAACTTAGATTGGAAAATTCAATTGCACACAGATGTATTTATAAGATGCTTATTAAGTGCCAGTCAACGAGCTCAAGTTGACTTGACAGCCCTGTCCTCATCCTTGTACAGGTGACGAGAGGAGAGCGCTAGAGAGAGTGCAATGGGATGACTGGCCAGTGGACGGGACCTGGGCAGGGGAGGGGGGCGTAGAATAAGGAGGGTGGAGACTTGAAGCTTCCCTGAGCAGGACAGAGGCAGCGAGGACGAGGGTGAGGAGAGGGAACTTGTGGTCAGAATTATTAGGATCTAAACACTTCAGATGCAGAAGAGCTCAGGGTACAAGGTAACATCACAGAGATTTTAAATTATGAGTGAATGATTGACCAATTTGTAGTTGAACTTCTGCAGGTAACCCCTTAAGAACAAAATACAAAGTTGATAGCAGGAGTTATTGTTGCCAAGTCTTTTGGTGATGTCTTGGAATCTGACCATCCTCAAAAGGGTAGGTGGTTTCCCTGTCAGGACCCTATAAAATGGAATTGCGGGTCCAGGTTGCTCCAGACCATGTGAGATGCTAACCCACAACTCCATGGGAAGAGCTTTCACTAACGTTCATTACATGGCAGTGTGTCAAAATTTAGTATGAGATTTTTTTGATTTTCGATTTCTAGATTTTTAACTTAAAAATAGTTGTACTAAGTTGAAAGAATAGTACAATAAACATTTTAAACCCTTTATGTGGATCATCAATTGTCAATAATCGGGTATTTTGTTCTTTCACGGCGTATATAGTGCATGTGTGTGTACACATACGTACATACCTCACACATGTACATAGTAAATACAGGTATACATATTTTTTCAGAAACAATTAGAAGTAAGCGGCAGATGTGGTGACAGTTCCTCTTCAAATATCTCAACAGGTAACTCAGGAGAAAAAGGACATTTTCCTACATAATCATGTTATCATGACCCTATGTAAGGAAATCAGCACTGACCCAAGGAAACCGCCTGGTATGCAGTCCCTCTTCATACTCCTCCCAAATGTCTCCTGTAGCATTTCTTTCAGATCAGAAGTGTTGTCAGGTTTCATGCCTTGTTTTTGCCTTTTTTTGGGGGGGATTGTTTTTTGAAATATCGTCCCCTTAAGTTGCCTGAGCTGGCCTCGAACTCCTGGGCTCCAGTGATTCTCTCACCTTCCCAGTGCTAGGACTCCAGGTGTACCCCACATGCCCAGCGCTCCCTGCCTTTTTAAATGTTGTTTTTGTTGTCCATGACATTGAACACTTAGTGGAGGCCAAGGCCACTGCTTGAGAATACCCCGCTCTATGGATATGTATGATGCCCTCGTGCTCAGATCTGAGCTCAGGGTCTGGGCTTGAGCCCCGCCCAGGGGAAGTGCCCCCCTCATTGTGTCACTTCAGGAGCTCAGAAGGCCTGGGCTTCTCTGCGCTGGACTGCAGTGAGGACCACCAGGTGCCTCCACTGGGATAACTTAGTCTTGTCTCCTGTGATAACTTAGTCACCTGTGGGTGGTGCTTGTAGATCCGTCCTCTCAAAGTGGTCATGTCAGGAAAAGGGGTGGGGGGAGTCAAGGACAGTGGAAAAAAGCCAAAGGGGAAGTAAGGGAGGGTTAGTTGCAAGAGGTATGGCAGTCTTAAGGGGAGAGGGAAAACGCACATGTCACCTTCAGAATTATATCAGAGCTTCACTTAAATGGTGTGGGAAAGAAGACGTGTGAAGCTAGGGAGGTGTGACTGAGAGCTGAGAGCAGACTGGGGTCACTCTACCATTTCATTGGACGCTGATCCTGATTTAGGTTCAATGGCAGAACAATAAACCCCAACAGTAATCACTGAATTAGCATTGTTGACATTCCCACCTAGTTAATTTTCCTACTTCTTAATTAGGCCTTTATTTTAGACGTGTCTCTTTATTTTAATTATATCCAATTATATGTAATTGCATGTTCTTACTTCATTATGGCCATGAGCAGAAAACACTTTGCTGAAACAGTGTGCTGACTTCCCGGCATTCTGCCTGCTCCTCTTCCCAGGGTGTGCAGGGAAGCTGTATTCTCACCTGCTTGTTTCCCCTCTGGATGGGCCTGCAGTGCAGCTTCTTAGACACTGCTCCTCTGAGAGATGTCCTCTTGAAATTGAGGGAGGTTTTAAGACTGTTTATATCAATGGAAGACAGTGGAAGGGACATCATGTGACATCCCAGTCTAGGTCATGAAAGGTAATACAGCTTCCACTTTGCTCTGGGGAATACTCTTTTGACACCTTCTTCTGCCATGTACGCACCTAACTGTCCTGAGGCTGCCACATCAGCAGGAATGTCAAACAGCTTCCAATGAGACCACAGGGAGAGGCCCACAGGAGCGAGAGGGACTGGAGAAACAGAGATGTCTGGCCAGTTCCCATCCTCTCCCATTCCAGTTCTCTCTGCCAGTTTAGGATGTTGTTTTAAGCAACTGCATTTGGGGTGTTTTTATGTAGTGGTGCCAATGTTCCTCTTCCTTCCACTTTGCCACTTCCTTCTGAGGTGTCAGGACACCATTCTTTTGCTTAGTGTCACAAAATGAAGTGATTCAGTGGTTGAAATGCAAGAGCCAGACATTGGAGTGCAGCTGTGAAAGTGCAGTCTCTGAACACAGACCCACGGATCCTATCTTTGTCCCTACAACTTTCCTCTTTTTGCTGAGGGTAATGACACTTTAGCCCTGTGTTGCTTAGTTAAGAAAGGCTATCTTCTCCCAATACCCACAGTTCAGGATCTTAACAGGCAGAATCTGTGCAGATTAAGTCTAATTTAAACGGGTGGGTTGGCAAGGGCCTGGGCCTTGGACTAGAGAAGCAGTGCCCTAGTGTTCTGTCTCACTGCTTGGTTTTGGAGGTGAGACATGGTGGTGGCCTGAACTAAGCTAGTGGCCTTGGACTTGGAGAGAATGGGAAGAATTCAAGACATATTAGAAGACAGAATCAACCACTTGGTGACCAAATTGCTTGTGAGGTGTAGGAGTGGGTACAAGAAAGACCTGGCCTGAGTTTGTCAGGTGTGTTACAGTTGCCCCCATCAATACACGGCAAAGCAGGCGGAAGCCGGCTGCTCATCAACGGAACACCCAGGCAGTGTCTTCCCCACCTCAGACTTCTGTGACTCTTGGGAATTGTCAACCTTTCTTTAAACTACCTTCAAATGGCCTTAGTTTCTACAAACTATGCAAGACCTGGCAGGAAAACACAAAGCCAGGAGAGTAAATCGGCACTTCAAGTGCTTGCACTTCTTTTGTTCCCTATCTCTTGGGAGTTTAGTCTTTCCAAATTACCTATAACTCCTCAAAGACAAGGTCGTGTCACATCTATTGTTTCCATTCCCTGCAGTAACCCTAACGGGCGCTTAATAAATGTTAGTTGATTATTTGATAAAATTACTTTTTGATGATTATATATCGATACCATTATATCTCACAGAATGGTGATGATTATAAGGCATTAAGTTCTTTATGTGAAATATAAGTGACATATTATTTTTTGGGTTATCAGAATCTTCCAAGACCCTGTGCCCAGGCAGCTTGGATAAGTATTTGACCACAGTTTGGTTGTGTTATTTTGATAGAATGCGACCTATTCCATTACAGTTGAGTCCACTGCCATCTGCTGTTGACATGGTAAAGTGCCCTCCATTCTCTGCTCATCCTCTATTAACCTCAGCACTCAAAGGCTTTCCATGCTCTGAGCTTCAACTGACGGTGGGTGTAATTTTCTAATAGCTTCTGGTGTTTTAATGTAACAGCTCAGCAGATATTGACAATTCTCTCTCATGGACAAAAGAGTTATGGCTTTATAGAATATTGAAACATTTTTTAACTTAAAGGCATCATGCTATTTTCATAAGCTATGTTCAGGAAAACTAAAAGCCCATATTCAAAAGAGTCAATTTTACTCATCCTTCAAGTTCTTATTTCCAAATGATACTCTTTCTGTAAAACTTTCCCTGATTTTTATTATTTATTTATTTATTATATCGGTGATTGAACCCAGGGGCACCTAACCTCTGAGCCACATTCCCAGCCCTTCTTTATTTTGAGACAGGGTCTCACTAAGTTGCTGAGAATGGCCTCAAACTTGCAATCTTCCTGATTCAGTCTCTCTAGCTGCTCGCATCACCAATCCTGGCTCCCTGATTCTTTATTCTGACAGAAATTCTCCCTTTCACAACTGGTAATTGTTATGAAGGTCCAAATAAGACGATAAAAAATTCAAGTTTTTAAAAAATAGCTTCCTAAATAATTTCCTTCACCACCCCTTCTCTGTTGGTTCTTTTCTTTCTTAGAGAAATAATTTAAATTGGACACTCAAGAATAACTGTGTTATACAGTGCTTAGCTTTGAGGACATTTTAGGAAGGACTAAAGCAGGGACAAGTGTTGGGTAAGCAGATGAGGTCATGTTATCTTTGAATACTCTTTGAGACTTTGGCCAACTCACTGTTCCTAGGACCACAGGGTGAGGCTTCAAAGGCTATAGAGTAAAAGCAGACCAGGACTCAAAATATACTTTCCATTTTAGAATAACAATGTCGGTTTAAAAGGGGGAGGAACAAGCGAGGATAAATTATATAATTTAATTCGCTGGCATGATTTAGGTGTCCAGCTGCAGTTCAGCTCGATTGCACCTAGCGGAGAGGCCATGGGTGGCGACCAATGCCTTGCATTTCGTAGCTCTAGATGGGAGTCGGGGCTCCGCGCAGAATGACCAGGTGGCCTCAGGCAAGTGGCCCGAGCTTCCTCCTAGGGTGCGAGGGAGTGTCTGCACCCACACCTAGGTCCTTCTCACAGCTATCTCCATGCCTCTTCTTGTTCGCGGTCACCACCGTGCGCGGAGCTCGGGGGCTGCGGCGGCTGCTTCTCCGCGGCCCCGGCGGTGCCGGACCGTCCACTAGACACCCTCACGGCGAATGCACGGGCTTCGTCACAGTCTTCGGCAGCCCAACGCTCCGAGGAGCCCTTGAGGGGGTACTATGCACGTGGAGGGAAGCGGGACAGAACCTCTAGTCGTAGGCCCATCTTCCCAGGCCTCTTCTCATAAGGAACGCACACAGAGGACGAGGAACGTGACGGAAAGGCAGGAAGGCAAAGAAAATCTTTCCCCGCATAGGAACGCAAATCTTCAGGTCTGGCTGTGTTTCCGGAGGCGTTTCTACCGGACCTAGGTGGGGACCATTTTTCCGGTTCTCACCCCTAAGTCTTCCGAGTTCTGACCTCCGCTACTTCCGCCCGGAGTTGCCGTAGGCTCCCGCTACGAGTAGCTGCTTCCGCCAGGAGTCCCTAGCGGCACTCGCTAGGAAGCTGGTCCCAAAGCGGCCTTCTCCTTCTGTCCTCAGCCCCGGCGGCGGCTAAGTTGGGTGGCTGGGTGGCGGCAGCGCTCCCTGTGGCCGTGCCCCGGGCCTGGGTGACGGAGAAGTGCGGGAGGGCCTGGCCTGGCTGCGGCCCGGGCTTTCCGCGGCCAGCGCGGAGCCCGCAGGCCTCGCCGCGCCCACCGCTCCTGGGGCGGGGCGCGGCCTCCCCGCCCCGGACCCCGCCCCGCCGGCCAGCCCTGCGCCGGTCCTTCTCTCCAGCCCTGCGGCGGGGCAGCCGCCTCCAGGCCCTGGGCTCGGCGGGCGCCCGGCTCCGGCCGCTGGGGCAACATGGAGTTTGCGGAGCTGATTAAGACCCCGCGGGTGGACAACGTGGTGCTGCACCGGCCCTTCTATCCGGCGGTCGAGGGGACCCTGTGTCTGACGGGCCACCACCTCATCCTGTCCTCGCGGCAGGACAACACGGAGGAGCTGTGGCTCCTCCATTCAAACATCGACGCCATCGACAAGCGGTGAGTGGCCCTCGCGCCCCGTCCCCGCGGAGCCGGGATCCTGCGGTGGGCGCCCGAGGAGACGCGGCGAGGCTTTCCTGGCACCGGCCGCCCCGCCAGCCGGCCCGCCTGCCCAGCGAGCCCTCAGTGGCCTAGGTTCCGAAAGCCCCATCCAGTGAGACCTGGTTTCTGTTGGACCTGGTGAAGGTCTCCGGAGATCACGTGGTTGCTGTCATCCTGATGATCATTTTTGGTACATAGCATCATTTGGATGGATTTTCAGTGTTTTAAGTTTCTTTCTCCTTGCCCCATCACATTCCTTGGATCGTTGTCGACTGTCAGTTCATGAAATTGTGATTGGATAGGGTTTAGATTAAAGTCTTCACTTTTTAAAAAAATATTTTATTTATATGTGGTGCTGAGAATCAAACCCAGTGCCTCACACATGCTAGGCAGGCGCTCTACCACGGAGCCACCACCCCAGCCCCAGTCTTCACCACTCTTACGGAAAATTTAAAGAACTGAATATGAAGTATTGAGTAACTACATGCCACAAACTCTTTTATTTCCCCCTTAAAATGTTCAGTTTATATTTTATTTCTTCTGGGTCATCATTTTAATAACGGGAGATTATAATGTCTCCTATGCATTTACTCGGTGGTTCAGTCTTTGTAAAGAGCAAGGTTGGCTATTAAGGAAAAGTATGAACTAATTAATTCTCTCTCTCTCTCTCTTTTGCACTACTTATTTATTTATTATTTATTTATTTTTTAAACAGAGAGTGAGAGAGAGGAGAGAGAGAGAGAGAATTTTTAATATTTATTTTTTAGTTCTCAGCGGACACAACATCTTTGTTTGTATGTGGTGCTGAGGATCGAACCCCGGCCGCACGCATGCCAGGCGAGCGTGCTACCGCTTGAGCCGCATCCCCAGCCCCTCTTTTGCACTACTTTTTATCTTTGCAAAGCATTGTTGAAAATCAAAGTTATACTTCCATCTACACTTAAATTTCCCATCTTCCTGATGTTCCTGTGTATTCTGCGAGGAGAAGGCACACAATTTACACTGAATACATGAATGACAACAACTTTTTCTGTAGTTCATGTTCTAGGCCTACCCCACTTTCCTTACACTTTTTTTTTTGTTTGTTTTGTCTGTTCTTTTTCATGAACCTTGTTTGCATTTTCTTTCATGACCCCTTTTTGTAGCCAGTCCTCAGGACTTTTTGTGGCTCATATAAATCCTGCATTCTCTTGTCTCTGTATTTTATTACCTTTTCCTTTGGAAGAATACTTTGTCCCTCCCCAAGTTTGTTAGACATTTATCAAATGCCATTAGGTTCCAAATGTTTTGTGAGGTATTAAAGACACCAGGATGAATAGAATTGTAGTTCTTGTCTTTCAGAAGTTCATAGGCTTTCATCTGTTTCAGTTTAACCAGTTTGACTGCCATCTCCTTCACAGGTTCTGTTAATTCCATAATTGAAAGCAGGTCCCCTCACCTTGAAATCCAATATCTCTTAATTATCTCTTTTTTCATAGGCATATATTCATATTTGCATTTTGATACTTAGATACATATTAGCTTTTTGAAGCCAGGGCTCACATCTGATTATTTCCTTCAAAACTTGTAACCATGGCTTGGCCTGTAGGCACATAAGAAGTCAGATTGACCACTGAATGGTCATATTAGTAGTGTCTCCATGATCATCAACTCTCTTTTCTGATTGACTTCTATTTATGGTTACTTTTCACTCATTTATTTTCCCATAGTAGCATTTATTGAGCTTTATCAGGTGATAAAGAAGAAGTATGTAAAGCTGGACTTTTTAATCTGTTATGGGAAAATGACAAACTGTAGACATATTGATCCTTTCCCTGTAGTAGAAAGAGCATGATCATGGCCAGGTCAGAGTTTAATTGTTATTCTCAAGAAATATTTACTTTTGTGTATCTTTTACATGCTGAGCATTATCTGGGTTCTGCAGGTGCCATGGTGACTGATACTGACAGGAGCTTATGTTCTAGTGGAGGAGATGGACTATTACATAAATCAACAGATATTATATAAATCAATAGCCGGCATGGTGGCATGTGCCTGTAATAGCTTGTCATCTCAGCAATGTGGGATCTGAGGCAGGAGGATTGCAAGTTCAAGGCCAATCTTGGCAAATTAGTGAGGCCCTGACTCAGAAAATGCATTATTGAGGAGCAAAGGTGGAAGCAGCAGATCCAGTTAGGAGACGACTGAGTAGTTGAGATAAAAGATGATGGTGACTTAGAATAGGTAGTTAGATTTGGGGTGTGTTTTGAAGGTTGCACTGCATGCCCTGCTGATGAACTGTAAATGGAGTGAGAAAGAGAAAGTCATTAAGAATGATTCCTTTGGTTTTACCTCATATTAGGTAGGTGTCCTTGGGCAAGATACTTCACTTCTCTGAACCTCAGTTTTGTCACTTAAAAAGAAGATAAGCCCTCTGATATCAGGTAGCAACTTACATTTGAATAATGCTTTGTAAGTCTCTAGAATACTTTGTTGTACATTGTTGGCCTTTTCCTTTTATGGACTTCTGATGCAGAAAATTGAGATAATCCTATTGGATTGATGACTCATCATATTCATGATTGACTCAGTAAAGGTTTTGTTTTTTATTTTATTCTCCCTCCCTATTTTCACCCCCATTTCTCCCATCCTGCACAATTCCTGTAGGCAGCCATATTAGGTGTTCTGTAAGGTAGCTAGCACTGTTGTGCATGGGTGTGTAGTTTACTTGATCCGCATTATACCAGAGATCTTGTTCTGTTTCTTAATGTTTTAACTCAGTATCCTTTTTCAGGATCTCTTCATACTGCTATATGTATAGCTACTTCACCGTTTCTGATGTTAACACTGAATTCCAAAGTATCTGAGACATTTTACTTTTCAGACCTTTTCCATAACTTCCAGCTCCTTGATGTCACAACCCTGATGAATATCATGTCCCATCCTTTTCTCGTGCAAGAGTTTTTCTGAGATTGTGCTTAGTATGGAATTGACCATAAAGTGGGTACATATCTCATTGCTACTTTGCTCTCAAAATGACAGTTTGTAGGGGTTCCTTGTATGCTCTGTGGTTATTGATTCTCCAGTTAGTCATTGCAGACAGCTGTTCCTAGTTTGTCACTCAACTGTTAACTTTTCTGGTCTGTCCTTTGTTGAACCAAAGTTCTTAATTTTAATGCAAATTCATAAATTTTTTATTTTATGGTGTGTGCTTCATGAGTCTTAAGAACTCCTTCACTGTCTCAAAGTTACCACAGTGTTCTTCACATTTTTTTTATAATGGCTCTTAGTTTTACCCATCACTTGTAGGTCTATATTTCATTTGAATTCTGCCTTTATTTCAAATGTGATAGGAACTCAACGCTTTTTCTCCATTAAGCAAGCCAGTGTTCTTAACATTGTCTTCTAACACCAGTCATATATGAAGTTCTTATATTGTGTGTCTGTTTCTGAGCTCGCTCTCCCCTAATCTGTTGGCTTGTAAATCTTTTCATTACCATACTCTTTTTACTTCTATGGGTTTATGATGACTTAAAATCCAGTAGTGCTAGTTGCTCCTCTTCTTTTTCCTTCCCCCTTTCTCCTCCTCCTCCTATTCCTCCTCCTCCTCCTATTCCTTCCTCCTTATCTTCTTCTGAGTTGTGGTCTTGTTGTATTGCTCAGATTGATCTGGAATTCCTGCACTAGGGTCATCTTTCTGCCTCTGTCTCCCAAGTAGCTGGAATTACAGATGTAAGACACTGTGCTTAGCTTCCTCTTCTTTCTAAAAAGGTTGGCAACTGTGTGAACCTATCTAATAGACCATGTACTTTTTGAGATTTTGCCATTTTCATAGGATTTGAAGAAACTTTACTTTAGGCTGGTGACATAACTGTGGTAGAGCATTTGCTTAGCATGCATAAGGTTCCAGATTTGATCCCCAGCACCAAAACAAAAGACAGACAAAATTTTATTTAAAATAAGTGCAGGCTCACAGGGAAGTTGCAAAAATAGTGTACACAGGTCTGTTAGTTCTTGGCTCAGCTTCCCCCAATGGGGCCGTCTTATATAAATGTAATATAATATCAAAACTAGGATATTGACCCTGGTGTTTTATTGTTAACTAGACCACAAACTTTTTGGTACTTTTTACCAGTGGCTTTATCTAATGTTACAAAGTATAATGGATGGCTACAGGAGTTAAAAATAATTGTTACTTTTGTAAACAAAAATGCAATGGGGCAGAGGCTATAGAAAAATTATTCAAACATGACTTTTACCTTAAAGAATTATTTTATATGTTTAATTCTTATAAGGTAAGAATAAACTAGTAAGTGTAATGAAGTATTTAAAGTGTTATGATAGGCATATATACAGGGCATGAATAGGACAATAGGAGAAAATAATAAAATAGGATAGAATTTGACAATTGATGTGAATTGAGGGAATTTTGGGGGAACTCTTATACTTTTAAAAAATTTTCTTGACTCAGTAGTCTTCAGCAGTAACTGGTAGAAACATTAGATGAATGACTAAAGAATAATTGTTCATAGCCTTTTTTTTTTTTTTTTTTTGGTCCTGGGGATTTAACCCAGGGGTGTTTGCAATTGAGCTGCATCTGTAGCCCTTTCTATTTCTTATTTTGAGAAAGGTTCTTGCTAAGTTGCTTAGGGCCTCCCTAAATTTCTGAAACTGGCCTTGAACTTGTGATCTTCCCATTTCAGCCTCCAGTGGGGCTCTGCTCCATAGCATTTTTGTTTACAAAAGTAACAATTATTTTTAACTCCTGCAGCCATCCATTGTACTTTGTAACATTAGATAAAGACAATCAGACTAACAGTAATTTTTAAAAAGGAGTTGGTCTGATAAAAATAGATGATGTGGAAATTTACAAAAGGATAGTCCTGTATGTCTCTCTTTTAAGTGCTATTTTTTAAACAGAATTTGATTATTGTGTGTATTTTATTTCCAGTGCAAGCAGAATGAGAGGGATTTTGAAAACAGCTTTATTGAGGTATTGTTGATATACAATAAAGCGTACATAATTAAATTGTAAAATTTGTTGTTTTGCTGTGTGTCCATGTTTTGGAAACCATCACCAAATGGTGTCATTTTGTAATCCCTTTTTTCCTCCCTTTCTCAGATATCCACAGGTTAATTTCCTTTTTATAGAAGTTTGTATTAGTCATAAATCATACAGTACTCTTTACTAACAGTAGTTGCTAACTAGTATTCTATTGTGTTGTAGTTCACAATTTGTTAACCTACTGATGGAGATGAATAGTTTCTATTTTGGGACTATTGAGTAAAGGGACAGTGAACATTTTTATGCAAGTCTTTGTATGAACATAAAGTTGATTATGGAGGGGGATTTACTTCAGAGTGGAATGGTTGGATCAGAGGTGTATGTTTAACTTTTTAAAAAACTGCCAAGTGCTTCCAGCCCAGTATGGGAGTTCTGGTCCTTCATATCCTCACCACCACTTGATATGGTTTGTCTTTTAAATTTTAGCTCTTCTGATAAGTGTGAATCTGAGTGTGATTTAAGTTTGCATCTTTCTTATGATTAATGTCATGGAACTGATTTTCATGTATTTATTGCTATCCAGGGCCTTTTTCACTAAGGGTCTGCTCAGATGTTTTACCCATTTGTAATTGGCTTGTTTGCTTTCTTATGAGAGAGAGAGAGAGAGAGAGAGAGAGAGAGAGAGAGAGAGAGAGAGGGAGGGAGGGAGGGAGGGGGGAGGGGGGAGAGGGGGAGGGGGACAGGGACACTATGTAAATGTGTAACATGTCTTTCAAAGAATAGTCATTTCAGGTTTTGAAGAAGTCTAGTTTATGGGTTTATTCATGCGTAGATTGAGATTTTTGTGTCTTGCTAAACCCAAGTTCACTAAGGTTTTTCTTCCATGTTTTCTTCTAGCACTTTTATAGTTTTAGGTAGTACATTGAGGTGTAAGATTCCATTTTGTGTTACTTTTTGTGTATAGTTCATGGTATGGAATCCATTTTTGTTTTAGTGGACATTTTATCATTCCAGCATAATTTGTTGAAACTCTGCTCTTTCTTCAGTAAATTGTCTTTGCATCTTTGTCCATTTAAAACTGGGTTTAGGGCTGGGGAGGTGGCTCAAGCGGTAGTGTGCTCGCCTGGCATGCGTGCGGCCCGGGTTCGATCCTCAGCACCACATACAAAGATGTTGTGTCCACCAAATACTAAGAAAAATAAATATTAAAAAAAAAAAAATAAAAAATAAAACTGGGTTTATTTCTGGACTCGCTTTTTCTGTTTCATTGATCCATTTGTTTCTCTTCATGCCATTATCACACCATAAGCTACTGTAGGTTTCTATTAAGTCTTAAAACTATGTAGTATTAACCAACCAGCTCAAAGTTTTACACATTTGTTCTTATTCAAAGTTGGTTGGCTGTGTGATGTTATTTGCATTTTCATTTAGTTTTTAGAATCAGCTTTTAAATTTCTACATAAAGGCCTGCAATGATTTGCATTAGAATATGTTGAATCAGTAGATTAATTTGGGTAGAATTGACTTCTTAAAATCTTGAGTCTGGCAACCTATGAACAAAATATATTTTTCCATTTACTTTTTAAAATCTTTTAATATTTTTTCAGCCAAGTTTGTGGTTTTCACTTAGGTCTTTAAATTCTTTGGTCAGCTTTTCTTATGTATATTTTATATTTTAATATTACTTCTAGTGCTGTTATTTTTTTAAATTGATTAACTTTTGTGTATTTTTTTAGTTGTAGGTGGACACAATACTTTTATTTTTTTATGTGGTGCTGAGGATCGAACCAGTGCCTCACGTGTGCCAGGCAAGCACTCTACTACTGAGCCATAGCCCCAGACCCTAGTGCTGTTATTTTAATTTCAATTTCCATTTGTTCGTTTGCATTAGTCATGCTTCTTATTTTGTATATTTCATGATACTTCAACATCTTAGGGCCTTGTAAATGTGGGAATTGACTGTCCCTCCTAGGATTAGCTTATTCCTAGAGATAGCAAACAACTTGCCTGCGCGATGCCTTTGATGGGCAAACCAACCACATCCAGGTATATTCATTCCCCTGTGAGTCAGGACCACTATCCCCCTGGCGTCAATAATGACAGGGCCACATACCACATGAGGAAGGCCCATCCCTATATCCTAGAGCCCACCAAAATTAGTCATACTGTCCAATCCTAAATTTGCTAAGCTTGTCCACTGCCTTACACATTCCTTCCTGTGGAAACCACTGTGAAGACCCTGGCCCCATGCTTTCTCCTTGTTCCTTCTTTCTGACTGACCTAGAGCACACTGTGTGGCCTTATGTGGTGTGGCATGTTGTTCCCCCTCCTCTTGGGAACTGTGAGTAGTGAACCATTTTTTTGTACTTTCATTGAACATGTTTTTCAATGAGAGGATTTCTGTGAAATTCATTTTATGGTGATGGGAATTAAACTTGTGCATGCTACACAAGTGCTCTACCTTACTAAGCTCTACCTTCAATCCATTGGATTTTCTTTTCTTTTTTAATACTAATGTTTTGCAAGAAATGTGGATTTGTTTTAAAAAATATATATATTTTTAGTTGTCAATGGACTTTATTTATTTATATGTGGTGCTGAGAATAGAACCCAGTGCCTCATACGTGGTAGCCAAACACTCTACCTCTGAGCCACAATCTCAGCCCCCATTTGATTTTCTAAATACACAGTCATATCATCTGTGAATACAATTGTCTTCTTTTTTAACATGGGTATCTTTTATTTGTTCTTCTGGCCTTCCTGCACTGGCTATAATTTTCAGTACAATGTTGGATAGATGAAGTTGGAGTGAATCTTTCAGTGTTATTCCTGATCTTACTGCAGAAAGAAATCATTGTTTCACCATTAAGTGGGCTATTAGGCTTAGATTTTTTTTTTAATGTAATTGCTCTTAACAAGCTGAGAAAGTTGTTTTTACCTTCTGTTTCTATTTTGTTGAAAGATTTTGTTGTTGTTGTTTGTTTTGATTTTAAGCAAGAACAGATGTGAGATTTTGTCACGCCTTTCTCTGTATCTGTTGAGATAGAAGATATGAGGTTTTTCTCTTTTTAGTTTGTCCATGTGATGGATAACTTGATTTCAAATGTTCAACTAACATTGCATTCCTGGGAAAAACCCCAATTAGTCGTGATTTTTTGTCCTCTTTGTATGTTGTAGGATTTGATTACCAGTGTTTTGGTTAGAAATTTTGCATTTATGTTCATGATGGATATTGGTTTGTAGCTTTCTTTTCTTGTAATGTCTGTCTGTTTTTTGTATTAGGATAATACTGGTCTTGTGGAATAACTTAAGAAGTAATTCCCTTCTCTTCAATTTGCTGGAAGAGTTTGTCTTGAATTGGAAGTGTTTTCCCATTAAACGTCTTGTTGAATTCATCAGTGAAGCCATCTGGGGCTGGAGTTTTCTTTGTGGGGAGGATTTTAAGGAAATTTCAATTTCTTTAATAGATTCAGAACTAGTCAGACTATTTCTTCTTGAATGTTCCTTGGTAGTTTGTGTCTTTTGAGGAATTGCATCTTTATTTTTTACTTTTTAGAATTTATTTCTATAAATAATACAAATACAGCTTTTTAATATGATGACATCCTACTTATTGATTTACGGTTTTATATCTTGGGCTTTAGGGGTCTTGTTGAGGAAGCTGGTACCTGCATCTATATGATGAAGTGTTGACTCTGTGTTTTCTTCTAGCAGTTGCAAATTTCTTGATCTAATTCCTCAGTTTTTGATCTTTTGATTTGAGTTTTGTGCTGGTGAGAGATGGGGTCTAATTTCATTTTTCCACATATAACTATCCAGTTTTCCCAAACCATTTGTTAAAAAGGCTCTTCAGTGTGTATTTTTGGTTTCTTTGTTAAGTGTCAGATGGCTGCCATGTATGTGGGTTTGTCTCTGTCTTCCATTCCATTGGTTTTCATGTCTATTTGGGTGCTAATACCAGGTTGTTTTTGTTACCATAGCTCTGTAGTATAACTTGAGATCAGGTGTCTTCATGTCTCCTGCCTTACTCTTATCTCTTAGAATTGCTTTGGCTATTCTTGAGTCTCTTATTCTTTTAAATGAATTTAAGGACTTTTTTTTTTTTCTAGTTCTGTGAAGAATGTCAGAGGTGTTTCATGAGGATTGCATTGAATCCATATATTGCTTTTGGTAGTATGGGCCATTTTGACAATATTAATTCTGCCTATCCAAGAGCATGGGAGTTCTTTTTATCTTCTAAGTTCTTCTTAAATGTCTTTCTTTAGTGTCTATTATTTTCATTGTAGAGATCTTTTACCTCCTTGATTAGATTAATTCCTAAGTATTTTATTTTGTTTTTTTTTTTTTTTTTGAGGTTTAAAGGGAGTGTTTTCCTGATTTCTTTCTTTGTATAATTGTTGTTGGAGTATAGGAAGCCTGTTGATTTATGAGTGTTGATCTTATATCCTGCTACTTTGCTGAATTCATTTATCAGCTCTAGATGTCTTATAGTGGAGTTTTTTTTGAGTCTTTTCCATAAAGGATCATGTCATTTGTAACCTTTTAATCTCTTTCTCTTGTCTGATTGCTCTGGTTAGAGTTTTGAGAATTATGTTGAATAGTAGTTGTCTTGGTCCTGATTTTGAAGGCAGTTCTTTCAGTTTTTCTCCATTCAGTATGATTTTGACTTTGGATTTGTCATACATAGCTTTTATAATGTTGAAGTAAGTTCTGTTTCACCCTAGTGTGTCTAGCATTTTTAACATGAATGAGTGCTGGATTTTAGCAAAGGCCTTTTCTGTATCTGTTGAGGTGATCATATGATTATTGTCCTCAATTCTATTTAGGTGGTGAATTACATTTATTGATCTGTGTGTGTTGAACCAACCTTGCATCCCTGGGATGAAACCCACTTGTTCATGGTGTATTATCTTCTTGATGTGTTTCTGAATACTGTCGGCTAATAATTTGCTAAGGATTTCTGTATCTGAGTTCATCAGGAATATAGATTCATCTGGGTTTTCTTTCCTTGATGTGTCTTTTACTGGTTTTGGCATCAGAGTTATATTGGCTTCATAGAATATATTTGGAAGTGTTCTCTCCCTTTCAATTTCATGGAGTAATTTGAGAAAGTGTGGTGTTCTTCTTTAAAGACCTGGTAGAACTCAGCTGAGAATCCATGTTTCTAGACTTTTCTTTGTTGGAAGACTTTTAATTGCTGTTTCAATTTCATTACTTGATATTGGCCTGTTTAGGTTTTCTATATTTCCCTGATTCAATATATGTGCAGGTCATATATATCTAATTGTTAGTCAGTATCTTCTAGATTTTCCAGTTTATTGGAGTATAGATTTTCAAAATTGTTCTTTTTAAAAATATTTATATTTTAGTTGTAGTTGGACGCAATACCTTTATTTTATTTATTTTATTTATTTTTATGTGGTGCTGAGGATTGAACCCAGGGCCTTGCTTGTGCTAGGTGTGCACTCTACCGCTGAGCCACAATCCCAGCCCCCCAAAACATTTTTTTTTAAAGAATTTTTAATATTTATTTTTTAGTTCTCGGCGGACACAACATCTTTGTTGGTATGTGGTGCTGAGGATCGAACCCGGGTCGCACGCATATGAGGCGAGCGCGCTACCGCTTGAGCCACATCCCCAGCCCCCCCCAAAACATTTTTAAAAAATGTTTTTGTAGTTGTAGATGGACAGAATGCTTTTATTTATTTGTTTATTTTTATGTGGTGCTAAGGATCGACTAGTGCCTCACAACATGCTAGGCTCTGCCACTGGGCTACATACAACCCCTGTCCTCAAAATAGTTCTTAATGATGCTCTGGATTACAGAAGTGTCTGTAGTGATATCTTCTTTTTCATCTCTAATTTTGCTTATTTGGGTCTTCTCTCTTACAAGTGCATAGTTTTAAATATTGAAAAGAGATATTTAATGAGCTTCTCTAATCTTAGAAGTAGATACAATCTGAAATAACAATTTTCCTATGCTGCAGAACATTTCTCTACAGATGCTTAACATGTTAATTACAGATCTTTTTTCCTGTGCTTTGGAGTAAGATTCCAAGTAATCTTCATTAAATGACTTAACCTAATGTGAATTATTTTACAAATTTGAAAAAATTTTAGGTACATGTGTTTTAAATACTTTATGGCTAACATTTTAGTGATGCAAACTTGATTCTTAGATAAAGTTGTTGATTGCAATTGCATTTTTTTCCAAAGAAATAATCATATATTTAAAATTAGGAATGTATGTATTCCTAAGTATGATTTGTAATTTCTTACAGATTTGTGGGATCTCTGGGTACTATCATCATAAAATGTAAAGATTTTCGAATTATTCAGTTGGATATTCCTGGAATGGAGGAATGTTTAAATATAGCCAGTTCCATTGAGGTAAGTAATTTGGAAGCAAAATCTGGTAGAAAGAAAAAAGTTACATTCTGACTGAATTCAGCTGTTTTATCATGTTTTGTGATTCAGATACTGAAAACTGACAGGAAAAGCCTTATCCTGACTCATTGTTTACTTGAGTGTCATGGGACTGTTTTGACATATAGCAGTTTTTAGTGTTAATCATTTTATATGAGTAACCCTTATTCCATGAACTGCTTAGATTTCTGTGGAATTGCATTCCAGGGACTTTATAGAATTTCCATGGGTTCATAGTGGTCAAATAATAGATATTGTTTTACTTGAGTATCTACGAGTATGTAGTTAATGGGGAAAATTTAGAGAATTTAGTAAAGGGGTTCTTGTTGTAGTTGTAGGGGAGAAACTTTACAGTCTTGTTTGACATTTCATGTTTATTATTTATTTATTTATTTATTTAATTTTATTTTTTTTTTAAAGAGAGAGTGAGAGAGGGGGGAGAGGGAGAGAGAGAGAGAGAGAGAGAGAGAGAGAGAGAGAGAGAGAGAGAGAGAGAGAGAATTCTCCAACATTCATTTTTTAGTTCTCGGCGGACACAACATCTCTGTTGGTATGTGGTGCTGAGGATCGAACCCGGGCCGCATGCATGCCAGGCAAGCGCGCTACCGCTTGAGCCACATCCCCAGCCCCCATGTTTATTATTTAAATCTTAATATTTTTCTCTGAATCAAAGACAGTTGATCAACTTTTTTTTTGATGCTCCAAAGGGTTTTTTTTTTTCAAATAGCATCATATGTGGAATTTTAAGCCAATAAAATAAATAACAGCTAGAATTGATTTGGGTCACATTACAGTGACTATGTATTGGGGGATGTAGAAGCCCCCATTGACTCACACCATTCCCCCGCCTTCTGAGGGCTTCCTCAAACATTGAGAACCATTAATGAGAGTGTTTCCTTTTTTCTCTTCCAGGAAAGTAACTACACACAGATTTTTTTCTTAATATATTAGTATATCTTTTGTAATAGATACAACCCTATACCTTTGGATAGAAATATTAATAATGTAATATGATTCTTGTTATAATACAGTTTGATTCTTGACTTTATTGCTTGGTAGCTTATGACCATGGGCAAAGTTTTTAATCTCTCTGACAACTAGTTTTTTACTTTTTTGTAAAAGGAGAATAATATTTCCTAACTTTTAAGGTTGTAAGAATGTTATTAGTTGATTTTTGTGGAGTGCTTAGTATAATATGTGTGAATATAGCTACCATTTGAGTGCCTTCTGTCATTTACAGAAGTTTAATGGTAAGAATTTGTGGGAAAAATATCCATATAATATTTACTGTCTTAAACATGTCTACAGGTACCATTCAGTTGTGTATAATAAGTCCACATCACTGCAACAGATCCTCACGACTAAAGCAAGTCACTATCACCTGTGGTTGTAGTCTTGTTTTTTAGTAAATGAATTTCCCTTTACTTTTCCGTTTACATTCATTTTCATCAGTTTGCTTACAACAGGATGTGTTTGCTTTGTATTTACTTAAAGAATATTGAACATTGGTTCAGATCACAAGTAATAGAAATTTTACTTGAATAATTTAAATTTCAGTTGAAGAGCTTATATTATTTTCACCTCATCCTAACCAAATTGGGTATGCACTCAAGTTTTAAGTTACTTTAGGCCAAATCATTGCCACTAAATTTTATTAATTAGCTCTGGGTTTATATTGTTTTCTTGATAATTATAGAGGAAGAAAAGGGAGAAATTCTTAAAAATCTATAAGTAGTAGGATACATTGCTTGTTTTTGATATAAGACTAGAGAAATAGAGAAGCTACCATTCTGAGTGAATGGCATGTAACCTTTTTTTGTGCATTTGCTAAACTTTAAATATTTAAGGAAATGAGAAGATGAAGTGAACTGTTTTACACAGTTGTCATTTGAAAGTAACATGACACTGGTTTGGCCAGATTCTTCAACATGAGTGAGAAAGCATTGTAACTTCCAGAGCATTAAGTTGAAATTATGTTCCACTATTTGGGCAGTGGAATGCCACCTGCTCTCTTCAGTTGAGAGAGAGGGAGAGAGAAGGTGGGGAAAGGAGGTGGGTGGTGGGTGGTGGTGGGGAGAGAATATGAATGTGTGTGGGGGGGTGGGGGTGTGTGTTAGAAAATGTGAGGTTGGATTTTTACTGACCTATCCACATTTTTATTGTTCTCTCTCTGACTAGTGAGCTGTGAGATGGCCGGCTGGTGGGTGTTAGAGATGCTGCCAGTGGTGAAGAAAGGGGCAGAGCTTGTTGCCCACTTATTGATTGCATTCACTTAGCTTTGATAGCAGCTGACACCAATCAGTTGCCTAAATGGTTGTATATATTACCCAGAACTCTTTAGAAATTGACTCATTGTGTAGAAACTCTTAGGGTTGAAAAGTCATAAATAATAAGCTATCTTTCTAATTTGACCTCTGAAAATGAGTGCTCTATTGAATGTTTTCATAGCATAGCAAATACATGCAGTAGACCTGGCCACCAGCCTTTGCCTGGCATCCAACCCTGATCCTCCATGCTGCATACATCTTAATTTAGGGGTAATAAGTGAGTCCCTCAATAGCATAGGCTTCCTCTACCTGTTCTTTATAATCAAGAAGAGTCTGCTTACCCCAAAATATTCTGCTGCCACAGATAGACTTCCATTGGAAGAATAACTGGCAAGTACTCGGTTTTCTAAATTGTAGAAAGAAGCATGATGAAGCTTTTTTCCTGCTGAGTTTCAGCTGCCTTTTAGAATTGAAATGTTTTCAGTTCTTTTAGCATTAATTTGTTTAAAGGAGAAGACTTATCTCTAGTGACATAAAACATAATCACAAGTAGAAATGTGAATGCTTATTGCCTACAGAGTGGTTGTTGATTTACATTTAAAATAGCAGCTGCCATGTGCAAGGCCCAGGATTTTTTCCTCAGCACTGAAAAGAAAAAAACCAGTTGAACTGACTAAAGCAGCTCTGACCTAGGACAGATGTGGGCATGTGCTTTTGTGCTTCTATTGGTGCAGTTAGCATCCAAAGACAAATACCTTTGGACAAAGTTTATAAATAACTTTGGACAGGGATGGTTTTTGTTAAACTGCTGAACTACATATCCAGTGTAGTATTGGAAATCATGGGCATATCCTTTTGTGAGCCAGACCCTACTGTGACCTAGAGGGAGGTAACTTCTTTCTGAGAGCTGTGGGGTTCTGAGACTTGTCATAACCTCCCCCAAGTGAGTTTACTGCCCTTTGAACTATGCTAATTGATTAGGTGCCCTTCTTTCCCAGCCATAGTATTGCTTTTTTCTGTAACCCCCTGTCAAAAAGATGTATCTGCCAGGCGAGGAATGATGTTCCATCTGTCTGTCCCTCCATCTGTTCAGGTTTTCCTGGTTTATTACCCAAAATTCAAGTACTGCAGATGAATGTAGTCTCATTTGGGGGCCATAGAGTTATTACCCCAACTTGAGACCAGGCCACTGTAGCATAAAGATATGAAAATACCTCACTAATTGGCATATTGGTTCTAAGATGGAGGAAATGAATATTGATTGAATTTCCTCACATATGATAACTAAAATTACATTTTGTTTCCTTATGTGCCAGGAGCATTGCATGTATGCTTGTTGCATATGTGATCTCTCTTAATGCTGCCGGTAACCTTACAGGGCCCCTGGGTATTGTTATTTCTCCCTTGTTACAGTTGAGCAATTGAGGTGTAGAGATAAATGGACTTGCCCACTTCTTACCTGCTACTGCACAGCTAGATTTGGAACCTGAGTCCAGTGGTCTGTCTCTTGACTGAGTTTTGGCCACTGAGCTTTATCATTTTTGTTTGCACTTACTATAAGGCACTCATTATAAATAATTTACATACAAAACAAACAAATAAATAATTTACATATGTTTAAATAGCTAGTAACTGGATTTTAGCCAAGACCTCACTGAATAACTCAAAACTCTTTGTTCTCTGATCCCTAGAAGTTCTTGGGTCTTTTTATTAAACTTTATTAAATTGTATGAAGAGTAGTTTCATTTTCTCCTAGAAAATTGTGCCATTGTGTGCAAAGTTTTTCTTTTTTTTTTTTCATTCAACAATACGTATTGGATGAATGTTGTATATCAGGTGCTTTATTAGATGCTGGAAACATGGAAATTGGCTCAGTAAGACTATCACTATGTCTATAAGTAAAAAGTTAGAGAGCTGTAATGGGTGTGAATTATAATTAGGCGAGGCATGTGCTTGCTCCCATTTCTTCAGTTAGAATGTGCTGAAGTTATGGCATGTTTCTTTTTTCTTTCTGTCACTAGGCATTGTCTACCTTGGACTCTGTCACTCTGATGTATCCTTTCTTCTACCGGCCCATGTTTGAGGTGATAGAAGATGGCTGGCATTCCTTCCTTCCTGAGCAAGAGTTTGAACTCTACTCTTCAGCTGTGAGTTAATGTTTGGTAATTATGGGTAATTAGAAACAACGCAGCATTTTATCTCATTTGTGAGAATGATCACTTTCCTTTGAAGAGAGATCAAGTGAAGTTGTCTTACCTGTGCCTAAAAGATGTTTCTATTAGTTGTTCATATCGCAGTCTCTGACATTCAGAGATTTGTATGATTTGTTCACTGCTGCAGCTGAAAAGCCTTTTCTTCCAGAAGGTTAATGTATTCTAAATATTTTTAAATTTTGAAAATGACATTGATAAAACATTAATATGTGCATAAAAGTAGTCCTGGCATATTGTGAGTTAATTGTTGGACGTGTCTCCTTAGAAACAACTTCATGTCTAGTAATAAGGTTCTGAGCCATCGTCACAATTGTATTGAACCCATTGAATCCACTGGGTGCTTCAGATACTACCAAAGAACCATCTAGCACATTTGTTTCTATGGGTTAACTTTTATTAATATGGGTTAGTCAGACCAGGTAGCTAAAATTAGGTTCTTTCCCCCCTGTTCTGGCTAGTTTACTTCTTTCTTCTTCCTCATACTTTTATGATACCCTCTATAAGTGAGCATTGAGGGGCCCAAGACAAAGGGATAAGGAACCATGGAATTTAAAGAGCAAAGGTATAGCAGCCAAGTGAGAAAGGAAAGGGATTTTATATTCTCATGCAGGAATTTTTTTTTTAAGTTCCATTAGTCCCAAAGATGTGGTATTGAAAAGAAAGAATAAAAACATAGCTGTAAAGATACTTTGTGTTGTATCCCAGATACATTATTGATGGCTTAACACTTGCTAGGAGCTTATTTCCTTGTTGGCAGAATGAAAAAGTGTTGAACAAAATGATCTCAAGAATTCTTCCACTTCTAGCATGCTGTTATTCAAGAATTATCCAGAAAGATTATTTCAGATTCTTTGCTGAAATACACATATAGCTTATCTGTATTCCTTCTGCTAGCACTTTAGAAATTTTATATGCACAAGGCGATGATTAGGTTTTGCTTCTGGTTCTGGTTGAGTAGATCCTATCTCACAAGCCCTTCTGCAGATATCAACGACAGTGGAATCATCTACCCAAAACTACCTGGTTAGTAAACAAAAACCAGCATATTTTAAAGGGAGTCAATATTTAGAGGAAGTGAATGGCACAATGAGTTTCCTGTGTTTGCATGTGTGGGTGGGCTTTGTCCTGAGGGTAGCATGGTTGTGGCATTATTGATGTGAAGCAGCTAACATTCTAGTAGAAAGCCCTCTTTCTCTCTGGTGGGAAAAGCCAGGGAGGGAGCCTAGGGCAGCCAGAGATGCAGGAGAGGAGTGCCGAATTCTGGACAGGAATTGGCCATAGAAGGGGATCCTTGATCCTGCATACTGCCTCCAGTCTCTGGCTGACTTGGGGGCAGTTTGGCCACAGAGCTGAGCTGCCTTGCATCACAGTGCTAGAGTTTGCAGATAAGTCTTACCAAATTATTTGCCTGCTAAAACAAAACTTCAACATTCTCCAAAGGCATAGCATACGATGCCTATGTGGAGCATGTATGTTTCCTCAGTGTATCTCAGATGTCTAGGATACAATCCAAAGTTGAACCAGGATAATGTCACCCACTCCCCCTGAGAAAAAATGACCAACAATTACTGACCCCAGGATGACTCAGAAGTTCAAATTATCACACAAGGATTTTAAAACAGTTGTAGAAACTACTAAGGTAAGAAAAAGTAAGCTTAAAATAAAAAGAAGACAAAAGCAAAAATTAAAACACTGCCTTTGTACTGTTCATGTGTGTAGATAGACTACACCTGGAAGCAATAGCGTCAGAATTTAGTCTGGAATGGCTGAGTGGATACATAAACCTAAAGAGTTGGCAAGTGTTTTACATTTTATATAATGTAGGCTAATATTTAAGTAAATGTAATTTTATTTATAAGTATAAATATATAAGGTAAATATAAATAAATAGAAGTGTTATCATATTTAAGTTAAAGATGTAAATTATAATATTTAATTAAAGATAAATGTTAAAGATATTTAAGATATCTTTAAGATGTATAATGTCATCCTGAGAACAGGATTAGTCAACCTTGGCAGTGTTGACGTTTGGGCTCTTAAATTCTTGTTGCAGGCAGCTTCCCTGTGCCTCAGAGTATGTTTAGCAGCATCCCAGGCACAGGCACTACCATTTGCCAGTAGCATTCTCCCTCCCACTCCCTAGTTGATTCCAGACATGGACAAATGTTCCCTTGGGGCAAAAATCACCCCTGTTTGAAAACCAGTAACCTGGAGCTATTGCTTTAATAAAATGCAAAGAAATATATTTAAAAAGTTAAACTGGAATTCTAAAAAATATTTAATCCAGAAGAAGGCAAGAAAGAAGAAACAGCAATAAAAACAGGGAATAAACAAAATAATTAAATGCTTAACTAAAGTCCAGCTATAACAATACATATTTTAATATTGGTGAGTCAAGCACTCCAATTAAAAGGCAGAAATTGTGAGAATGAATTAAAGAAAAATAGAAGATCCAGATGTGTTCTGTGTATAAGAGATGTGTTTTGAATAGAAACAGATAGTTTGAAAATGGATGAAAAAAAATGTACTGAACAAATAATAAGCATAAAAAGGCACGAGTAACTGCTAATTCCAGATTAAAAAATAAAAAGACTTTAAGACAGGCACATTTATAATAATAAAAAAGGTCATTTTATATTTAACATATGTATGTATGTATTAGCACACGTTGACAGAACTGAAGAAATATGCAATTCTACAGTCAGGATAAGATATTATTAAAATGGTCCTCTTGTCAATTAATAGAACTAGGCTAAAATAACAACAGCAAGACAAGTAGAGACATAAAAGATCTGGTCTGAAGAACATTGCTTAATATTTATAGAATGCTGCTTTAACTTCTCCAGAATATGCACTCTTCAAGAGGCACATGGTGTGTTCCCAGGAGAGACCATAAATTGGGGTGTTAATGAAATCTAAATAAATTTATTAGGATTGAAATCACATAGACTATAATCTTTGACCTCAAATATATTATAAATCAATAACACTAAGATATCTAGGAATATCTATCTCCTAATATTTCTAAATTACACAGAATATTTATACTGTGGTTCAAATACGAAACCACTTAGAAAATATTGTGAACAAAAAATAATGAGAATGCAATTTCTCAAAATCTGTGGAGTATAGGTAAGGCAGAGTTTGGAGATAAGTGTGCAACTTATAATTCTCACATGAGAAAAGAAAATGAGTCTAAAAGCATGGACCTAAACACCAACTTAGGAAGCTAGGGAGGACAAAAATAGAAAGAGGGAGAGAGTAAAAATAAAGGCAGAAAGCAATAAGATAATTAGAATTAATAAGCAAGTTTAGCAAAATTGCTTGATATAAGATCAGTTGGGTGTGCACTTATGATCACAGCACTGGGAGGCTGAGGTGGAAGGATCACTTGAGTCCAGAAGTTGGAGAAGTTCAAGACAATGTCATAAAGAAAAAGAAGAACATGCACCCCATAATCCCAGTGGTTTGGGAGGCTGAGGCCTGGAGGATCTCGAGTTCAAAGCCAGCTTCAGCAACAGCGAGGTGCTTAGCAATTCAGTGAGACCCTGTCTCTAAAATACAAAATAGGGCTGGGGATGTGGCTCAGTGGTTGAGTGTCTCTGAGTTCAATCCCTGGTACCCCAAAAAAGAAGGAAATAAAAAGATCAGTTGCATTGGCAACAGTCACACTTAACATGAATAAAATACTTAGGAATAAATTTAACCTGGTTCAGGATCTGTATACTGAAAGATGCAAAACATTGCTGACAGAAGTTGTAGGAAATTTAAATAAAAGGAGATATACTGTGTTCATTAATTGCAAAACAACATGGTTAAGATCAGTAGTTGACTTGGGGAAGGACAAGATAGTGAATATTTTAGGTTTCACTGATCATGTGCTCTGTGGTAACTACTCAACTCTGTTGTTTTAGCATGAAAACAGCAATAGACAATACACTAATGAATAGGTGTACCAGATTCCAATAAAACTTTATTTACAGAAACAGGCACAGGCTGGATTGGGCTCACTATGGTGGCAGTTCTGTCCAAATTGATCTATAAATTCAATGCGACCCTTATCAGTATTCCAACAGGTGATTTTGTAGAAATGAAAGAGAGTCTAAAATTTATATTGAAATGCAAATTGACTAGAATAGCCAAAACACCTTTGAAAAAAATAAAGTATTTAAAATGCTCGATTTTAGAGCTTCATATAAAATGGCAGTAATCAAGAAAGAATGATATTGGCATAAGGACAAACAGATGAGCAGAATATAGGGTCCAGAAAGAAACCTTTCCCTTTATGGGCAGTTGATTTTTGGCAAAATGTAGCAAGGTGATTCCATAGGGAAAAGACAACTTTTTCAGCCAATACCTTTGGAATAATTTGATCTCCATATGAGAAAATCTAGATGGGTACCTCAGACCATCCACAAACAACTCAAAATGTGTGGTAGACCTAAATATATTGTAGATCTAAAACAGCCAAAACATCTGGAAGAAGGCACAGGAAAAAAATCTTTATGACCTTGGGTTGTAAAAGGTTTGTGTGTGTGTTGTATGTGCGCTAGGGCTTGAACCCAGGGCCTTGCATGCACTCTACCACTGAGACAGATTTAGGTGTTACTTCAAAAACAATGGAAAATAGATTAGTGATTTCTTAGCATTGGATATTTACCAGGTGTGCCAGCTGTCAAGACCCATGAAATTTTGCAGTCAAGATGTATAACTTACTTTTCACCTTTTGTCTTAAAGTTGATTAAAAAGTAGAGAAAATAATTTAATGTAAAAGATTAAATAGCTGGTTAGAAAGAGCTAAAGAGAAATCTGGAACAGGTTTGAAATAATTACCCAGAATACAGAATAGAGAAACAAGGAAGCTGGGGGAAAAAAGAGGTTAGAGCATTCATAGTTAAGGAAGAAGATCCAATATTTATATTTATCACATAAGAGTTCCAGAAGCAGATAATACAGAAAGTGAAAGAAAGGTAGTATTTAATTTTTTTTTTTTTTTAAAGAGACAGAGAGGCATGAGCTGTGGGAATATGGAGTTCATTCTATAAAATGGACCCACTGTGCTGACCCCCACATGCTTTCACTCTTTTTTTTTTTAAAGAGAGAGTGAGAGAGAGAGAGAGAGAATTTTTTTTTTTAATATTTATTTTTTAGTTCTCGGCGGACACAACATCTTTGTTGGTATGTGGTGCTGAGGATCGAACCCGGGCCGCACGCATGCCAGGCGAGCGCGCTACCGCTTGAGCCACATCCCCAGCCCCGAAAGGTAGTATTTAAATAGACAATAATTGAGAATTCTTTAGACTCAGTAACTTTTACTTTTATTGAACCTAAAGAGGTTAAGGTGTCCCAGCAAACACCACATAGGGTGATCAAAAAGAAATCTGAGACATGTTGTTGTCTAGTCCCTGAACAGGAAAGCAAAGCGAATATTACACAATTAGCAAGAAGGAAGAGACAAGCTACCTACATGGTATTAGATAGAAGAGAAAAAAGTTTGATAGCTATGTATTCATGATAAAACCTCTTAACAGTTCTGGGGGTTTAGTTCATTGGTGGAGTGTGTGCTTAGCATGTGCAAGGTCCTTGGTTTAATCTGAGACAGCCCCGTCACACACACACAGATGGGGGTAGGTGTCTGGTAGGTGTCAGTGGGAAAGCACTTGCCTAGCATGTGTGAGGCTCTGAGTTTGTTCCCCAGCATTACAAAAACAAACAGAAACCCAAAGCTTCTTACCAAAATGATTAATGGTGACTCCCAAAAGCATACAAAAAGCACTTTTTGTCATTCTCTGAGTTCAAGAGTGAGGCAAATGTGCCACCATTACTGTTCCTACTCAGGTCAATAAGATAAGGGGGAAAATACAAGGAAAAGGAATAAAATGAAAAAAGCAAAATTGCTATTATTTGCTGATTATGTTTGTCTGCGTAGGAAGATGAACGGATCAGGAGATTGTAAGCAAAGATGCAGTTAAAATGCAATATACTTTGTCATGTCTCTAGGAATGTATCTAAGTAAAGATATATAAGGCTTTATTTTTTTTTTTAGTTGTAGTTGAACACAATATCTTTATTTTATTTATCTATGTGGTGCTGAGGATCGAACCCAGGACCTCGCATGTGCGAGGTGAGTGTTCTACTGCTGAGCCAGAACCCCAGCTCTACATAAGGCTTTTATTGAGAAAATTGTACAGCTTTATGGAAAAAATTAAAGCTTAACTGAGCAGAATAGTATGCCCTAGATAGGGAGATTTCTCTTAACTGATGTATAAAATCAGTACACCTTTTTGAAACTCCAATTGATTTGTACATGGAATTGATAAAAGTTACATGGAAGAGCAAAGGACCAAGAGGAGCCATGTTACTATTAAAGACAAAAATGGAAGGAAGAGAGAATACAGCCTACTAGACATCAAGCTTATTTTAAAAGCTATGGAAATTATTGAGATAGACCAGTGGCATAGAATAGAGAGCTGCCCTGTACTCTCAAAAACTTTTATTATCAGAGTGGCATTGCAAATCAAATGAAGGACCATATCATTCTTTAGAGTAGGAAGTCAGAAAATAATTATGTAATAGTAGAAACTCAAGGAATAAAAGCCTCAGCATTCTATTTAGAAATTTGGAGGTAAACACTCACATAGAAAATAATCTTGAAAATAATTGACTTTGGAGAAATGGAATCGGGATAGGTGCCCAGGAAATGGGTAACTATTTTTTTTTTTTTGGTAATGAATCTTTTAGAAATTACTACTGCTACTACTACTACTACTGCTACTACTCCTTCTCCTTCTCCTCCTTCTCCTTCTCCTCCTTCTCCTTCTCCTTCTCCTTCTTTGAAAAGTAGAAAAACAAAGTAATTAAAAATTGGTGTTGAATTTTGTGAAAGTTTTTAAAATACCATTTTTGCCTGAAATCCTGGGTTCAATTCCCTAGCAATGCAAAAAACAAAACAAACAAACAAATGAAAAAATCAGCTGAATGTTATAGTACATCAAACATACTTTTTAGCTTCATCTTCCTACCAGTGAAGTTTATGGTTAGTATATTAGGCCAACCTGGATTATGGGAAATTTGAATTTCTTTTTACTATAAAAAGTCTTTTATTGTCTTCAAGCAGTTTTCATTTCTGCTGTTTGAAATAAGGCATTTGATAGATTTATTATTATTATTATTTTTATTCTAATTTGTTACATATGACAACAGAATGCATTACAATTCATATTATACATATAGAGCACAATTCTTCATATCTCTGGTTGTACACAGGTATTTGATAGTTTTATGTGGTATGTTTTGAGTCCTTAGTCTACGGAGTCAGATTATTTCATTGACTTTTAAGTGTCTAGTCCAAGTAGCTAGTTTTTTTGTTTTAGTATTAGGGATTGAACCCAGAGGTACTTTACCACTGGGCTACATCTTCAGTCCTTTTTTTTTTTTTTTTTAAAGTTTTCTAATTTTAAGGCAGGGTCTCACTAAATTGGTTAGGCCCTCACTAGATTGCCAAGGCTGTCCTTGAACTTGTGATCTTCCTGCTTCAGCCTCCTGCGCTATTGCGCCTGGCTAGTAGTGAGTTTTATCATTCTTAAGGAAGATGTTACCAATCTTTGTTTTCTTCCTTTTCTAAATAGCAGAAAGGAACAAAGGTTTTGATGTAGGTGGTAGTTTTGTTCCATCAGTTCTGGCTAGGTAGTGTTCTGGAATTTTATAGTCTTAAGTGGTGCTGTGCTTTAAGACGACCATTGGTAAACTGGATGGTCCCCAGAAAGGAGGAATGGGGTTCTACTGGCCTTTATGATCATTGTGTATTTAATACATTTAACTTGGAGAAGAGGCGACTAAGGGGGAAATGACTGTCTGTAAATATTTGAGAGGATATCATGTGAAATACAGAACTTATGCTGTGTTGTCTGAAATCATGGTAAAAACGGTAGAGGAAGTTATAGAGCAACAGGTTTTGTTCAATGTAAGCAAGACCTTTCTAGGAACTAGTAATACATAGCAGTGCAGGAGGCTGGCCCTGATGAGTGGAGCACCTTTGCTCTGGAGGTATTTTAAGTGTAGGCTAGGTATCTTTCTAGTAAATTCCCAAGAAATTGCTTCTTCATCAGTGAAAATTGACCTCTGAAGTCCTTTAAACTTTTTCATGTTCTCTTGTAATGTTGAGATATTTGCTTAGCTTTGCAATGTTTTGTGTTTTTCAGACCAGTGAATGGAGGCTAAGCTATGTCAATAAGGAATTTGCTGTCTGTCCTTCTTACCCACCAATTGTCATAGTGCCCAAATCCATTGATGATGAAGCTCTTCGGAAGGTAGCTACATTTCGACATGGAGGGCGCTTTCCAGTACTCAGCTATTATCATAAAAAAAATGGAATGGTAAGTGGTACAGAACTGCTGCTTGATCTGCAGAAAGCCTTGGCCTGGGGATCTTTTCCTAGGGAGGTTGATTTTTCTGTGTTCATGGAAGCAACTGGCCAGGTCGCTTTCACTAGGACTTCCTTCACATAAACTCTAGGAAACCAGGAGCAGTTTGTTTCTCTGACGAGGCTATGATTGAATTCTTTCCATCATGCTCACCCTTAGAAAAGTCAAGATAGACATGTCTTCAGGACAGAGTGTAAAGGAAACTAGTGTTTATATGATGCTCGCAGCAACATTCTCACCAAATTTCCATGTGGAAAGTGACTTGAACAGATGTTTTTGTTTTCAGAAGAGAGAGGAGTGATCCGTAATTATTCATACTTTGTAAAACATGGAAATCAGGTTAGGTGCTGTGGCACACTCTGTAATCCCAGCAACTCTAGAGGCTGAGGCAGGAGGATGGCAAGTTTGAGACCAGCCTCCACAACTTAGTGAGACCCACAGCAACTTAGCAAAATAAAAAGGGACTGGTGATGTAGCTTGTGGTAAAGTGCCTTTGGGCTTATTTCCCAGTACCAAATAAAAGAAACCATGGAAATCAGGAATTTAATAGGCAAGGACTTGCTGGATATTTTCCAAATATTAGTTTACAAATTACTTTCTCTCTTCTTTTTTTCTCTCATCTGATAAACTCTGCTTCTCACTTTGAAACCAATAGTAAATTAGTAGATGATTATAGCTATCTTCCACCCCCCTGCCAAATGTCTAAAAATGGATATTTAGTGTAAACAGAATTTTAAAGATTTGCTATTGTTTATTTATTTATATTGTGGTACTAGAAATTGAACCCAGAAGTGCTTTACCTCTGAGCTACCTCCCCACTCCTCTTTATTATTTACTTTGAGACAGGATCTCACTAAGTTGCTGAGGCTGGCCTGGAACTTGCCATCCTCCTGCCTCAGCCTCCTGAGTCACTGGGATTACAGTAAAATGTTAGATAAGATACAGAGGTTGGAAGTAAGTGGCTATTAAGAGGGACTAAAGATAGTTCAAAATAATCCTGGCACTCTGTCTGCAGCATTTCACCTCTGCAGTCATGATGTTCTAGTCGGCCAGACACTGCAGGATTTTCAGTGTAGGTGTGTCTTCTTTAGAGAACTTCAGTTCACACTATAGACAGATGAAAGGAAAAAGAACATACAGATTTTGTCACGTGCCTAAGCTTTGGAGTATGAGGCTCAAGGAGCAGTAAGGTGGCTGAACCTGGTGGAATGTAGCAGAGAGAGGGACTCAGCTTCTTAGGGAAGGTGTACACAGCAAGCCAGGCTGTGTACCAAGTCAACCAGGGCTGACTTGTTAGGGAGATCAGTCTCCCAGGTGATAACTGCTGTGCTCATCTTTGTCTGCACCAGGTTTCAGACCCCCATCTCTTCTTCCAGGGGAAAGATCCCTTCTAGGCAGAAAGAGGCCTGGGGACATCAGAGAGAAAAGCTTCTGATTGTCACTGCTGTAGGCAGACGTCAACTTCATTTTACAGAAGGACAGCTTTTCAGAGCCATTTCTGTGTTAACAGAGGTCTGCAGTTAATTTGGAGTTGTGGTATTTTACTCCCCTCCAAACTCAAAGTTTATTGGCTCAAAGACCACTATTGTCTTTGTTACTGGGCCAGGTCTGTTAGTTGTTGAATTCATGGATTTAATGAATTGAAATATTAGATCTTGAGGAGATGATACAATTTAGTATGTGAAAATATCTTTTTTTTTTTTTGAGAGTGAGAGAGGAGAGAGAGAGAGAGAGAGAGAGAATTTTTAATATTTATTTTCCAGTTCTCTGGCGAACACAACATCTTTGTTGGTATGTGGTGCTGAGGATCGAACCCGGGCCGCACGCATGCCAGGCGAGCGCGCTACCGCTTGAGCCACATCCCCAGCCCCATGTGAAAATATCTTGAGATAATAGGAAAAATTTTGTTTTAAAGTATGTTTAGCCTTTGTTTTATGTCATTACTATTGTTTGTACATGGAAATATTTCTTTGTTTTTTGATCAAATCATCTCCAAAATGCTTTGTGATTGTTTTCCAGACAGTACTCTTAATCCAGCTATTTCCTTTCTGTTTTCAGAAACTTTAAAAGCTGTCCTATTGATTGTCAGCATATTGTGCTTCTAGGTAATTATGCGAAGTGGTCAGCCACTCACTGGCACTAATGGGAGAAGGTGCAAGGAAGACGAGAAGCTGATAAACGCTACCCTCAGAGCAGGAAAGCGCGGCTACATCATTGACACTCGGAGTCTAAATGTAGCTCAGCAAGCTAGAGCCAAAGGAGGTGGCTTTGAACAAGAAGCCCATTATCCCCAGTGGAGGCGAATCCATAAGTCCATTGAGAGGTAAAAGGTTCTGGAGATGGGGAGGACTCTGATTGGAAGCTAACTGGAGCAAATGAGTCATTAGCTGTTTAAAAATCACAAGGGCTCAAATGAAACCTGCATTAATTTTAAACCTGCATAATAATTTAGGTCAGCAATTGACTGAACAACTCATTGTGACCTTTTTTTGTCAGTTTTATTAAAGTTTCACAAGTAAAATTGCATCTATTTGTGGTATACAGTATGTTTTATTTTTGTTTTTGTTTTTGTATAGGGGATTGAACCCAGGAGCTCTGAACCACTGAGCCATATCCCCAGCCCTTTTTAAATATTTTATTTAGAGACAGGGTCTCGTTAAGTTGCTTAGGGCCTTGCTAAGTTGCTGAGGTGGGCTTTGAACTCTCGATCCTCCTGCCTCGGTTTCTGGAGCTGCTGGGATTATAGACGTGTGCCTCCATGCCCAGCAACAATATGCTATTTTGATATACTTCTACATCATGAAGTGATTACATCAAACTTTACATATCCATCACCTCATGTATTTATTTTTCTGTGGTGAAACATTTAAGGTCTATTTTTTTAGTAATTTACAAGCATACAGTATATTATTATTAACCATCATCATCATGCTGTACAGTCATGCTATACAGTTGTCTGACTGAAACTTTGTATCCTTTGACAAACATTTCCCCACCTCCTTGCTTTCTCCCCATACTCAGATCTACTATTCTACACTGCTTCTATGAGTTTGTCTTTTTTAGATTCTACCTGTAAGTGAGACCATGCAGTGTTTGTCTGTTTCTGTCTTATTTTGGTTAGCATGTTGTCTTCCAGCTTCATCCATGTTGTTGTAAGTGACAGAATTTCCTCCTTCATTAAGGCTGAATAGTATTCCATTGCGTATATAGTACCACAAATTCTTTATCCTCATTCATCTGTTGATAGATATTAGGTTGATTCCATATCTTAACTGTTGCCAATAGTGTAGAGCCTATGGGGATATAGATCTCTTTGAGATCCTGATTCTATTTCTTCTGGTTAATCCCAGAAATGGAACTGCTGGATCATACTGATGATTCTATTTTGAGTGTCCAGTGTGTAGTGCTATCAGTGGGAATATGATTGTGATTGTAGATTGCAAATGCAGTACTTTGGCCCTCTCTACTAATCTGGTAACCCAGCTGTGTGAACTGAGTTCACTGTTCAGATGCAGGACGGTTTACCATGACAGACATTTGAAGCATCTTTGTGTTTAAATATTTATATTTTAACCTTTCATCCTCACATTAATGTATACCAACATAATAATTTGATTATTTTTGCCCTAGGATATATCAGAGGCAGAGTTTTTAGTTTAGCTTCTTCCTTTATCATTCTATTTCATGTTTTCTTTCTTACTCTTTTACTTTTAAAAGGTATCACATTCTTCAGGACAGCTTAATCAAACTTGTGGAAGCTTGTAATGACCAAACGCATAACATGGACCGATGGCTCAGTAAGTTGGAGGCCTCCAACTGGCTGACTCATGTCAAAGAGATTCTGACCACTGCCTGCCTGGCAGCTCAGTGTATTGACAGGTAAACTGCATTTTATTCTTCCTGAATGGGGCACACACTGAGAACTAGACTTGTTTTTACCCAGACATGTGTTCATAGTGTCTGTGGAAGTTTGTGCCTATTCCATATCTTATATCTGGATGATTTTATAAATTGTTGTATAAGAGAGTCAGTACATTCAGTTATCAAGGAGGGATGTGCAGAGAGTGTGGCTTTTAGTAGATAATTAATATTTGTTGAATGAATGAACCATGTGCATACACATGTCTTCTGTGACATAGTTTTTTAAGTACCAAACCTTTTTTTTAAATAAAATCCTTAAATTTTCAATTTCCCAATTTTATTTTTATTACACTATAAAAGAGAAATGGAAGTAATTTTCTTATTTCTTCTCATGGGGCCAAATTTACCTCTTTACTTTTGCAATATCGATGAAAGGAGAGTTATTCTGTGATACAGTGAGATGATTCTTTCTAAACTCTCAGATACCTTATTGTAAACCACTTGGCGTGTGGTTATATCTGGATCTCAAGTTGGGAAAGCCTGGTTATAGTGAAGTGATTTAGGTCTATTCACTCAGTTGAAGGTTGCTAACCCTTGAGACTTGAGGCAGAAGATTGAACAGAGGCAGAAGGATTGGTATAATTGTTGCAGAAGCTTAGAATGCCCTTTGTAAGAAGGGGATTCCCACTGAAACCATGGGTAGGTATGTTTTGTCACCACACAGTTGGGTGGCACTTTTCTTTGAGACTTTAATTGTTTTATTAATGCTTCCAAATTAGGGAAATATGTATATAATTTTTCATTATTTAAAAAAATTGATAATGGAGTGGGTTGCTTAAGATCTTGTGGTAAGTTAGTGGCAGCACCTAAGAGTTGGGATTGCCAGGTTGTCATTGTTCTTTTGGGGTTAGGTGAAGCCCTTTTAGCCAGGAAAATACATAAATTGAAGATCAAGATTCTGTGCTAGAGAAATCAGTAATACAGAATGAGCCAGGTTAATATCAAAGGGTTTCTTTCTTTTCAACTTGAGTTTACCAGGTTTTTCCTCATAGCGTGAGTACAGAAGCCTCTATTTTCTTGTGAAACACAAATCTTTTTTCTTAAATATATATTTTAGTTGTTGACGGACCTTTATTTTTTATTTATTTATATGTGGTGCTGAGGTGAACCCAGTGCCTTACCATGCTAGGCAAGCACTCTACCAGTGAGCTACAATCCCAGCCCCCTGAAACACAAATCTTAATGACTGTTTATTACCACATTGTCTGCCTTTTCAGCCACAATAATGAGATGATGCTGACCAGGCAGCCTTAGGTCCAAGTGTGTTCAGTTTGGGCTGGCCACCTTCCATGAGCAGGGATCTCCAAACTCTCATGAGGGGTCAGGTTGATTTTTTGCCATGTTTGTGTTCCCTTTTGTCAAATGTATTAAATTACTATTTACACCTCCATAAAAATTTGTTCTTATAATTAATTGCTCAAAATATAAAAATAAACCTTAAATTAATTGAATTGTTTAGAATAAACCACACATAATTACAATATACATTCAGTATATTTAGAAGCCTTAAAAGTGTTTGCTCATACTCTTTAGCCTTGTCATTAGATTTTATCCTAAGAATGGGATTCTTGACCTACCATGCGTGAACTTCAGGGAGTCTGTTATTTTCAAATTAACAACCTCCTTACTGTAGGATTAAGTAAGTTATACTTCATCACATAATAGAATGTTATACAGCCATTAATACAAAGGTCCTAAAGAGGCCAGAGAAACGTGGGGGAAGGACTTGTAATGAAAATAATAGGAAATTGCCTTTTGTTATTACTCTGTAAAGTATATATGTACGTGGAAAAAAATTTCCTTTCTCCAAAGTTTTCTTCATTATTGGTCAATAAAAAGGGTGGAAAAAGGCAGGAGGGATGTAGTTAATTTGGTTTTGTTGTTTCCTTCCCTTCTCTTGAGAACGGTGGGATCCCAATCACCACGTAGGTCTCATGGGACAGTGGTACCGTTGCCACCGACTTTCTAGGTTGGCAGTTTTAATGTTTTTGTTTTTTTTTTCCTATTGCCACGATTCTCAGAATGTGATTTCCCTGATCCATTATATTTTTTGAAGGTGCCCTTATAGTTAGCTGGCGGTGTGAAGCAGATGGAAATCATAGTCAGAAAGTAATTTTAATGTATGTTCATAGGTGTGATGAGAAAAGGCTTTACTCAACTATAAAATGCAGAAAGGTAAGAGCCTTCTAAAAGGACCGCTTTTCAGTTTTGTAAAGGGACAGAATATTTAGCTGAAAAGTGCTGTGAAATTTGTTATAATTTAATGGGAATCTGGCCATGTGAAATTTGGGACTCATCATAGTCCTTTTTCTCTCTAGAAACCCTTTATCTATCCAGTGCTTTATTTAGCATGAGGGAGCTGGATAATGTCTTTGTCTATCCAATAATAGAGAGTAGGACAGAGAATAGTGCATAAGTTTAAAATATCGACTCAGTAAGTGTTTATTGTTAGCAGTTCATTGGCAGTGTCGGGAGTGTCCCATGTGTGTCTGGGTTTTCCACCAGGGAAGGAGCATCGGTTCTGATTCATGGAGCAGAAGGAACTGACTCCACCCTGCAGGCGGCCTCCCTGGCTCAGATCATTTTGGAACCACGGAGCCGGACCGTCCGAGGTTTCGAGGCCCTTATAGAAAGAGAGTGGCTTCAGGTGAGAATAGCCATCTATGAGGTGTTGCCATCCTGAAATGGGGTAGCTGACATCGTGTGTGGAATTTTGATTGGTTAACATTTTTAAATTGTGTGTTTAATTTTCTGTGGGTCTATTAATCTATCTTCCTCCTAGTAAATGTTTATGATCTTTACCCCTCTCAATTTCTAGATGTCTTTTTGACTATATTGCTCACTTATTATTTCATCCACTTAAAAGACTTGTTAGCTGTGCTGGTTGAGCATCACTAATCCAAAATCTGAAACTTTTGAGTGCTAACACTTGACTTATGTCAAAACATAGGGGTACTCAAAAAACCAAAGGCAGAATGTTCTTTCTAATATGTGGATGCTAACCCACAACAAGGGAGGAGAAGATTAGAAGTTCATTGGACAAGACTAGGGGAATGAAGGGAAAGGAGGAGGGGTAGTTATAGGAAAGACAGTGGAATGAATTGGACATATCTTTCTATCCTCATATAAATACACTACCAATGTAATTCCACATCATGTACAATCACATGTATGTATAATGTTTCAAAACATACTCTACCGTCATGTAAAACAATAATTAAAAAAATGGGTACTAAATTACCTTCAGGTCATAGGTAAAAGGTGTACATGAGACATAAATGAATTTTGTATTTAGGCTTGGGTTCTATCCCAAGATATCTCCTTATATATATGCACATTTTCCAAAACATGAAAAAATTTGAAATCCCACACATTTTAATAAGGAATACTCAGCCCGTACTTGGTTACATTTGGGGGAATTACAAAGAATGTAAAACAGCCTAGTCTCCTAGAAGCTGAGTTTTGATAGTGATAAACAGGGAAGGCACTATTGTAGCACTTCCTGCCTTTGCCTTGTGGCTTCGTACCCTCTTCCTTAACCAGGTGAAATCCTTTTCATCTTTTGAGATCCATCTTTTGAATGTCACTGCTTTCATGAAGTCTTTGAGACCTATCTCCTTATTTACAGATAAATTTGGTTCTTTCCCTTCATGTACTGTTTTCTGAACTATCCCCCAAAAGTGACTTCTTTGAGGTCAGGAAACCATGACCTATTTATCTGTTTATCCCTAGGACATAGTACACTGCTGTCATATAATGTCGAGTGACTATTAAAATAAAGTTCTCATGGCATCAGCTGAAATCCTCCAAGTCAGAGATTAATTTAAGAATCTATTTTAACTTTGTAATTTGATAAATAATTGTGATTGAAAATAATTGCTCAGATATATGTTGAAAGAGGACATATCTTATTATTTTTTTTTTTAGGATTTTTTTTTTTTTATTGGTTGTTCACGAGGACATATCTTAGATGCAAAGAATTTCTGGCTCTTCCAGTTACAATGCAGATGCATTACATGTATATGTGTATATTTCTTCGAAGTTTTGAGCATGGAACCCAGGGCCTTATGCCTGCTTAGACAAGTGCTCTACCACTAAGCTACATGCCCAGCCTGCAAATGTACTGTGTGTTACTCTTGTGATGAATGCCCTGTTCTCTGTTTTAATTCCGACCTTCCCTATATTGTATTTGCCTTCCCTGGTTGGTGATATCAGTTCAGCCACCTCCCTCATGCTGCATAGTAGACAAACCAATAAATGTGCTTGGTTAATTCACATGCTTTCATTTTGATGGGTACCCAGATGGGTTAACCATGGGAAGTTTCCATGGTATTCTCTCTGTCAGATACAGTAGTACACAGATCCAAAGACAAAGCAGGACTCTGAAATATCTAGTCGAGTGATTTGTAATGAAATCAATGCTTGAATTCTGGGCAGGAGGGCCGATTATTCTTCAGGGTACTTTGGGCAGGCTCTTGGCGTGTTTGGAGGAGAAGAGGGTTATTAAGGACAGCTTTGGAGGCTGGGGATGTGGCTCAAGCGGTAGCACGCTCGCCTGGAATGCGTGCGGCCTGGGTTTGATCCTCAGCACCACATACAAACAAAGATGTTGTGTCTGCCGAAAAACTAAAAAATAAATATTAAAATTTCTCTCTTTCTTTCTCTCTCCTCTCTCTTAAAAAAAAAAGACAGCTTTGTCTCTAATATCAATGTACAGTATTCATTAAGATTTCTTCAAGACATTAACTTTGCCCACATGTAACTGAAGACTTACTATCAGAGCCGATACAGACTTACATGGTTTGTCAGAGTCCTGGTGTTTGTCTCCATTTAGTGGTGAGGCTTATGTAGCTTGCAGCACAACATACAGTGTTTTCAGATAGAGGGCGATTATTGTCCTTGCTTTGTACCTGAGAACTTATGTTCTTTGACTTTGCTCCACATTTTATAGACTTAGGTTTATTTTGTAAATTTATCGTTACTTAAATTCATTATTTTTTCATTTGATATTCCAAGGACAGTAGCAATTGCTGAGGTCATGTCTTGACTACACAGCCTTGTTAAGGATTTAGAATTCTACCTTTCCTTAGTTGCTAAAATTATTCATTTTGAACCAAGAAATCATTATCTAGCAGGAGCTACCCTAGGTTTAAGATGTTTTAATTAATATAAAATTCATTGGAATTACGTGCAGTAATGTTGATAGAATGTGTTGTAATGTGATCTCATCAGGTGTGACAGTTAAATTTCCACCTTTTCCCATAGGCTGGTCACCCGTTCCAACAGCGCTGTGCACAGTCAGCTTATTGCAATAGCAAGCAGAAGTGGGAGGCGCCTGTATTTCTTCTCTTCTTGGACTGTGTTTGGCAGATACTCCGTCAGTTCCCTTGCTCTTTTGAGTTTAATGAGCATTTCCTCATCATGCTCTTTGAGCATGCATATGCCTCACAGTTTGGAACATTTCTGGGCAACAATGAAAGTGAAAGGTGGGTACAGTGCACAAGGGACATTTCATTTTTAGTTGCTTGGTCACTTTCCAAAAGAGACAAGGTTTGGGGGTCTGTTAATGTTACACAGAAAAGGGTAGAGACTACAGTTAAGTTACGTGTAGTCTAAGAGCTAATCACATGCTGGAGGAGAGGATATCCTAGATTTTGTTCTGTTAGGTTAAAGTAAGTTCATACATTAAGTAAAAACTTTGAGCCATTTTGGGCAACCATTTTAAATGTTAATTTCTTTATATAGGATTATGATATCTTACATTTGGAAGAAGCCTTAATATATGATCCTACTCTGTCCCTTGGCTTTCTTTATAGATTAAGAGAAGATTCAGAGAGGTTAAGTGACTTGTCTAGGGACACATAGCTGGCTAGTCACCAAAAGTCTGGCCTAGAAATAGGTCTTCCTGCTCCTGCTGACAGAGCTGGCCACCTGTTATACCTAGAAATTGGCCTCAGGTCCCAACTGAGTCTCGCTTCACAGTCTGGGCACTTTAGGTTTTCCAGTTTATTAGAAGATTTGTATCAAAATGTTCTTAGAGGTGCATAGCTGGTAATCTTTCCTTTGGTTACAGTCACCAGGCTTCCTCTGGCTAGGGGCAGGATTTGCCTTGTTGCTGGGTGCCAACACCATGTAGTTGAGTAGTAAATGTAAATAAATGAGTGGAATTGTTCTATCTTTCCTAATTTAAGTGTCAGACAGCCAGGTATGATGGCACATGCCTGAAATTCTAGTGACTTGGGAGGCTGAAACAGGAAAATCACAAATTCAAGGCCAGCCTCAGCAACTTGGTGAGGCCTTGTCTCAAAATAAAAATAAAAAGGGGCTTGGGATGTGGCTCAGTGGTTAAGTACCCCTGGGTTCAGTCCCCAGTACCAAAGCAAAATAAAAGTCTGAGGAGAACAAAGCAATGCATGTTTTATTTAGAGCTGAATTGGCAAATGTTTCAACATTTGAGTTTCTCATAGATTTTTGACTTCAGAAGAAATAAAAATGAGGACTATATGAGTGCTGTAGAAAGTTCTCTGTCATCATGGTTTTCTCATCTTAACTTTTTCAATTAAAGGATACTGTAAAGTATGGAAAGGAGGCAAAGACACTATAGCGTGAATGTACTAATGTACTTTAAAGCAAAATTTAGAATTGTGCACTTAGTGAAGGCACAGGGCTTTTGGAATGACAGAGTAAAAGAAAGGCCTCTGAATATTGACTCCTCCAAATAACAATGAAAATACTTGCAAAAATATTTAAAAATCAACTATTTAGAATTCTGGAAATTAAATAAAGGCTTGCAACAATCTGAAAAGCATTCATTCAAGAAAAACTGCTAACCCTTGATAAGAACAGCAGGGTTTGGGCACTTGAACTTTGCCTAGCACCAACTCCTTTGCTCCAATTTGCAGTATCACTGAAAACCAGGAGCATTACAGCCACCAGAGGGAGGAGGAGCAGATTTGGAGTTTCTCAAAGAGTAGGGTACCAGGGTTGAGGATGCAGTTCATTGGTATAGTACTTGCCTAGCATGCACAAGGCTCTGGGTTTGATCCCCAGGACTGTCCAAAAAAAAGAGAAAAAAAGAAAGAAAGTCAGAAACCTCATGCCTTTAGAATTGTGCATACTTCTAAATTTTGCTTTGGAATACATTGGGTACATTTGTGCTGCAGTGTCTTCGCCTCCTTTACATACTTTCCAGTATCCATTAATTGAAAAAGTTCAAGATTTGAAATTAGAAGATTTATGTTCAAATCTCCATTGTGCATCTTTCTAGCCATATGACTTCTTACAGAGTCATAAACAATCATTAAAGGCTTTAAAACACCCTTCAGCAAAGTGACATATATGACTAGTTCAGCATTTAAGGAAATATGTTTGGTGACTACGAATTTCTGTTTGGTGTTACACCTAATATCCCTCAGAACTAACCTCTGACAAAGGAATCCCAGGTAGATTCATGTTCTGCTCCCCAGTTGTAGAGTTCTGGTAGTGCTGAGTGAGGAGGATTCTGAAGCTCTGTTGGGCTCTGCTGAATAAAGTTCAGGGATTGGCTAGCCATGGGCAGGAAGCATGGGGCTGTGGCAGTGATGTCTTGTCCTTGCCATCCCTGGTTCCTGGGAACATAGTGTGGGACACACTGTACTAACAGTTAAAGTCCAGTGCCATACAGATTTTGTGATTAGGTGGAAAACATGTATTGCATATAAAAACCACACATAATTAACTTGTTTGCAGCTTTGTAAACAATCAAGTGGTTTCAGGGCAAACCTGACTTTATAATAGAACTTCAGCTTGAATAGTGAATCCTGTGAAAATTGAATGTATTATCTTTTTGGTTAATACAAGTTTACCACAGGCTTTCAATCTTTGTTAAATTTACATTTTCCTAAAATGTAGCAGTCCATTTTCCTTCCAAATAGTTTATTCCATGATAGTGTCAAAGAGTTTAATATGAGGATTATTACAAAGATTGTTCATTGGGTATGGATGTAGATTAAGTCTGCTTTACATCAAGATTCATGTTCATTTTAAATCTTTGACAATTTATGTTTTATGTATGTGTTAGTTTTCCAAAAAGCTAAATAATTATCTAAAAAATTTTTACATTTTGAGATTTGATTCAACCACCTTTTTAATATGTATAAATTTTTGTGTCTTTATGTACTAGGCTTCTCAGAAACAAAGAAAGTAGGAAGTTTTTTTTTTTAATATTTAGCTATTTTAAATTTAAATATATTCCGTGGCACATGCTTGTAAATTCCAGAGACTCTGGAGACTAAGGGAGGAGGATCACAAGTTTTATGCCAGCTTCAGCAACTTAACAAGGCTCAGTCTCAAAATGAAAAATTAAAAAGGACTGGGGGTATAGCTCAGTAGTAAAGTGTTCCTGGGCTCAATTCCTAGTACTTCCTAGTACATACACATACATAGATACATATATACAGTGAATCCCAGATATAATAAAGTACTTTGGATTAAGCTTTATCGGTGAACCCAACATAACCCGATTCTGGTTTTGTCTTTTGCCTGTTTCTTGGAGGCCTGTAAAACAGACTTTGTTTTGTTGAGAGTTATAATGCTGATGAAATTTTATGACAAATATTTTTATTTTACAGTATTTTATTTCTCTACTAAAGGACTTGTGTTTTGCCTTCTATTGTACAGAGCAGACAAATTGTCCTATTAAGAGGAACATTTCATAGTGATTGTTTGATGGTGATTTTCTTTCTTGATCAGATGTAAATTGAAGCTCCAGCAGAAAACGATGTCTCTCTGGTCCTGGGTCAATCGGCCCAGTGAGCTGAGTAAGTTTGCCAATCCTCTCTTCGAAGCCAACAACTTGGTCATCTGGCCTTCGGTTGCTCCACAGAGTCTCCAGCTGTGGGAAGGTAAACCATTCCCTTTGCTGACTAACCACTCCCAGATGCTCTCCTGGCTGCCCAAGAGCTTGTGCTGCTGTGCCTGGATGTGGTCTTCAGGCCTGTTTGTCATTGTTACTAAGTGGTCTCTGATTAGTCATCTTTTCACATTTTTTCTAGTCCCCATTGGAGAAATTGAGAGTGATGATACACTGCTGTATGTATTTCTTGTTCTGTTTTCCCCAGATAGGAAAATGCATTGCTTTTGCATAACAGAGGTTAAGTAGGTAGTTGGATATGAATAAATTATAAGCTGTTTTCCTTTTTATGCTGTTATTATGGTAGGTTCCTTTGTAAATGCTATCAAATGGTTAAGTTTTCATTCATTCCAGTAATGTCCTATAAATAGACACAATACCATCATTGCAGAATTGCAGACATCTCATTGTTCATATAGAACAATAATCCATGCTCAGTTTTTACATGTATTCTAAAGTAGGTTATTTACATATACTAATTTTTCTGGCTACTGAAGCTCATCCCCTTAAATAGCAAAGCTTTTTCTGAAAAATTTACCAAAAGCTATCTAAAATATATTAGCTGTTCATCAAACAAAGGCTGTAAAATACCATTTAATTTCTTTGTAATCATTTGAAGACAGTAAGCACATCTTTATTCATGTACATATTAAGAGTGATAAAGCTTAAGATACAAGAATAGCAGCTATTTGGTGAATCAGACTAAATTACCATAAATGTCAGTGATTATACCATATTCTAATGTGTTGTATCTTGAGGGCACTTTGCATGTGGAGAGCTGTTTGCCCTTATACAGAAGGTCTTAGATGGTTTGCCTTCTTGGTCAGTTTCTACCTCTTCTGAATGTCAGTGCTGTGTCCTCTCCTTGTGGGGCAGCCATCTCAGCATGTGCCTCTAATCCCTCCTGTCCAGGCGTCCCTGGTTGGAAGTTGGGGAGATGGCTTCATGTAGTCTCCAAGCTCTCTGAGGCTAGGATTCCAGGCACTGATTTTGGGAAGGCCTTTTGGCTGCTAGGAAAAGAATTTCTTTGCCTATTTTTTTGTGGACAGTCACAGGAATAGAATAAGTGATCCCTTAAGTGAAAGATTACAGCTTTAGTTCCTGTTTAAAGACTTTAGGACAATTTATCTAAAAGCCACTGTCATGTTTAATCACTGAAGAAGCTAGCTTTTGGGGAGAAAAGCCAACTTTGTGAGTTGGATGTCCTGAAGTGTTCTTTAACTAGTTTTAACCAAGCCTCATTGGGATTTAGAGATTAGTGGTAGAAGGAAAATTTTGTTGTTACATGGATGAATTCCTGCTACTCCATTAAGAACAGTCCCAGTATGTGTTTAGCGCTTCCTCAACTCAGGGCTGGAAGAAATAAATGCTATATTAGGTTAGATCTTATGATAGGTTTAGAATAATTGTGTGACAGAAGAAACAGTGTAGGTCAGTTAATCTTTAAGCGTTGGCTTTCTTTATCTATGGTTGCACATGCACAGAGGTAACCAACCATAGGTTGAAAATAGTTGGAAAAAAACTGCATCTGTACTGAACATGTAAAGTTTCTCCTTGTTTTTTTTTTTTGGTGGTGCTGGGGATTGAACCCAGGGCCTTGTGCATGCAAGGCAAGCACTCTACCAACTGAGCTATATCCCCAGCCCTCTCCTTGTTGTTATTCCCTATAACAACTATTTACATAGCATTCACATTGTATTAAGTATTATAGGTAATCTAGAGAAGATTTAAAACATGAAGGGTGTGCACATATTATGTCATTTACATAAGGGACTTGAGCATCCGAGGATTTTAGTATCCAAGGGAAGAGGATGTCTAGAACCAGTTACCCTGCTGATACTGAGGACTATAAATCCTTTTAGTCTGTAGTAAAAGGGTAATTATTATTTGAGAAGGGAAGCAGTTATGCCTCTCAAATACTGGGGGAATGAGAGGAGAAGAGCACACACTGTGCTGAAGTTGAGGCAGCAACCCATGTGGGCTCTGCTTTTGCCATCACTGTCACTTTTCCAGTGAAAGAGGTTTCACACATGTAGGAAATCGGGCCAGAGTAAACCCTGTGAGTGTAAAAATAAATGATTTGCATCGTGAAACTGGGAAGTTTGTGGCATTGTTATCAGCTTCTTTTCTTGAATGTATCACAGAACACTATTTTGCTCTCTGAGAATTTTGTGGAATTTTTCGGAAGAATTAGCATGTACATAAAAATAGTGAATTATTAGCTATTATATTTAATTGGATTCTTTCAGTACCTCAAGATGCCTGTATGTTTTAGAATATAATAAACATGTGCTGGGGTTGTAGCTCAGAGCTTGCCTAGCACATGTGAGCCACTGGATTTAATTCTCAGCACCACATATAAATAAATAAAATAAAATAAAGGTATTCTGTTCATCTACCACCACCACCACCACAACAACAAAAACCAAATTAGATCTTGTTAAAAAATAAACAAAACAATATGTGTTGAAGAAAAAAATGTGCAGTATAATATAGGGAATTATCTATTATCCACTAACATGGTGTTGATCCATTATTTTTTTCCCTTCTGTTTTTCCACTCATGTGGAATTTTCAATAGGAATTTTCCTACGTTGGAACCGATCCTCCAAGTATGTGGATGAAGCATATGAGGAAATGGTGAACATCATTGAGTACAACAGGGAATTACAAGCAAAGGTCAACATCCTGAGGAGGCAGTTGGCAGAACTGGAAACAGAGGATGGACTGCGGGAGAGTCCCTGAAAGACCCCCACCATCTTAAGGACCTTCATGGCCGAGTCCTCCTCTTCCCCTCTCTTTCTGCAGTTCACTTGTACTTGATAGCCTTCAACTTAAGGCTTTGGACAGGGGACCCCTCTGATGTCATGCTCTCTCAGCACTGTAGAAACCACACCCACTATGATCACATTGCTTTGGAAACAGGAAGGAGGTCCCATTTTACATGGGATCGGTGACCTGTTTAATGGCATTTGTGTCACACATCATTTTACCAAAACTCTCCTCCTCGTCCTGTTTCCAAACAGTACTCCAGACCAGTTGAGGGTATGATGAAATCTCTTTAGGGAATATTTGGTGGATTAATAAGAGTCAAGCTTTTTAGCACTCTTGGTATAGAAATGTTTTTTAAAACTGAAGTGGTTAATAAACAAAAAATTTTGTTTAATATGCCATTTCCATTATCTTTGCAACATAAAATGACCATTCTCTTACAATTTTAGACTAAAAAAATTTGAATTCATTCTCATTCTGGATTGTCAAGAAAGGAAAATTGGAATACTTGTTCAAGGTACCTTCTTTCTGTAAGGGCAACAGGTATGGTCATTTGATTTTTGCATTAAGAAGAATTAAATTTATTTGAAGAGCAGACACTAAAAGTATGTGCAATATAGAATTCAAGTAGGAATTTGTTATTAAGAGAGAACTGTTACTATTGAATTTGTTTTTCAGGTCTCTGACCATGCATATAAAATGTGTATCAAATACTGGATATAAAATTAAATCATCATTTAGAATAAGGTTAATTTGTTAAGATTAAGCTACAAATATGGTTTCCTTAAACCAGAGATGCACTGCCCTTGTCAGAAGTTCTAATTGCACTGTTTTATATGTGTATGTGTGCGTTTATTTTATTTTTAAGTATTTTAAGCATTTACTGGGACTATGGTTGTTAAAACTTTCTTGTTGGCTGGAGCCATTCGAAAGTTTATCTTGACTCCACTAATTTGCCCAATATGTGTTAGGCAAACATGATTTAACTGAAGGAGGAGATTTTTTTAATACGATGCAGCTCTGTTTAAACCTCAGAAGCAGTTCTGCAGCGTCTCAGTGTTACAGAACAGCAGTGGCTGTGCTCCTGCTCTGCATCTTGGTTATAACCGCAGCTCTGAATGTTTGTGGTTCAGTACTGTCCAGATGTGTTTCTATCTAATGGCACTGCTCATGGTAACAATACCATCTGTTCTAGTTTTCCTTTAAGAGAATATTTGGAGAGTAATAACGTTTCTACACCATATGTGCATATGATTTCAGTAGTAACATGGCATTGGACCCTGCTGCAGAGTTAGGTATTGAGGTAAAAATACAACTTTCAAAAATATACTCTTGCAAAATTTATGGCCACATTCAGGAGCCTTAGAAAGTGGCAGATGCTTTCTGTCTTCAAATTCCCAAACTTCCTCTTTTTCGCCTTTCTCAGACTTGTACAAAAGGCTGGATAACAATCAACAGTCAAATGGTCTAGGTAAGTTTGCCTGCCTTCTTCTCTAAGCTCAGTTTTATTCTTGGCCTATTTTCTTGACTGTAGTCATGATTCCTGGGGCATTGACACCTTCACAAAAGACTAAGGGAAGGAGCTTTAGAGGTGTTCTTGCTGCCCATATCTCCGTGTTCTATGAAATGTCTGGGTTTCGAAAAAGAAGAAACAGCCTCACTTTTTTATGGATCCTCAAAATTCCTTTTGTTGGTTTGTGCAGCTGATCTTTTTGTCTTCTCTTATTTTTGTCTCAAGGCCACATATGAAAAAAGAGCCCTTTTCTTTTCAACTAATGGATTGATAAGGAGAACCATCTGGAGATTTCCTTAGTGATTTTTTAGAAGCAACTTCCACTGCTTATGCTGATCAGCTGCAGGGCTTCCATGGGTAGCAACTTGGAAGGGAATTGTTGTTGGGCTTGGTCATGGGAAACTCTTAAGCCATCAGTTTACACCTGTCTTCCTGATGAACACTTGATGTGTGAGCCAGAGACAGTAATAGCCTAGTATTTCAGTTTCTTTTTCTTTCTCCTGTTGAGACAGGATAAGTTTGTATTTTAAAGTTAACTTATAAATAGGGATTAACCAAACCTCAGATCTGTTTGCAAGTTGTAAAAATACATTTTGCTATAAGTGCACTTTCAAAAAGGTCACTTAATAATGTAAATATTACAGTTTCCCCAAACTCAAGAACCCTGTCGAGAACAAGTGCATCATCACTATAATTTGAAGAGGGTTTCTAGCAATACTATGGAGTTACCGCCCTGGGGTGAGGAGAATAAATTACAATGGATACGCTCATGAAAAAATACTTGTTAAGCATTAGGTCTGGAGAGTTGCCTTTGGTGAATATGGCTTTAAAAACTCCAATGAAAAGAATTGGTGACAGAATTAGTAAGCAAGCAGATGCCCTGTATGAGCCAGAGATAATCAAGTGTGAGGTGATCAGTCCACATACGTTAGTCGTCGCTCTTCTTCTGTAGAGAGGTTGGTTGACAGCGGGAAATGTTTCATAGAGTAGATCCCCAAAGATCATCTTCAGAAATACAAAGGACTACAGTCCTTCTTCAGTAACACCAAGGATCCTGAGATGTAAGCTAATGATTTTTTGAAAATCAGAAGAATATATTTACTTGATTATATAAGAAACCTGAAACTTTTTAGTAATTGGATTGATTAAAATTTTTGTTTTAACATTAAATGGAAAGAAAAGCAAAATAATAAAATCCATTAGCTTTTAAACAACTTATAAATATATTTTATTTCTTAGAAAAATTAGGCTGTCAAAGTAGAATTTTAAATGATTTTTGAGCAAACTTGCAAAGATAATGATAGATTCATTGAAAATCCCATATAGAGGATTTAAAAACTTTGCTTTGACCTCCGAGGCCTGATTAGAGGTAGGATCTCATTGCCTTTCATTTTAAAGATGAAGTTTAGTGGGATTTTATTTAGTCTTTGATTTAGTCAGTAATTGGCTTATGTTAAATAAAGCCAATATCATGGAAAAGATTTAACAGTTTATTAAAGTGAAAACATTTTGCCGCCTTTGAAAGATCTGATTAAAGACAGAACTCTGGTAGCTTTCTGGCTTCAGGAATAGCTGTTGTACTTGTCAGACGTCTTGAGAAGGTCATCTGGGTCAGTTAATCAGACTTAATCAGAGGCAAAGGTTTTAACATTGTCCACTTCCAATTTACCGAATGAGAACTACACAAGGATACTGTGGACATTCTTTGTTAGAAAAGTATTTCCTGGATAGGGAGTGGGTAATTTTTAGAATAGCTGCCCTCCTGTTCTGGAAACTTTGACCGTCACCAGGGAAGGATGGCATTGCCACATTGGTACAGGTTTGTGCCACACCTCAAGATGTAAGTCAGTTACTTCTCATTGTTTAACAAGAAGACAAACTGCCTCTCCAGAGCTGGTATTGTAAGTTATTACCAGATAGTATTTTTATGTTTTTCACCATCCTAACAAAAAACATTGAAAGATTGATTTCTCCATTTATATTTATTCTTAGATGATATAAAATGCTAAATTTATTATATTTGATTTATAATTTTTATTTTTTTTAATAAGACTACTTCCACCTACGCTCAGGCTTTATAATCCACTCTCCACAGCATCTTCTTCCATGATACTGATAGTCCCTGAGGAGATCCTCCGAAATTCTAGCCCTAGGTTTTAAAATTTCTGAACCTTTACCTAAATTCTCTTTTAAGAAACCTAATGCCCTTACTCATGAACCACACTGAGAACAGCAGTTTGAGCTTACTTTAGTGGAAGAGAACATAGCTCACTGTAGACACTACATTGTCTTGATGAGAGCTGACTGACTTTTAGAGCCATTCTGTTCAACCATCTGCAAATCTAAGGATTTTATGTGTTTGTGATTTGTAATAAGATTGAGTTTTGCAACACTGCCTGTGTCTGTCGGGCCAAGACATTTGCTTCACTCTGAAAATGCACATCTTTTTAGAGAAGTAAATTCTTCACAGATACACCCCGATTCCCGTGGTTTAGAACCCATATAGATCTATTACCATCTACACTAAAAATATTGTACTTGCACAACTTAGTTTATTAAAAAAAAATGTATTTCTAACAATAGCCGGGTATTTGGATTGTACTCTTGATATATTTGAATGTGACTCTTGGATTTAAGTGCACTATTATTCATGTCTTACACAATAAAATTGCACTGTATGGCGAATGTGTTTATAAAGTTTGCTTTGATAAAACCTCAAAGTGCTGTAACGTACAGGTTTCCATGTTGTGAACCTGTCTCTAGTCTGAGGGGAAAATTCTGAACTTCTGTAAGTCTGTGTAACACTTTGATATTATTTGTCATGTTCACCAAGTAGTAAGTTCATGTATGTCCTTGAACTGGAATCAGTCACCTTGAGTTGGTTGGTTGGTTTGTCAGGCTTGGTTTACCGAATCAAGAAATAGTCTTGTCAGTGTGGCACTGTTCTCAGTCTGTAATATTTGTCTGTGGTGTTCTCCCTCTGCCCGAGAGGAGTGTTGCGCAGATGCTGGTATTAAATTTCTATAGACAATGGTAATAAAATCTGTATATGTTCGAAAGCTGATAAATTAAATTTGTAGGCTGATTTTAATTTTTGGATATATTTGTGAGGGTCTTGACAGTGTTTCAGTTAAAATAACTATTTTTGATCATGTTTTGAAATAATTGAAATCTGCAAAAAAGTTATAAAATAGTACACAGTGATCTCCCATATACTGTTCACCTACATTGAATGGTTGATATTAACATTTCTTCAACACTCTTTGTGTGTGTGTTTTACTACTATTTACCCTTCTAAATACTTCACAGGTATATCCCAAGAATTAGTAGTATATATCGTATATAGTATTGACTTAGTGTGTATTAATATAAATAAATTAATTAGAGGAAATGGAAACCTTTCCTTAACATAAACTGCCAATTATTAAATGTAGAAATAGTGATGAAATTAGAAAGTCACTGTTTGGTAATCATCATGGTAATAATTGATTTAAGCAGTACCATCAATGAATGGAAACTAGCAGTTGCAAGTTTGTAGAGAACAGAATAGGAGAGCACCTTATCCAAGCAAAAGCTAACATTACCAGTAGTGAGACACACCGACATTATCTGAATTCTGAACAACTGAGAACACAGCATAATTTTTGGAGGGAAAAAAACACGACCTATGAGAGGCAAATGTAAGTACAAAATGAGTGGTCTGCATTCTTGAAAAAGAAAAAAATGTCAAGCTTATGGAAGAAAAGAAAACTGATAAACTTTTTACAAGTTTGAAATTGTTTCTAATCAAAGCCCAAACTGAACATACCAGCTGATATCATACAAAGTATTTAAAATAAAGCAAAATGAGAGTCAAAACATTTCAGCTGCTAATAAATATCTTCCCAACAAGTGAAACATCAAGCAGAAGAAAACTCTCATATTCCAAATACCTTTAAACAAAACCATCAAATAAGAAAAAAATTCTCAAATGAAAATTGCAAAATTCAGAACAGAAATAAACCGAGGAGGAGGAGGGAAAACAAAGAGTTGACGGATAAAGACAAAGTCATCTTAAAGATGAAGATGAAATTGAAAAGTCCCCAGTGGAGAACAGCTTCAACTGAAAATCATTAAATGGAACTGAAGAGCATGAAAGCCAGGAGAGTGAAAGATGAAGTAAACAGTGGTGCTAACTTAGGAAGAATTGGAGTGCCTAATGAAGAATAACAATGGAACAGAATTCCCAGACATAAAAATTTGAGTGAAATTGGATCTACATTGGCCAGTTCTAAAACATATTCTGGTAAAACCATTAGATTTAAGTATGAGGAAGAAAAAAGTCTTTAGGGTCTTTGACCAAGAAAGACTTTAAATCAGATCACCATTAGAGTGCTCAGTAGCATGCAAAGTAAGATGATAAGGATATCACCATTTTTGAGAAATGCCTGCCCCTAGAGTATGAGCTAAAGGTTTTGTGTGGAAAGTGGTGACAGTGAATAGGAGAGCAGTGTCTGAAATTGGGGTCCCTGATGACGTCATGGCTGTGGCATGCTTGGTGCCACATAACAGTGGATTTTCTTGAGCTACAAAAAACTCCTAACATTGCACATTGCAACTGTAGTATGTAATTGAGGAATAAATTGCATAATGTTGCTAACTCTCTTTCATGAATATAAAGAATAATGCTTGCATAGTCTTTAATTAGAGAGATATATAACAAAGATTGCTGGCGTAATTTAGACCTGCTTCTCCATCAGAGAGCAGCTTTCCACCCAATCCCAGCTGTTATCCTCAAAATCTGCATATGTGAGTCTTTATTTTTCTAATCTCTCATCTCTCACAGGAACCTGCTAATTTGGCTGCATTGCTCACAGTAGTTTCAGTAATAAAGTTTTAAAACCACAACAACGGTGCTTTTCTAACAGTACTACCTCCTTTCTTAAGCAGTCTATAAGGATAGACACATGATGATCCTTCTCTTTGGATCCTGTAAATGCCATGTTTTACACCCAACTCTGAATGCCCACCCCACACCTCCTTGCTTTGAAGCTTTTTCTTGGCTAACAGGGCCCATGCCAAAAAGGAGGATCTCCTCATCTGAGATAGAAATAGTAATCCTGTGGATCTGTTCAGGCCACCAACTGCGGTGAACAGCATGGCCAATCTAGCAGGTTCCAGTGAGGGAGGATGGGAGATTAGAAAAATACTCATGTACACAGATTTTTGAAGATAACGCCTGGGAGTGGGTGCAGTGTTGCTCTCTGATGAAGAAGAGGTCTAAAGAATTACTCCAGTAATCTTTATTATATATGTCTCTAATAAGGTTAAAGACTATGCAAGCATTATTGTTTGTATTCATGAAAGTTACAGAGTTAGCAATATTATGCAGTTTAAATGTGAATGGGTTTGATTCATCTATTTAAAGATTGTCAGGGCTGGGGAGGTAGCCCAATGGCAGAATACAAGGTTTAGTCCTCAGTACAGCAAAAAAGAAAAAGTCATCAGGTTGGCTTATCAATCCAAACCAAATTCTGTGTCATATGCAAGAGAGAAAGTGACAGAGATTTTTAGAACAAAGGGATGGTGTACCAATCAGTTTAATATACAACACAGTTACAGTAATCAAAACTGTGGTATTCTCATAAACAGATATGTGGGTTAATGGAACAGAACAGTGTTGAGAGATGTCAAAGATGATCTATGACAAGGATTTCAAGACCACACAATGGGAAAATATGATAGTCTCTTCAAATGTTGGGAAAACTGGCTATCCACATGCAAAAGAATGAAGTTGGAGCCTTACCTTATACCACATATGAAAATTGACTCAGAATGGAGAAAAGATCTAAATGAATGAGAAGCTAAGAAGAGGATATGGGAAAATCTAAATCCTAACCCTAAGCATAACGTGATTACAATTGGATTTGACTGTGTCTTGGATGTGACACCAAAGGACAAGAAGCAAAATAAAAAATATGACTATGTCAACCATTTGAAACTCCTGCACATCCGAAGAAACAGCAGTGAGAAGGCAATGTATAAAATGTAGGAAAACATTTACAAATTGTATCTGTTAAAGAGTTATAATTGAGATTATAAGAATGTTTCTTCTACAACTGAGCAACAGCAACAAGACCTGATTTTAAAATGGGCAAGGGACTTGAGAAGACGTGTTTCTAGAGATGAAGGGATGATGTATGTGAATCAACAAGTGTGAAAGTATACCATCACTAATCATTGCAAGTCGCTAATCAATGTAAGTCAGAATCAATGAAATGTCACCACAAACCTGTTAAGATAACAAGTGTTGATGAAAATGTAGAGAAATTGGAAATCTCATATCCTGTGGTAGGAATGTAAACTAGTACAACAGCTGTGGAAAATAGTATGGTAGTTCCTAAAAAATTTTTTAAAATAGCATAGGATTCAGCAATCCCGCTTCTAGGTTTATATCTGAAAAACCTGAAAGCAGAGTCTTAAGGATTGCACACCATGTTTATTGTAGCACCGTTCATAATAGCCAAGAGATGGGCTGGGGATGTGGCTCAAGCGGTAGCGCGCTCGCCTGGCATGCGTGCGGCCTGGGTTCGATCCTCAGCACCACATACCAACAAAGATGTTGTGTCCACCGAGAACTAATAAATAAATATTAAAAATTCTCTCTCTCTCTCCCCCCCTCACTCTCTCTTTAAAAAAAAAATAATAATAGCCAAGAGATGAAAGACAACACAAATGCCATCAGTGGGTAAAGAAAATATGGCATGTACACACAATAGAATATTGCTCAGTCTTTAAAAGGAAGGAAATTCTATCATGTGCTCTCACATGGATAAAGCTCTAGAATATTATACTCAAACAGGCCAGTCACAAAAAGGAAATGCTGTATCATTCCACTTACATGAGGTATCTAAAGTAGTCAGAGACATAACAAAATGGTGGTTGCCATGGGCTTTAGGGAGGGGGAATAATTTATTCAGTATGTGCAGCATCAATTTTGCAAGATGTAACCATTCTAGAAATCTTTTGCACCATAATATGAATATTACTAAATACTGAACAGTACACTTAAAAATTGTTAAGGTGGTATGTTTTGTGCTTTTTAACCATGATTTTAATTTTCAAAATTTAAAAATAGATGTTGCATATTTTAATATAACTTTACTTTTCAGCTTAAAAATATTTTTCATCTATTTTCCTGTTCTGAAAAAAAAAGTAAAACATTTTAAGAATATTAGACCCATTTAAAAAAGGGGTGAGTGACATCAGCAAAATGGAAGAGTAGCAGATCCAACCTCTCGTCTCAACAGAAAACAAAACAAGCAGAAATGGTTAGAACCCAGTTTGTCAGAACTCTGGAAAATAGTCAAAAGTTTATAACAACAAGCAAATACTTAATCAAAAACACTACTTGAGAGGAAAGCTTCTTGGCATTTTCCTTGTACTTGCTCCCACTCCCTCTTTAACACAGTGATAGTCTTGAAGCAGCACCAGCCAGTGTTTCCATTGTGGCAGCCTGGTGTCTGGTTCCAAAGGGATCAGAGCATATTTTTTATTCACAAATTATTGCTAATGTCTGTTAATTTGCCTAAGGACTACCTGAAGGACTGATACAAATAGCTCATTTCTGAATCTCCTAACTTAAAACTCAGATTGGAAAGGTGCATTTTCAGTATTGCTCAAAAATATTGGAAGGAAAAAAACAAAAACCCTGCAAACACCTGTGGACCTGTGGCAAATATAGTCAAGACACATAATAGACTATCTTGGGCCTGAGAGAGAAAGCTAGGGGAAATTCCTTGGCAAATTAAGACATTCAAAACAACTCATATATTCAGGGAAGTTTAGAAGGCCATGTACATTACCCAGGGAAATACATGCTCACAAAAGCACTGAGAAGACCTTAAGCTTTTGCTTAGGGGTGATCTTTAAGTATAGTGCAAGCCTGGTTAAGTGTTGAAGGAGGACCCTACTATAGAACTGCTACAAAGATTAGAAGAGGTGTGAGTGTGTGTGTGTGTGTGTGTGTGTGTTTTAAGATCCTAGAATGCAAAGAAATCTGAAACATGCACATAAACTGAAGGAACAGAGATTTGTGTGACCACATATAACATGGAATACAGTATTTGCAAAAAATATTTTGGAAAAGTAAACATGGACTACTGCAGCCTTCAATAGTAATAATAATTATTATTTGAAAGTAAACATAGTAAACCACAACCTTAAAAAAAAAAAACCGACAAACACGGGAAAAGGTGAAAAATCTAATTTCCAGAGTTACCATAGTAATAGTCAAATGTCCAATTTTCAACAAAAAATAAGGCATGCACACACACACACACAAAAATAGGAAAGTATGGCTCATTCAAAGGTACAAAAATAAAAAATAACTATCCTTCAGGAAGCCCAGACATTGAACTCACTTGACAAAAAGTTTTCTTGCATATGCTTGAATAGTTAAGGAAAGCATGGGCAGAGAACTAAACAAACTCAATAATGTTCCAATAAAATGAAAATAGCAACAAAAACAATTATAGAAAAGAACCAAATAAATCCTGCAGCTGAAAAGCAAATGAGATGAAAAATTAATTAGAAATGTTCAACAGAATATTTGATCAAGCAGAAGAAAGGACCAGAAAACTTGGAGAAAATTCAAACAATCTGAAGAATAGAAAGAAAAGGGATGATGAAAAGTGCATAGACCTAAGGACCTTTGGGACACCATCAGTGTACACTAATATATAGATAATGGGAATCCCAGAAAGAGGGCAGAAAGATTGTTTAAAGAAAGGACTGAAAGCTTTCCAAATTTGATGAAAGACATGAATCTAAAAATCCCAAGAGCTTCATGACCTCCAATAGCATAAACCCAAAATAGACTCCATGCCAAGACCCATTATACTGAAACTATTGAAAGTCACAAAGAAAGAATCCTGAAAGTGACAAGAATAAAATCAACTAATCACTAAGGGATCCTCAATAAGATTTTCAGCTGATTTCTCATTGGAATTCATGGCACCTAGAAGGCAATAGCATTATATATTTTAAATGTTAGAAGAAGAAAAAAAAATCTGTCAACTGTGAATTACAAAACTGTCCTCTAAAAAATGAGGGAGAAATTTAAATATTCCTAGATTAAAAGACAAACAAACTTAGGGAGCTTGTTACTAGTAGACATTCCCCTATAGAAATGCTAAAGGGAGTTCTGTAGGTATAAAGAAAGGATGCCTGAACCTGTATGAAGGTAATCTTTAATTAAGGTATATGCAAAGGAAAATATAAATATCAGAATTATTGTAATTTTGGTTTGTAACTCCATTTTTTATTATAAATATTAAGTGACAAAGGCATAAAATATATATTATTGGGCATCCAAATGTGCATTTGGGGATTTAATGGCAAAGGTGGAGGACAGAGTTTTTCTGTGCTACTGAAGTTAAGTATCAACTCAAATTAGATCCTTATAACTTTAGGGTACACATGTAATGCTCATTGTAATTAGAAAATAAAAGGAATTGTGCAGGGAATGAAAAATTGTCAGTATAAAAATCAACTAAAAACAAGACAGTAGTAATAGAGAAAATGAAGGATGAGAAAGTTACCAAATGTATAGAAAACAACATGACAGAAGGAAGTTCTTCACCATCAGCAATTACTTTAAATATAAATGGACTAAAATTTTGAATCAAAAGATAGGGAGTGGTGGAGTGGGAACAAATAGATACCTCAATATGCAATATACAAGTTTGATATTTGAAAATTAATAATGTAATCCATCATATCAACAGACTTAGGAAGGAAAATCATATGACGGTATCAATGAGTGAAGAAAACATTCTATAAAGTCCAACAACCCTTCACGATAAAAACTGTCAGTAAACTTAGAGTGGAACTTCTCAACATGATGAACAATATCATAAAACTATGCTACTTAATGGCAATTAGGAACTTGTCTACTAATCAGGAACAAGGCAAACTTGTCCTTTCTTGTCACTCCTTTCAGCATCAAGATCAGAAAGTAAAACGTATACAGATTGGAAGGAAGAAGTAAAATTGTTTTTGTTCACAGATTATTGGATTGCCTCTGTAGAAAGTCTGAAAGAATCAACAACAACTGGAACTACTAAGCAATTAGAGCAGGGTTACAAGGACACAAGGTTAATACACAAAAAAATGGTAATATACCAGCAATGAACAATTGAAATTTAAAGTTAACAGCAATATCATTTACATTACAACTCCCCAAATAAAATATTTTAGCATAAATCTAATAAGATGTGTACAAAATATTCATGAAGGAAACTAAAAAAACCTGAAAGAAATCAAGGAACTACATAAATGAGGAGATAGTCTATGTTCTTGGATAGGAAGAGTGAATATTGGTAAGATATCAGATTTTCCCAAATTGATTCAGACTCAACAGCAAAAAATAACGAATCTCAAGTTATTTTGTGGATATTGATAAACATTCTAACATTTATAATAAGTTAAATCCATTATAGCCAATATAATAATGAAGAACTAAGTCAGGACTATACCTACTCAACTTCAAGATTTACAGTGAAGCCACAGTACTCAAGACAATGCTTCTGTCCAGCTTCTGATGACTTGCTGGCTCTATCTTTGGTACTCCTCAGTTTGCAGAAGCATTGTTCTGAACAATGCTATTTTCATGTGGGAAGAGCCACTGGGTGTTTCTGTGTCCAAATGTTTCTATTCTTCAGTCTTACTCTATTAGGTCCTACCCTAATGACTTCGTCTTAATTATAGTCATCCCTCAGTGTTCATGGGGGATTGGCTTATTTCAGAAATTGTATGAAATGAGTCAAACAATTGGGAAAGGAATCAAATCTTTGTTAGAAAATTTAATGGAAAGCAAATAGTTCCAAATAAATTTCAGTAAAGTAAAAAATGAAAGACGGGAAATGAAGTCCTTTCTAGAAAACAAATTCAATTTTTCCCATTGTGAATCTCCTTTGGTGCTTGTTATTTCTCCAAAGTCTATTTTCTCAAGTAACATTTACATATTTACATTTTGTTAGGAAGATTTTGTTATTTTTATTAACAAAATTTTACTGCATGCATTTTTCTTAGTAATATATTTTTCAAGTTTTTATTTTAACATCATTTTATTTTAAGATCAAGTTTTTGTTTTAGATTTATAAAGGGATTGCAAAAATAGGACTGAGAGAGGGGCTGGAGGAGGGGCTCAGTGTGGTGCACCTGCCTAGCGTGTTCAGGGCCCTAGCTTTGTGTATCCCCAGCACAGCAAAGCAACAACAGAAGGACCGAGCATCCCCTTATGCCCCCACCCATTCCCCTGATAGGAACATCTAAATACCACAGCAGTACAGTGCTTTATTATTATTATTTTTATTTATTTTTGGGGGGTTTTTTTAGTTTTTTTAGGTGGATACAATATCTTTATTTTATTTTTAATGTGGTGCTGAGAATCGAACCCAGTGCCTCATGCATGCTAGGTGAGCACATTACCACTTGAGCCACATCCCCAGCCCCACAGCAGTACAGTTCTTAAAACTGAGGTATCATTGAGACACTGCTTTTTCCACTAACGCTCTTGTTTCTGTCCTAGGATCCAACCTGGGATTCCACTCTACAGTTAAGTCATTATGCCTCAGTGTTCTTGAAGCTATAAGTTCCTCATCTTTGAACCCAGGACCTTGTACTTGCTAGGCAAGCAGCTCTACCACTGAGCTACAGACCCAGCCCCCAGGACCTTGAGACTTTTGAAGAGTACTGATTACTTACCTTGTAGAATGCTCCCTCATTTGGACTGTGGGATGTTTTCCCTTAAATATCCAGCTTCTCCCTAAACTCTCACCTAAGATTGGGCTTATGTGTTGGGCAGAAGAAAACCACAGTGATGTCAGGACATCAGATCCTGGGATACTGAGACCTGGCAAAGGACAGGTAGCTGATTATCAAAGAAAAGGAAATGGGTAGACACCACTTCCCTATCTACCAGTGGCTAAAAGCCTCCAGGGGAGGGGGAAGGGGAATGTCCCACTTTCCAGCATAAGCAATCACCCCCTGGATGGCTCTGTTTCTGGTTTTGGTCATGAAGGCATGAGAAAAAAAGGAAACCTAAAATCTATAAAGGGGCAAGACACCCCCACTCCCATGGGCACTAGCTTTGGGCCCTCTCCTCTCCAGAGGTCTCTCTCTCTTCTCTCCCTTAAATAAAACTTGTTTTCTTGCCTCCCTGTTTCTTTGGTGTTTAATCTTCAACGAGGATCCAATCCTGATCAAAGCAGGATCAGTGTGCAATGTCATCATGGTTTATTTCCAAGATGTAAAACTTGGTCACAGTGAAGGTGGTGAAAGTGGCACTTTCTGTTGCTGTAACAAAATGCTGGAGGCTGGTTTATTGGTAAAGAAAACTGTTAGAAACTAGTTTTCCCTTGTAATCGATAAACATATATCTTGGGAGAGATGCTTAAATATCCTACTTCTCCCTAAACTCTCACCCACAGTTAAAATGTCTACGGATCATGCCTCCTGCATTTATTCACTGAAATTTTTCTGCAAAAAAGAGTTGTTCCTTTTCTTTATTATTTTTTTTTTGGCATTATAATCCTTATTACACATATAGAGCACAATTTTTGTATCTCTTTTTGTATATAAAGTATGTTGGCCCCCAAATTCAAATCTTCATACATGTTCATGCCAACTTATACCATTATACATGTGCTCTTTTTTTTGCATTACAATTAATACACATATATACCACAATTTTTCATCTCTGTTTGTATAAAAGGTATGTTGGCACAAATTCAAATCTTCACACATGTATTTTGTATAAGGATGACCATCCCATTCCACCATCCTTGTTAATGCCGAGTTGTTCCTTTTCATTTATTCATCATTTAGTTCTTTACATCAACATGGACTACAGCATATTTATTTTATCTTTTATTATTTGGGTTAGTGATAAAGCCAAAACCTTGACCCAGGGGAATGAGGAGAAAATCTATACTTTGTTGACATAAGCCAAAGGATATGGGGTCAGATCTAGACTTGTAGGGAAGGCTGGAGAACCAGTCTGTCACAGCAAAGTCCCTGGGCAGGACAGGCCCCCTCAGACCTGAGCCTCTGACCTCTTATGGACACCCAGTGAGGACTGAATTCCAGAGGAAGTGCCTCTCCTGGAGAGAGGACTGAGAATTTCATATCAGACTGTCATAGGAAGAGAGAAAATGAAACTATAGGCCTTTCAGTCCCTGAGAAATCAATCTTTGTCACCTAGTCAGGAATATTGGAAGAGACCCTAAACTGTCCCCATATTCCAATGGCCGGCACATCACTTGTAAATATTGTTAAAGTGCGGATTTCCCCATTTAGTGGGTTGGGGAGTGGCTGCTTTGTCAGGGACCAGGTCTTGACTAAAGCCCCTAGTGGTTGGAAACCTGGACCATTCGTTGGAACCACTTGAGGAACTTTTATACTTACCCCTGGGCTCCTTCCCGTGAGTCCTCTGGTTTGGCAAGCAGCTCAGGCACCGGGAGGTTCAAAAACTCCTCAGGCGATTTCTAATCGGCGTGGAGTCTGAGAACCAGCGCCAGAGCCGTTTCTCACTACGGAGTCCCTCTGCCTGGCTGCAGGCGCTGGGTTCCACGGTCCAGGAGCTCTGACTCAGCAGGGCTGGGGTGGGGATGGAGAATCTGCATTACCAGCACGCTCCCAAGTGACGCTGACTTGGCTAGTTTGTGGCCCTGGGGGCCACCCGGTGTTTCCAGCGGTCCCTCTGCGCCTGGCCTTCCTCCCCGCTCTCAACTGCGGAGGAAGCCGCAAAACCGCGGCAGGAGCTCGTGCCCTCGGGCTCTGGAGGGGCGTGTGGATGTCAAGTGAAGCTCTCGCAGTTGCCCACACCAGACAGTGCCCACGCGCGGACGCGAGGGCCGGCAGGGTCTCCGCGGGAGGACGCGCGTGCACGCCGGTGGGGACCCTGCCGAGGCCCTGCAGTCCCTGAGACTCTCCCAGGTGTGAGCGGGAGCCCCGGGCCAGAGCGCCGGACGCGCGCCGCGGGGATCGGGGCCGGAGCGGCGGGCTGGAGGGTTTGCCGGGCGAGCGGCGCCCTCCTCCGGTGACTTGGCGCCGCGCCCGGGCTGGGGGCAGAGCCAGGATTGGCTCGCGGCGGGGCGGGCTGGGGCCGCCAGAGGATAAAGGCCCGCGCCGGGCGGGCGCTCGCGCTGCTGGTGGTGCTGGGATCGCGCACGTGCTGCTCCGTCGGGTGGCCGCGTTTGCAGCATCTTTGGTGGCTGCGTCGGAAGGTCAGTGCAAGAGGTGTCCCCTGCTGCGGCCGTCCCGGGGAGTGAGGCTTCTCGCAGACCGCGGAGCCCCCCGGCCCGGGCTGGCCGGGGTCCGTGGAACTGGCCGCCAGCTGCGCGCCGCAGTCTCTGCGCTCCCGCCAGCGCGCGCGGGGACCGGGCTGGGGGCTGAGAGGTGGGCTCCGGCGCGGGGCGGGAAGGCCGCTCCACCTGCTCCTTCCACTTTTTGGAATGGTTCATCCTCCAGGGGAAAGGAGCGGGCATGTCTGTTCCCACCAAACTGTTTTGCCCAGTCTTTCGGAGGGGCCAGGCTGAGGTCCTCGCTTCCCCGGCTGCCGCTGCCCCCCGTGCTCTCTCTCCTTCCCCGGCGGGGGTGGACGCGAGGGTGGCGACCCGCGCTCTGCAGAGCCAACACCTCCCTCTGAGACCCTCCAGCTCCAATAGCTTCCGGAGGTTTTCCCGGGTTTTTCCTGGCTTTCCTCCGTCACCACGTGAAGCCCAGACTCGACCAAGAAGGAAAAGCTAACTCGGGTGGAAACTGACGTTGACAAAACCTTTTGCTTTTCACAAGTTGACTGCTCCTGTTAGATACTCTCCACGTGGTGGTACTATTGTTACCCGCTTTCTGAGGACAAGAGTTTGGGCAGGGGCATGGATCCAGGCCCATGCAGCAGGGCAGTGGTGGCGACTGGTCTTGAACCCAGGCTGGCCCCTGCTTTCCTGCGGAGGGGTGAAGACGACCTGCCCCCCCCCCCAGGCGAACTGGGGAGTTTCCTTCTTTGTTCTCTTAAGTACCTCTTGGTATCTCTTCTCTTGAGGAGGAATGGAAAGAGGGTTTGGATTCAGCTGACCTGCCATCTGCCCTGATCTTGAACCGGTCACTTGATCCTGAAAAATGGGAAAAGACCCCAGTTTCAGGGTTGGCTGTGAGGGTTAAAACCTCTCCACAGTTAGGAGGTGCCTGATTTTTCACTTGGGTCATTATGATTAAGAGGATACCTTGATTTAAGGGCTTAAAGACGAGACTGGCTCGCAAATGTGCCGGGTAATGGTTAAGGCTCCATAAAGCTGAATCCGAGGAACATACTGATGGGAGAACCAGAGGAAATGAAGGTGGGCGTGGTCACAGTCTCGGTTGGGGGTGAGCAAGGCTGACCTTCCGTGGTTTCAAGAGCGCAGAGCAGGGAGCCATCACTTTGGGGAGCAGATAATGGAGGCAGAGAGGAAGCAAACCCTCCTGGAGGAGCCAGAGAGACTGCAAGGAAAGATGAAGGCAGTGGAGAGCAGGTTTAGTAGGCTTGCAGAGTGAAGGGAGAGAACCATGGGGACCGGAATGGACCTGGGCAAGAGCCCTGGATTTGGAGAGGACAGGTGTCTGCTGTGTCTCCGGGGAGCCTTGATCTCTGGTGAGCCTATTTTTTTTTTAAAGCTCCTCAGTTTTCCAGTGTAAGACAGCCAGTGTCTCATTGGGGGGTTCTTCTGCCCAGAGGAATCCAAGCCACCCTAAATAGGCACCCTAAATCTCAATATCTCAAATAATTAACAAATAATAAAACGTAAACAGTCAGAAATATATCTACAAAAGCAAATTCCCTGATAGATCTAGTCCATACAGGTTCTTAAACAATCAAAGATAAAATGACTCTGGTGGTTTATTTAACTCGGTACTTCCAAGGCAGGGATAAGGTTTCAAGGACAGAGTCTTGCTTTGTGACGTCTTGCAAGTTGATTGACAGGCAGGTCACACCCATCTCAGGTGCTGTGTGTGGGATCTTAGAGCTTGAGAGAAAAGTTCCCCTGCATCAAGGGTCCTGGGAGTGCCCAGTGCCAGACCTATCCTCTCAGGAGGCTACTATGTGCAACAGAGTCCACACACAGCCCACAGATGGTTGGTGACACTCAGTATTATACGTATATCCAGACCACTTCTTGAGGCTGGATTGTGGTTTTTTTTAATATTTATATTTCAGTTGTAGTTGGACACAATATCTTTATTTAATTTATGTGGTACTAAGGACTGAACCCAGGGCCTTGCACGAGCTAGATGAGCGCTCTACTGCTGAGTCACAACCCAGCCCTGAGGCTGGATTGTTCTTTTTTTTTTTTTTTTTTTTAAAGAGAGAGTGAGAGAGGAGAGAGGGGAGAGAGAGAGAGAGAAAAATTTTAATATTTATTTTCTAGTTCTCGGCGGACACAACATCTTTGTTTGTATGTGGTGCTGAGGATCGAACCCGGGCCGCACGCATGCCAGGCGAGCGCGCTACCGCTTGAGCCACATCCCCAGCCCCTGGATTGTTCTTAAATTTGTTTTTAACTGTGGTTGCAATCCGGGGAGAGTCTTTGAGCACATGGACAGTAGTGTCAAGAGTGCTGACACTGTCCTGCCGCTCCTTCATGTGACAGTACTGAAATTCTGAACTCATAAGACACTGATTTCCTGTCCTTCCTCCCTTAGGCTCTGCAGACACCTTGAGAGTGGTGTCTCTGATGTCTGACTTCTCTAACCCAGGCAAGCGGGCCTTGCCCTTTAGTGACAGCTCATCTCTTTCAGCATCATGGCCACAAGCCTTCTCCGGGCTGCACGGTTGGGTCGCCTTCTTCTAAAGACTGGATAAGACTCCAGGCTGTATGCCGACCACACCTTCATGCATTGGAGGGGGCACCTTCTATTGTCATACTTGAAGTGCTGCAGGCATCACTCATACTATTTGGTCTCCATGACTAAGAATGTTTAGAGCTGGGAGTTTTGAGATTATTTCATATTAGTGAGAATATGGAGGAAAACTGAAGATGCATCCTCAGGAGAAGGACCTATATCAAAGAGAACTTGAATATTCCTGGACCATAATTATCTATCTCCAAAACAATCATGGAATTCAGCGGGGGGGGGGGGGGGGAGAACCAAAATTTTTTTTTTTTTTTTTTTTTGCCAGAACGGGGACCTTTTGATTAATTGTAATATAGACCAAGTCTGATGTTTCCTGCTGCTTCTTAGACACGGTGTTTAGAACTAACACCCATCAGTTGCTGTTGGGGACCACAGCAGTGCTCACAGCTAAAGCCAACATGGCCTGTTTCTCTAGGAAGCCAGTCTATATTAGAGACCCTGGTGCCCAGGTGCAAATCATCCCCGGAGCCAGCTGAGCCTGCGGCTGTATCCATCACTGCCTCTCTGATGGCAGGGCTGTCTCAGGGTCCTGCCCTGGTGCTTGCTGGAGATGGAGGGAGCGGAGCAGTGGACCCCAGAGAGGCCTGGGAAGTTGCCCCATTATCTTGAGGGAGAGTCTGTTGGCCTTTATCCTGTGCAATCAAACAAGTTCTCAGGAGGGACAGGCTGCAGCCTGTCATCTGATCTTTCAGAGGGAGGAATTAAGAATCTTCTTTGATGGTTTCTCTCTATAAATTTAATTACTAGCTGGAAAAACAAGTTTTACTTAATCATAGATGTTCTCAAAGTATAATCTGGGGAACACTGAGAACCCCCATGAACTTCTTTAGGGTTGATATGAGATTAAAACTATTTTAGAACTATTTTTGAATTTTATTTGATATTAAGAACTTAGACTTGACGTTTTCATCCTTTCTCAGAAGTATATGGTGGAGTTTCCCAGAGGCTATGTGACTTGAATTTTTGCTCAATGGCTAACAACATGTGTGCTTGTGTAGTCTTGTGTTTCTAGACACTTCTAAGGTGGCAGCTTTGGGGTTACCAATGTGTGTTTTCAGAGATGAACATAGTTTGTGCTTAGCGTTTCTGCTGTGTTTATTAGCTGTCATCACCAATATCTACTCCTATCTCTGTGACTTCAAGTCCCAGAGTTTTCCTGTATCTACATGGAAGAAAACAACAAAAAATACATACTTTGTAGTCTTGGTTTGAAGATTTTCTAAATTTTTAAATGGTATCAAATTATTTCTGAATTTAATGATAATTTATTCTGAAACAAGGATATGAATGTATACATTCTATAATTAAGAACAATAGATTATTGGTGTACAAGAGGAATTGAATGTTTTCAATTCACACCTGTACCATCTGTGTCCCTAAAAGTGCAGACAAATGAAACGGACAAATCGGTACCTTCCCTGACTCATGGAAGGGAGAAATTTACCCCAAAGAAATGGGCAAAGCTAAATGAGAAGCGACGGAAACACCCTTTGCTTTACCTCTAGTTTACCTTCCAAATGGGATTGCGGAGCTGGTAGCATCATTTTGAGACCCATTCAGAGACCTCTAAAGAAAAAGGACTTGAATGGCTTAACTGTAGGTGGGTGAGCGCTGTGAAGCCCCAAATTATCCATTCCAGCTTTTCAGACGAGAAAATAAGCTATTGAAGTATCAAACAGCATAGATTGTTAAGTTGTATTGGCTGGGAAAACTCACAGAAAGCCTGATTGGAGGAAAAGGCACTAAAAGAAATCACCACACCACCATTTCCCGGTGGTAAAGTACCAAGATCTAGCTGTAAACATGAACACTGATGGTGTTGGTGGTGTGACAGAGGGAGAGGTGTGTTTTTTGCCTTGCAAATGGAGGAATTTGCAGTCATGACAGGAAACACTTCTTTGGTGTAGCTCAGTGGCAAAACATGTGCTTAGGATGCACAAGGTCCTGATTTGGTCCCCAGCACCCCAAAGTGTCACCTTCATTACCAGCTTTGCCTTAATCCTGTGTATGGTTTCATCAAGAACACATAATTTCATTAAGTGTTGATTCTGACTGCGTGTCTGTTTGGTGTGCCGGGTGGTGAATGGAAGTGCCTATAAAGCTCTTCTGTTGCCATCTAAGTGTGACAGATGCCTAGCGTGATGTGTTCATGGGATTGATGTGCGAGCTGAACTGGCCACTTTTCTTCATAGATGCCATTTTTGCTTGAAAGGTGGATGGCAAACATGGTTTTTCTATACCTGGGTAATTGGCAGATAGATTCTAAGAAGGAACTAAGTGAGCCAGTCACTGCAAGGAGATGGCTGAAGTGTTTGCTGCCAACTCACCTTGTGAGCTTGACAGCTTCCCACTTCATAGGAATTTCCCATTGGGATCAGTGGCGACACCAGCCAGTGTGACTTTCTGGTATAGAGAAGCATGTTGACATTGGTTTGGAAGATATGCCTAACTCAGAGATCTAGGATTTTCCAGGAGACCAGTGCATGAAGTTACAAGGTTGTGCAGGACTAAGATATCCTCAAAGTGAGATAGGCAGATAGGCTTTCATATATAACCAGGTACAAAAGGTTCATTGGGAGATAAGATTTCAGCTTCCACATTGCAACTGACCTTCAGGAAAGGTTGAAAGTAAGTTAACCTTTGAGTTTTGGAGACCTATCAATGATGAATGTCCAGAATTATCTGCAAAGGTCGAGAAAACATTAGGCCCTTGCCCACTACTTTGTGGTGTTCTATTTTCTCTATGTGCTTCAATCAAAGCTCAGAGATGGGAAAGCAGCTGTCCTCAGTTAAGACAGATGTCAGTGAGAGGAATGGACCAATGACATAATGTGTATGTTAACATTTATTTTTAAGTAAATCAATAAAAAGTTAAGCTTTTTTGGGAGGGTGGGTACTGGGGATTGAATTCAGGGGCACTTGGCCATGAGCTACATCCCCAGCCCAATTTTGTATCTTATTTAGAGACAGGGCCTCACTGTTGCTGAGGGTGACTTTGAACTTACCACCCTCCTGCCTCAGCCTCCCAAGCTGCCAGGATTACAGGCGTGCAACCCTGCACCCGGCGGCATTTTTCGGTCTTGATTTCTGTCAAGGTAAATATTGATAGATCAACCCACACAAGTCTTTATTTATTTATTTTTTTGGGAGTTTTTATTTTTTTATATTTTTTATTATTAGTTGTTCAAAACATTACAAAGCTCTTGACATATCATATTTCATACATTTGATTCAAGCAGATGATGAACTCCCATTTTTACCCCATATACAGATTGCAGATTCACATCGGTTCCACATCCACTTTTTTACATACTGCCAAAGTAGTGTCTGTTGTATTCTGCTGCCCTTCCAAGTCTTTAATTTTTGAGAGTGTGAAGGACTAAAGAACGTGAGCTGCTGCCTGAAGAGCACCATGCACTGCTGAGGAATGGGGACCCGTCGTGGGAAACGCGAAGTTAGGTGATTTTGTTGCTGTGGGGACATGATATATCCAGTTCACTTCCATAAAGATGACTGCAATGTCACTCTTGGCTTCTGAACCATCGCGTGTGTATGACCCATTGTTGACTGGAACTTATTTATGTGGCATGTGACTTAAATTCAGTGTGTCTATAGCAAGATAACAATCTGGACTTGGAAAAGCCATGCTGTGCACAGGTGGAGGTTGTTAAAGGAACCTTGCAATGAGCCACGTGCAGCTGTGGTGAGAACTGGGTGCTGGGGGGCAGGTGGGCTCTGAGGGTAAATGGGATAGTGCTAAGAGCTTCTGGGGTGGGAGGGGCACACACTTCTCCCTGTGGGGAATGGAAGACTAACAGAGAGGTACCTATTTGGTATCTCACGTTTGCTTTTCCTTGACTCTAGTCTTTTGAACTGAAACAAAACAAAAACAAACACAACTTTGGACCGTGGCTATTCATTATTTTGCTTTGGGGAGTTGGAAATTGTCCCTGAGTTTCAAATGTTCTGGGAAATCCAGTCATCTCTGGGCTTCCTCAGTCTCCCTTTCAACTTGCTGAAATGGGTCCCTCTAGGATCAGAGTTCTTGCCCGGTCTCAGGTGCCAGCAATGGCTGCAGGGAAGATTTCCCACAGTGGGCCCCTGAGGGTGTTTGAGAGAGTCTTGGTCTTTCCTGTCACATGGCTGGTCCTTGACACCAGGCTTCGAATGTAAAGTAAAGCTAGAGACGCGCACACAGCAAAGGTTCTTGTGTGGGTCATTTAGGAGTTGACCTGGGTGAAGGACCTTGGGCCCTGGGTAGAGCTGGGGACCCAGCAGAAGCCCCTGGGATTCCAAGCACCTTTTTCCATTGTAACATTTTCATGCTTTTATCCATTTCATACTTTGCTGCTGTGGCTTATTTCCCCCCTTCTCTTCTCCCCACCCCCCACCCAGGGGGAACTGAGAGTGCCCTTCTTCCCATTCCAGTCCCCTGTCCTTGAGCTCACACACCATGGGAACGAAGGCAATCAGACTTCCAGGTGGCACCAGAGATCTAAGAACCAGCTCACTCTGAAGTCTGGGATGCATGCCTTCCAGTCACCTCTTTAAAAGCCCAGTTCCTCCTGGGGGTCAGGACCACAGCCCTAGACTGGAGTCCTCTGTGCTTCTTCTTTGTTAGCAAAGCCATGAAACTTTTTTCTTTTTTCTCAAAACTGTCCTCATTTGTTGGATTGGCATGGGGGACGGAGGAAGAACTTTCAGTAAGACTGTGTGCTAAAGAACAACGCCCCCCAGGGGCTCACCTGGGGTGTGAAAGCGCTCCCTGGAAGCTGGTCTTCTTTTGTTTTCCCCTCACTGGAACCTGGTCTGGGTTGGACTGCCAGAAATCCTCTGCCACTGAGACACTCAAGGATGACACTAGAAATAAAGTAGATGTGGTCTACTTTTTTCCCTCCATAATGCAAAATAGAAGATGGTTGGAATCTTAACCCAGTTACCACTTTGTGAGGGGTGGGACACCAGAGTTGGCTGCGAGGACTTCACCCTCCTGGCGAGGGGACAGCTGATGGCAGCACAGAGGTGGAGGTTGCAGGTCCACATGCCAGCATGTCACCCATTTGCCTTTAGGGAGTGTGGGGACTGGTGTCAGAACCTGCAGGCAAGCGGTGGCTGTGGTTGACCCTGGTGAGCCTCCTGGGTGTACCAGTCAGGATGGAAAAGGGGACCCATGTCTCAAGCCACACCTCTTGGCACCACCCGGACCTGTCAAGGCCAGGACTGATTCTGTGGTGGAGCTGGACTGAATCAGACACATGCTAGTGATTTTAGCAGCAATGAGAAATGACTTTTTGTAAGAGACCTTTCTACAGAGATGGCAGCACAACAAGAACTCCTCGCAGGTTGCGGGGGCCTCTTTCTCTCGCCATCTGCTTTTCTCATCTGGTTTATTTTAAAGAGAATGTCCAAGTGTCAGTACCAGATTAGCAGGGCACCATTATTTAGTCTGGGGCCTGTTTTGTCACCTCAGATGGTGCGGGGACAGGCTGAAGATAAACTGTGGCTCTTCTCGGTGCTGGTGGCTCTCTGCGGTAGGACCTGTTGTCAGCACTGTGAGGAATCTGGCCTTTGTGTGAGCAACTTTTCATGCCTTTATCGCAGGGGCCTGACTCACAGCAGGCCCTGGACTGGCTTCCTGCGGCCAGCTCAGCAGTCTCTTCATGCAAATCCTGAATCCCAAACAGGGCTGTGCTCATTAGCTGAGGATCATATTGTTAATTTCAGTTAAGGAGCTCTTTCCAGGGGCTGGAAGAAGGAAAGGTTACCTAGTGGACTCTGCTCCCTTTTCCTGCAGCACATTTGAAAAGCAAATGCAGATCATCAGGATACTGAGGCATGTGGCTGTGGCCCGTGGAGCAGTGCAGAGGCCTCTCCGCAGCTGCTGGATGTCTGTCCTGCCAGTCCGGTGTCTTGGCAACTCCTCTTCGCAGATCCCAGAGAATGCCAGCTTCCACTCTGCCGCCTCCTCTGAAGCAGACCCTCCGCGGATCCTGATTACAGGTTGGATTTTCTCCCTCTTCCTCTTCTCCCTGTCTTGGCTTGAATCTCACCTTCTTGGTGCTGCTCTGCGTAGCTGCCTTTGGTTTTGGAACATGTGATGTGCTATCCTGTCACCAGGCCCGGGGCCTTGGGAAACAAGGCGCTGCAGCAGGTAAGTTAGCATCTGTCCTGGGACCTCACTGCCATTGACCTCACTGTCACCAGATGCCCTACCTTGAATATGCCAGCCCTGATCCTGCACCTTCTCACCGTAGACTTCGTGCTGCCCCTGGCCCAAGCCCCGCTCTCATTTGATTGACAGGTTTTATTTCCTCCTCCTCTGCCAGGTTTCTTCCATTGGCTCTGCATCACTGTCCTCCCACTTTCCTCACAGGGTGTGTGTGTGTGTGTGGTTTTCTCACTCTCTGCCACCCCCCTCATGAAGCATGTCCAGGGTTTGGGGGCCATAGTAATAGGAGCTGGCAGGAAATCCCTTCTGCTGCTTGGGTGTCTCCCCTGTGATCTTTACGGAGTCCTCCCAGATGTGCTCCCAGCTCCCTGGCTTTCCTGTCCCTAACCATGGCTTTCCCCCTCGACATTTTCTATTGATGCGTTATCATGATGCATTCTAGTGGGATCCTGATGCCGTATTATCCATGCCTTTGTTGAGTCTGCAAATTAGGAAACGGATGCCACCCAGTTTTCACTTTCCTGGTGGCTCCCCGTTGAGTGTTTTTTCTGTCTGCCCTCTTCTCAAAGGACTTCTTGCTGCCGCCCCCTTGCCCTTCCTAGCCCAGCTCAGTGAGAATGGAAGGTGTGCCAAGGCTGGTGGTGAATGTCCTTGGTACTTGAAGCACATGAGCTTTGGCTCCTCCTCCCCCTCTCCTCTGCTGAGACACCCCCTTGGCTGGGGCATCTGTGTCTGTCTTGGCCTCTGTCCTGGCCGGGTGGCCGTCATTCCATGTTCTGAGTGCCGCACCGTGTGGCACAGTCAGTAGAGTGGCATCGGCTGAACCCAGGACTTCATCTCATCCTCCCAGGCTGAGAAACAGTCGGTTTGTTCATGACATTCTGGGAATCCCTGAACTCACAGGTTTCTGAAGTTTCACTGTTGTTTTTCCTTTTTTGTCTAGGGGGTCTTGGCCAGCTGGGAGTGGGGCTTGCTAACCTTTTAAGGTAAGAGCCTTAAAGACTTGATATTTGAAACCTGAGTTCCTAAGTACAGTTTTTCTCTAGCACCATTTAACCATCTCCTCCTGCCTCTTGTCCTTCCCATTTTTAAGATATGGCACCTATGTTGCTGTTTAAATCACATTTTGCTTTGCCTCCTGATGTCACAGACCCAGGCAGGCCCTTGACTCTTGCTCACACTGGCCCTTTGCCATCTTTGTCCTATCTTAGGCAAAGTGGGACTCGTCCCAGATGGATTTGGCTTTTAGTTGCTTGGGGTCAGAGGGAAGCATTTTTAGAAACTGGAAAGGAACCGTGTGGGATTTGGAGAGAGTGGGACAAAACTGTGTCCCTCTAGAGATGTAGCAGGACTTACAGGCGGCTTAGGTTAAAAACACTTCACTCACTGACTTGAGCCTGCAGATGATTTTTTACATCTTAGCATCTCGGTTCCATTTTGCATCTGTCTCCTTGGATTGTAGGAACAAGACTGATAAACATCTTGTGGTGAGTCAAAACCACCCTTTAGGGAACAGCAACTCTCTTACCACTAACCCTGACAAGCCCCTCTAACCAGTCCTGAGACGACGATCAGCCAGACCACAGTCTGACCAGCACTGCTTGACTGGGCTCGGTTCTTTTGTTCCTTTGTCTATAACCCGGGAAGGGAGCCCGGGCCGGTGCTCCTGAAGATGGGGCTGGTCCTCCTGCTGCAGCTGTGCCCACTCCAGTCCTCTCCTGCTCTTCACCAGTCAGAGTCCACATTTTGTTGGTTGGAACAAGTGTCCAGACCTATCGTTGGAACTTTCCCCGAATTGGGCTTCTGACTTAGAAGTCCAGTGACAGGGATGCTGGGGAGAACCCGGTGACAGACATAGCGTTGACAGTGGGGTGAGAAGAGAAACAGAAGATGAGGCTGGGTGGGAAGGGGCCTGAGCATGAGGGAAGCAAGGTGTGTCCCAGGTGAGGAGGAAGGAGGCTGCTTCTGTTTTAAAAGATTTTTTTTCTTTTTTTTTTTTTTTGCAGAAGCTGTTATATCCTCCAGGTTGCTGACTTGTGTTTTGATTTTCCCTTTAGGAAACAATTTGGGGAGGAAAATGTGATTTTGTCAGACATAAAGAAGCCCCCCAATTATGTCTTACATCGTGGTAAGTGATCGATAGCCTTGCTGCTATATTTATTTTAATTTTCAAAGTGTGGTTAAAGATGTGGTTCATGGAATCAGTGTGCACGACAGCCCCTATCCAGGTATGTGGATCAAAGAAAGTTATCGAGACACATTGTGCCACTTAAAAGTATTTGATATTTCTAATGCTGCTGGAATTTTTTTTTAACCACTTGAATAGCAGCAGCTATTAAATCATTTGATGTTTCAAAATAATATCTTTTGATATAATTTGGAGTGATATCATTGGAATAAAAACTTGGATTCCTGTCTTTTGAATTTTTAGTTAACTTACTGGCTCAGAGTAGACAAACAGATCAAGTTCTATGATGAGGAAAAAGAACTTTAAAAACTTAGAGATATTAATTGGGATGTTATAAGGTAGAATTGCTCTTAAGCTATGGCACGCACACACACAAATACTCAAGCTCCTCTTGTGAAGTTGTCTACTGCCTCATAAGCATTCCATCCTGTCTGTCAGTCCTTCCTGGTTCAGAGTTGGCCTTTTTCTATGTGTCCTGGGCAGATTAGCAAGCTGCTGGGGGGTGTGGGTGGCCTTCCTGTTGGCCTTAAGCAGAATCGTCTCTGCCTCCTGTGTAATTAGAACTGATGACTTAGGATTCTTCTGTACCAAGTGGATGGTTAAAAATCCACTTCTCTATTTCTTTTGAAATCTGCAGCTTGAAAGTAGAATGAGGTGACCAGGGAGCTGGAGTTGGCATCAGCAGTGACGCCTAGGGAGGGGGTGGCAGATGCCCAGTGGTGACCCGACTCCTTCCACTTGTTTTCTGTTTGACCCCTGGCAGCTGCTGAACTTCTCTGTGCCTCAGGTTCCTCACAGGTTAAATGTGTCTACCTCCAAGGCTAAGAGAAGGTGAACTACACCTGGGGCTTAGTTCCTTGTAGGAGCACCAGCTATGATTACCTGCGGATCCCAGCGGGATTCACCAGGTGTGTGGGCTGCTTGGCCCCTCAGATCCCCACCTGCTCGCCTGTGTTCTGTAGGCCCCTTCATTTATGCCGATGTCCTGGATTACAAGCGGCTCCGGGAGATCGTGGTCAACCACCGGATCACCTGGCTGTTCCATTACAGCGCTTTGCTCAGCGCCGCTGGAGAGGCCAACGTGCCCTTGGCCCGAGCCGTGAACATCACTGGTGAGTGTCCGGCCCGCCTGGTCCGCTCTGCCGCCCCTCACTCCTCGGCGAGAGAGGTTCTTGCGGTTCTGATGACCCTGCCCCTCAGGGCTGCACCACGTCCTGGACATCGCGACCGAGTACCACCTGCGCTTGTTTGTGCCCAGCACCATCGCAGTTTTTGGACCTACCTCTCCCAGAAACCCAGCCCCTGACCTCTGCACCCAGAGGCCCAGGACCATCTACGGGGTGTCCAAGGTGCACATGGAGCTCATGGGAGAGGTAAGCACCCCTGGGAGGCTGCTGCCCCGCGGCAGGTCTGTTCCCTTCAGTTTCCTTTCCCACTCTGCCTGGAGTGACCGAGGGAGCACCTGCGGATTTCGTCCTGGGGAGCTAGCCCCTCCCCCTCCCCCACCCCCACCTCCCTGCTGTGTTTGCCAAGTGGCCGGCACCTAAGGACCCCCTGTGGCCTGGCACTTCCTGAACGGTAAGTGGCTCCGGTAAGTGGCTCCGAAGCCTTTGCTTGCTGTAGCCTTGTTCCTGAGCACCACTCTTTTAGGCGACCAGTGCCCGGAGTTATTACTGATGACTTTGTGTTCTGGAAAACCTCAAGCTTTTTTTTTTTTTCTACTCTGTCTTTATATCGCTATAGTATCTTTTTCTTTTCTTTTATCTTTTTTTGGTAGGGATTGAACCTAGGGGTGCTCATCCTCTGAGCCACATCCTCCAGCCCTTTTTGTATTTTATTTAGAGACATAGTCTCACTGAGTTGCTTAGGGCCTCACTAAGTTGCTGAGGCTGGCTTTGCACTCTGGGTCCTCCTACCTCAGCCTCTGAGCTGCTGGGATCACAGGTGTGCACCAGGTGCCTGGCCTCTATAGTAAATCCGAGTCAACATCTGATCCTTCGGCTGCTGGGTCTGGCCATGCTCTGGCCTCTGCCCTCCCCTCCACTCTTTGCCAGGCTGCATGAGCAGATGAACCCTCAGGCTCAGGGCAGTGAAAGGTAGCAGACCCCTGCTGGAGGCTGGGTTGTTGTTGGCAGAGTTGCTGGGTCCCCACGACGGTGATTCTCTGGGATAAAGACAGAAGAGTGTTCAAGATGAGTGAATGACTCTAGGAAGTTCTAAACTCTTCATTTTCTTTAGGAATATTTTAATATAGCTGTATGGAATGATATTTGGAAAAAGAAAAAAACTTAAAAAAATGTTTGGCTTTGTTCTATCTGATTTAAAGATCCTTTTCTGAGTCAGCTGTCTCTTTTTCATAGTACTATTATTACCGGTACGGGTTAGATTTCCGCTGCCTGCGGTACCCTGGGATCATTTCTGCTGACTCGGAGCCTGGGGGAGGAACAACTGGTAAGAAGGGTTTCTGATTTCTTTTATGTGTAAGATAGGCTCACTTATTGCCGGGAAGTGTCTCCTTGGTGGTGAACGGCCCTGTCTCTAGTGTGTAAGGAACACCTGCAACTTCTTTGCCTTCTCCCAGGTGTGTGCTCTTCTGCACAGCAGACCCTATTGACTTGCCCTTGCTCAGGGCAATGCAGGAGCTGGCAGTCAGCTTGGCATTGTCACCACAGTGCTGGGGTGAAACAGACACTGCTCGAGGACAGATGTGTGACTCGAGATGTAGAAGACCCCCATCAGCTTCCTTGAATACAGCCCTTGTTTCTTAATAGAGAACAGCTGGCTGGAATGGACCCTGCACATTGCACATTTGAAAAGGGCCTAAGTAGTGCTATTTTGGACTCAGGCGTGCGTGACATTCAGCAACCGTCATGTCGGGATCCTCCCCATTCAGTGGTCCTGAGGTGTAGTATAAAAGCTATTTGACAAAACCTGAGGGACTTTAAAGGTGACTTTGGTTTTGGTCACTTTAGAAAAGCTCCTACCTTCATGTGGAGCCTCTTCAAGTATGGCTCAGGGGCCTCTGAGCATCCTTGAGATTCTTTCAAGGAATCCAGGGGTCAACACTACCCATACCAGTACAGGGACATTATTAGCCACTTTCCTTCCCCCGCTCAAGCCACCATAGAGTTTCCCAGAGGTGTGTGCTACAGCAGAACAGGCTGAATGTAGAAGCTGGTAGATGCTTCAGCTATCTCCTGCTAAACCCAAGAGTTTTGTTTCTTTCTTTCCTTCCTTGCTTCCTTCCTTCCTTCTTTGTACCAGGGATTAAACTCAGGAGCACTTAACCACTGAGCCACAACCCCAGCCCTTTTTTGTATTTTATTTAGAGATAGGGTCTTGCTAGGTTGCTTAGGGCCTCGCTAATTTGCTGAGGCTGGTTTTGAACTCACAATCCTCCTGTCTGAGCCTCCTGAGCCAGTGGGATTTACAGGCGTGCGCCACTGCACCCAGCTCCAGAGTTTCTTAAAATGTACAACAGATTGTTCTTCTCAGTAACCTTTCTTTGTTTGAAAATGATGTTCTTTTCCCCATAAAGTATCACACGTATCAATATGTAATAGGTTATTCATATCATTTTAGAACTTACTGGTTTACATTCTAAAAATTTTCATTTACCTGTGTCAGACAGTAAATCTTGATAGAGCCTGCATGGGTCAAATCTCTGGGAGTCCCACATTTTTAAGAGCCTGAAGAGTTCTGGGACTAAAACATTACAGAGCTGCTGCCTTGGTCCAAGAGGCTCCTGCATGGTTTTGACATAAGAAAAACCCACAGACGGATTCTCTTTCAGACTACGCAGTCCATATTTTCCACGAGGCCACAAGGAGGGGCAAATTTGAGTGCAACCTGAAGGCCAACACCAGGCTTCCGATGATGTACATCAGCGACTGCCTCAGGGCCACTCTGGAGGTCATGAATGCACCCGCAGAGTCTCTCTCCTTGAGGACCTACAACATCAGCGCCATGAGCTTCACCCCTGGGGAGCTGGCCCAGGAGGTCCGCAGGCACCTGCCGGAGTTCCAGATCACCTACCAGGTGGACCCTATGCGGCAGGCCATAGGTGGGTCAACCACTGCCAACCAGCACAGTCAAAATTGAGCTTTGGCATGCACCATGAGTCCTGAGGACGTCAGCCAGGGAAGGCCGAGGAGCCCGCAGCTCTCACCCCAGGGCCGAGATGCGTGCTACAGAATCAGCTGCTGTTGAGCTGGTTAGCAGATGCTTTGATTTTTGAAATATGATCTAAGTGGGTAAAATGATTCCATTCCAAGGGAATGGCTCAGCAGCATCTTACAGATTAAATGCAAAACAAGGGGGAAAAGGAAGCAACTGAGAAAGTATGGGAGCAGCCCTAAGTTTTCACATACTTTAACCGCCATTTTTTAATTTAACTTTCCTCCTTGGGTATAAGATTCCCCCCTTAAGAACTGTGAGGTTTTGCTGGGCACAGTGGTGCATGCCTGAAATCCCAGTGGCTCTGGAGGCTGAGACAGGAGGAATCACAAGTTCAAAGCCTCAGCAACTTAGTGCGGCCCTAAGCAACTCAGCAAGACCCTGTCTCTAAACAAAATTTAAAAAAAAAAAAAAAAAAGGCTGGGGATGGGACTCAGTGGTCGAGTGTCCCTGTTCAATCTTTGGTTTAAAAAAATTATATATATATAATTTTATATATTGATTTAAGATATAGATATATATATAATATATGATATAATATATATTATATATGTGATAAAATATATGATATATATCATATATATTTATGTGTGTGTGTGTGTGTGTGTGTGTGTGTGTATATATATATATATATATATATATATATATATATATATATGAGAGAGAGAGGAGTTTTAACATGAAAATCAATGTCAGACAGTAGTTGTCTAGTCTGACCTTCCAAGAGGGTGACTGTGTGTATAGTAGATGTTCTGCTTTTTTTGTTCCTTGTACAATCAACCTTCACATAAAACGCTGTAGAACTTCGGCAAATCCAGAGTCTGAATAACCTCTCTCCCTAGCGGATAGCTGGCCCATGAACTTGGATGACAGCAATGCCCGGAAGGACTGGGGGTGGAGACACGACATTGATCTTCCAGAGTTGGTGACGAAGATGCTGAACTTCCACGGTTCTGACACCAGAGTTGCCCAGACCAACTGAGGCTTCAGAGAAGGGGCCCTTGTGTCCTGACTGCCTGGGGAGGACAGACAGGACCCCAGGGAACCTGCACTCTTTAGAGTTGAAGGGCTGATTGGACTACGTTCCGGCAGCTCATTTGAACTACTGGGTGGAGGGTGGAAGTAGTTTAAGCATTTCTAAGATGATGTAGGTTTGGAGGGAGGGCTTCTCGACCTTTTCTGGGGCCTAAACGGGTCCAAATGCTCACGCGGCAGAGTGCACAGAATGCGTGGTAGCGACAAGGTGACCATTTCTGGGAAGGTGGAAGTATGTAATGTTTGTATTGATTGAAAGCCAATTTACATATCACCCTAAGACTCCATTATTCTCTTGACCATAGAACAAAGATCACATTTTAAAGACTTTCAAAGACACGCTCACTATTCTGCATCATCCCACCAGAACACAAAACTTGTGTTTTGTGTGAGCTTGATGTGTGAGCCGCATGATCACTGCATTCCGACTCTTCAGAGGTTATCACTTCTAATTTATCCTGCTGCAAGAGGTACAGCTGCGGGAAATCAAGAATATCTATGAAGATGCAGCAAGAGAAGAGTAGCCCTCTCATTCCTGACCCCCTCCTGTCAGTGAGCAAGGAGGGATCTACCAGACTAGAGCTCCTGAGCTGGCCCTGTCTCATCCGCGGGGAGTTTGTCTAAGGGTGCAGGTGTCTGGGCTCTACCCAGCTGACTAAGCAGTGGGAGCAATGCTATTTTCTAAAGAACCCTCTCGTTATGTCCTTTCCCATGTCCTCAGACTGAGCCTGCAGAGGAGTGGCTCTAAGCCTCTAGACACATGCAAGTTAGTCTCTGGCTGCCTCAAGAGGCCCCAGGAAGTGAAATGCCCCATTCCTCAGAAAATTATGGGTACTTTGATAACGGGAAGAATTGAAAGGTGTTATATAGATCATGTGTTGATGACAATAAAGTCAATTATTATGCATTTGGAATTTTGAATTGTTAATGTGAGTTTTTTGGAGGTATTCCTGGGTTTAAAGTCTATTTGACCTTTAACTGGAGAACTTTTTGAGTCATTAGTTATATCAATATAGCTTTTTGGAACACCTAGTGTAAGTTTACATGTGTAGACTATGAACTTCTTTAATAGCGTTATTGGATATAGTTCACATAAAATTCATTCATTTAAGATTATGGTTCATCAATACAGTATAATTATGGTTGTACATCCATCAATACAGTATAATTTTAGGACATTTCAACATCCCATAAAGAATCCACAGGTATGCCCTCCCTTGCACCCCAGGCAGCCACTCCCCTGCACCCGTGTCTGGATTTGCCACCTCTGGAATGCAGTCTTCTGTGAGTGGCTTCCTGGATGAAGCATGCTGTTCCTGAGGTTCATCCATGTGGCAGAACTTGGATTGTCCTTGTTAAAAATGTTCCACTGTATGGATAGACGGCATCTTGTTTAACCCTTCCGTTGAGGGACAACATCAGGTCCTTGGCCGTTTTTAGCCTTGAACGGGAGGTAAATGCCGTGAACATTGTGTAGATACTTGTGTTTGGAAGCTACTTTATTTCTTATTGTTTATAGGTTGAAAGTAGTTCTTTAGTTCTTGTAACTTATTCTCAATTATTAGAACAAGAAGTTAATTTTTTGTTCCTCTGAGGAGGGAAGAAGCAGCTGATGGGTGACTTGTGCTCTTAGGCTCTGGTCCTGATTTCCACCCAGTTCCCCAGAGAACCTTGTCTTGGGGCCCTTTGTGGGATTTGTTCTGAATGGCTTCCTTTAATCTTTTTTGACAATTCATATTACACATATAGAGCACAACTTTTCATACCTCTGGTTGTATTCAAAGTATATTCACATTAATTCGTGTCTTCATACATGTACTTAGGATAATGCTGACCACCACATTCCATCACCTCGTCTAACCCCCTGCCCCCTCCCTTTCCCTCCCATCCCTCTGCCCTATCTAGAGTTCATCTAATCCTCCCATGCTCCTGCTCCCTACCCCACTATGAATCAACCTCCTTATATCAGAGAAAACAATCGGCATTTGTTTTTTTGGAGTTGGCTAACTTCACTTAGCATTATCTCCTCTAACTCCATCCATTTACCTGCAAATGCAATGATTTTATTCCCTTTTATTGCTGAGTAATATTCCGTTGTGTATATATACCACATTTTTTTTACCCATTCATATACTGAAGGGCATCTAGGTTGGTTCCACAGTTTAGCTATTGTGAATTGTGCTGCTATAAACCTTGATGTAGCTGTGTCCCTGTAGTATGCTGTTTTTAAGTCCTTTGGATGTAGACAGAGGAGTGGGATAGCTGGGTCAAATGATCTCCATCATGTGGGATTAGGCCCCAACTTCCTTAATAAGACTCCTATAGCACAAGAATTAAAATCAAGAATCAATAAATCATTAAAATCAAGAATCAATAAAAAGTTTCTTCTCAGAAAAAAAAAAGATCTGTGAGGTGAATAGAGAGACTACATCTTAGGAGCAAATCTTTACCCCTCACACATCAGATAGAGCACTAATCTCTAGGGTATATAAAGAACTCAAAAAGCTAAGCACCAAAAAAACCAAATAACCCAATCAATAAATGGGCCAAGGACCTGAACAGACACTTCTCAGAAAATGATATATAATCAACAAATATATGAAAAATGTTCATCATCTCTAGCAATTAGAGAAATGCAAATCAAAACTAAGATATCGTCTCACTCCAGTCAGAATGGCAGCTATTAAGAACACAAACAACAATAAGTGTGGGTGAGGATGTGGGGAAAAGGCACACTCACACATGCTGGTTGGACTGCAAATTGGTGCAGCCAATATGGAAAGCAGTATGGAGACTCCTTGGAAATCTGGGAATGGAACCACCTTTTGACCCAGTTATTTCTTTCATCTTTGGAAATCTATAGAAGCACCTCAGGATGGCCAAGAAGAGTGGAAATTGAAGGCTGCAGTCTCCAGGGACCATTCTTACTGGCTCTTCACCCTCTAGACTAAAGCCGGAAGCTAAGACCCCTTTCCGTCCCAGGGTGGCAGGGGAGGACGCAGTGTTTTACTGGCAAAGGCTGCCTTTCTGTGGAAGTGATCTGAAGGGACACTTGGAAGGAAAGAGGGGGCTTAGTTTATCCCTCCATTTCCCTCTCTAGAGGTGACCATGACAAGATTCATAGTTACATAAAATCAATCTTAAAATGAATGATTGAAGACTGTTTTATTAAGGATTCAAGCTATCCTATCAATATTGAATTTTGGCCATGTGAGGGTTCACTTAACTGTAGGAAGCAGTTTTCAACACTTCCATTCAGTAAAGACAATTCCTATTTCCCTGTGTGCATAATCCCTTACTTTCCTAAAGCACAAATGTTGTGTTCATGACTTTATTTAATAACATAGGTCAGCAGCTTGAATAGACCCACCACATTTATTTTAAAAGCTGCAAAACTTTTCGTAGACTGACTGTACCAGAACATATTTAATTGACTTACTAATTCCGGACTCTCCAGTCTTTTACTATCACAAATGAAATTGTAAAGAACACTTCTGGTGTGGTCAACTTCTATTGGCTGAAAGAGCCTAACACTCTCTGGGACAGAGCCTTTACATCCACGTAACTGTGAACTCTAAGGGTCAAGTCTCCTCCCCCTTTTTATACTATAATAATTCATTGCATGTAAAGAACTCACCTTAAAACAATGGTATAAAGAGCATTTTCCCATGAAAAGACCTACATGGAATAAATATCTTGCGTTTCTTAAATCATGTTTACAGTAGACAGCAGCTGATTTGGGAGTGGACTGACTACTATTGGGGGGTCCTTTCATTATGACTGTGATGTACATGGTCAGTGTCCACATTAACGAGATGAAGTGGTCCTGTCGAAGCTTCCCATTTGGAAGCCTGATTGGGTGAGGGAGAAGCTGGACATCATCAGGGCGACGGGAGAGCAGAGTCACAATTCATCAGTCTCCATGAAGTCAGAGGACATGCTGTCAGGTTGATGAATGCTCCGAATGGGAATGGAAGATTGAGAAAGGAAGAAAGCCCAAGTCCCCAGCATATTTAAAAGTGTTTAATTACTGTTCACGAACACCCATCATATGCCCAGAGCCGGTTCCCTTGGTGCCCCCTGGGTCGGGACCACCGACCCAGCTCTCTTAAGAGAGGTCTCTTCTGAGCCGAGGTCCAAGGAACCCCTGAGTAACCTAGTGGGTTTGAAAGTGCCAGGTGACACCAACGTCCTGTTCTTTCCCTGCTGACTCTTGCATCTGTGAACACAAGCTTACCTGGCAGGCTAGAGACCCACGAGTCTTCCAAACATGTACGAAACTCTGATTTCAGAAGGTTTGATCTATGCATCTATGCACCTGGGAGAGGAATTAATCCTGGCTGTCATTTCGCTGCAAATTGTGTAACCCTAACACAGTCATGTCCTGTCTTGATTCTGTTCCCTTCTGTAACGGGCCACGAGGTGCTGACTCTGCAGGGCTGCTTCTCCCCACCCCAAAACTGTGACTTCAATCAAGAAATTGTACTTGATTTTTTTCTAATTAAAAATATTAAGTTGGACACGTTGGAGAAATGTCTATAAACATGTAAATTATGAAGCATATTAACGAAAGAGCTGTGCTGAAGAATGGACCATTCCTAGGGCCACCTGTCCTCAACCGCCTGTATGGACTTCCAACCTGTGAAATAGGAGGAATATTCTAGTGGGAGAGTTTGAAAACTTAGTTTTCTTGTTAAGTCACATCATTGTTTTGGGAGGAAAAAGCCCAAACATTTGCTAAATATCTGCCATATGCTTTGAAACTAACTTTGCAATGTTTACTAACTTCTGGAAATGAACTACTCAGCAGGCAGATGTATTCAGTCTTAAAATAGATGGGCATCTGAGGGGGAGAAATGACTGGCTTTGAGAATCTTTCTGTTTTATTAAGGATTCTAAGCTTTCCTATCAGTGTTAACTGTTGGCCGTGTGAGGGTTCACGTAACTGTATGGAGCAGTGTTCAACCTTTCCATTTAGTACAGATAATTCATATTTCCCTGGAGAGAGTCTTGGCCACTGTTAATACTGTTCCTTATTTTATGTTTTAGTAAGTGCTCTGCTTTCCTATCCCTTTTCAAGCAAATATCAAGGAACCTACAATGACTAGAATTTAAAAGCATATCCCTTAGACCTCTCCCAGCCCCAAGAGGAAATCATAAACACTGGGTTTGTTATTTCCCTTCTTTGAGGAGAAAGTCTTCAGAACCTAAGCAATGGGTTCAACCTCTGAGAAGACAAATAGACAATTGGGCTTCATCAAAATTAAGAACTTTCACTTCGAAAATGACCATTATAAAAAGATAAGCTGTAGATCAGGAGAAAACCTTTTCAAGCCACACACCTGGCAAAAATTAATATTCATGAAAGATTATGAACCTTCAAAATTTAACAGTGTAGATGGGTGTGGAGGTGCACACCTATAATCCCAGTGACTCGGGAGACTGAGGCAGGAGGATGGCAAGTTCAAGGCCAGCCTCAGTAACTTATTGAAATCCTGTCTCAAAATGAAAAATAGAAAGGGCTGGGGATGTGGGCCAATGGTAAACATTCTCTATGTGGGTTCAATCCTCGGTACCAACAAACAAGGCAACTGTACAAACCCCAAACAACTCAATTAGGAAGCAGGATAAAGACTGGAAAGTTGTTCACTGCAGAAGATACACAGATGGCTCTTAAGCATGAGGGGCATTCAACATCATTAGCTGTTAGGAAAATGCAAATTAAAGCCACAATGAGGTATCACCACACACCTATGAGAACGACTAAAGCCAACAGTGGTGAGGACCTCACAGGTGGACAAGGATGCACAGAAACTGGATCAGGCGTACGAGGCCAGCAGGAAGGTAATACAGCCCCTTGGGAGTACGACTTGGCAGTTTGCTAAAAAAAAAAACTAGACTTGCAACTGCTATTAATCCTGGAGAAATGAAAACTTATGACCTCGCAAAAAATTATACATACACATTTATAGTGTTTTATTTGTAATAGCCCCAGAATAGAAACAACCCAGATATCCTTCAGTGAGTGGATCAGCTGAGTACATCCATTCAGTGGAATAGTACTCAGCAGTGAAAGGAACAAGTGGGTGCATACAACAGCCTGCGTGCCTCTCTGGACAATTGTGCTGAGTGCAAGAGGCCAGTCCCTGAAGGCCACAGACCGCATACGTTCATGTATATAATATTTTAAATGACATTAAAGAAGTGGAAAACAGATGGTTGGTTGCCAGAGTTCAGGAAAAGGGGGTGAGAAGGGCCAGAAAGGCTGTGGCTCTCGGGGCAGCGTGGGATTCTTGTGGTGGCTGGTGGCTGGGTGGCTTCCGTACTGTGACCCTGTCGTTGTCAATATCTAGGTTGTGATATCATCTTGTAGTTTGTAAAATGCTACAATTTGGCTAAAGGGTACAGCGGACCCTTTGGATCCTCACAAGGCATGTGAATCCATCACTCACGGAGTCCAGCGGAGCTGTGACACTGACCTGCTACTTGGGACCATTTGCTTAATCGCTCCTCGCCAGCCTCCTGCCTCCCCTGCTCCTTGGCCCTCTCTGGCCTCCCCCCGCAGGTGACTGGGGGCCTCCTCCCAGCCTTGCAGGGGTGGGGCCTAGGTTCCATTTGGCACGTGGGAGCTGGCATGTGGCCGAGGTGGATGGCAGTGTTTCCCGTGGCATTTGTAACATAGACCAGGTATTTCCCAAACCTTCTGCTTGGCAGGCAGCTTCCTTCCAGGTTTTTTGACTAGAGAGTGGACTTTTGTTGGGGTTTTTTTCTTTTCCTTCTGCTCCTGTTGAAAACTCCAGATTGCTGGCTTCTCTGGCATCCGGTCTGGGATACTTGAGGCAAGAAGGAAATGCAGACAACCCGTCCTGGGCTTTTCTCCTGATCCTGGAATCCTCAGCCCATCTGCCTTCATCTCGCCTGTGTTTTCCTTCTTAAAGGAAGAGAGACTTTTCTTCAGCCTTCTTAGAAGAATGGGAAAGGTAAGTATATTCCGTCTTCCTGGGTATTGGTCTACTTTTAATTTATTTCATTTATTTTAAATTTCACTATTTTCTTTGGTGCTGGTGATTGGACCCAGGGCTTCACACATGCTAGGCAAGCGCGCTACCACTGAGCTACATTCCAGCCCTAATTAACTGTGTTTCTACCCACTAGCAATGAACAACCCCCAATGAAATTTATATTAATAACATCTCAACAGATGAAGCAAAAGCATTTGAAAGACCCAACTTCGCAACCCTGTAAGATATCTGAAAATAATGCAAGTAATCCTCGTCGGTGGACATGCAGCGAGCCTTTCACCAAGCCTGTCCAGTTCTGCCTCTGTTAATAAGTTCACTTTGTCATTCCTCCTCGTGTGTGTGGGATGTGTGTGTGATGGCACATGCTCTTTTAAATCTTCTTTAATGAACTGAACATCTTACTGTCTCCCTCATTAATTGATGAGTTAAATACAAGATTCATTTATTTTATATTTGTACGAGAGTAAAGATTTGATCTTAAAAATAAAAAGTGTCCACTGGCAGTTTTGGAGGTCTTCCACAGAGGTGCCCGTGGTCCAGCTGCAGCTCGGCTGTCTGTCCGGGAAGAGCACATCTCTTCTGGTTGAACTGGACGTACCTTTCCAGGTCTCCAGAGGGAATCTCAGCAGCAAGAGAACTTGAACTTCACAGATTCTGTTTCTCAGTTTTGGCCCCAGCGTCTCTGCAGATCCTGGTGTTTTTAAGTCTGGTTCCCAGGGGCTGGAAAGCAACTCCCCTGGGGAAGCATCCAGGGGATTTGGCTTCCTGTTGAGTGACAGATGACAGAGAATCTTTGTCTTTTTTCGTCTGTTTTTAGCTGAAATCATTGAAGAATTTTATGCCCATTAGGAAGAACAGCCCTTTAAAATCCTGTGCACGGTCACCTTGTGACTCTTGTGCTTCTTCTGCAACTTGTTCTTGACCTACAGCCGGAGTTGCAGAGACAAGACTTGTATCCCCTGACGTATGCCGCTGCAATAATGCGCAGGATTGTGGTGACACGTTGGGTTGCTGCACCCCTGCCATTCGTGGAGCTCTGTTCTGTCGACTTCACAGATAAATAAGTGCTCATAGAAATCCAATAGCCCCAGAATTCCCACAAAATAAGGACATTCAATTTCTAGTACCAATTTAGAAACATCTTAGAATCCAAGCTCACACAATTAAGAATAGTCCTTGAAAAAAGAGGCTAGTTTCATGATTTTAACTTAAAAGCCATGTCACTTCTCTTATTTAACAGTGTATAACATATATCATATGCCTATGTCTTATTGGTTTGTCTTTCCTAAATTTATGTAGGCTAATTCAACAAATAAGCTATTACTTGATGTTACATAACATTTAAGGTTATTAGATCTGGAAATCTGTGTCCACCTGAATTCAATCAGCATGCTGACAAAATTTTTCTTCCAACAGTAATGATACTTTGGTAGTGTCACCGCTGTTTACCAGTGACGAGTTCTTGCTTCCCGGATGCTGAAGTATAACACCAGAGAAGCAGGCCCAGGCAAGTGTAGAGTGGAAAGAAGAAGCTTTATTAAGGACAACAGAAAAGACTTCTCCTGGAGGAAGAAGGGGACCCATCTTGCAGTGATGGAATGTAGGTGGGAAGACCCAGAAGGTGAGGACAGGTGGGCTGGAGGAGTAATCTGGGCAGGAAGGGCCTGGGGCGGCTGTTGATGAGCACCTCCCTGTTTGCTGGGAGCTGCTCCATTGACAGTTCCTTAGGATGGGCTCTGGGTCTTGGGGACATGAACCTTTCAACTTCCCCAAGTGCTGCTCTGCTTTCCTGGGCTCCAGTCTCTATAATGGCCTCCATTTTATTCATCTTACTCGACGTTAGACCCGATTTACCTAACTACACTGACTACCTCTCTGTGAATCTGGCTTCAGTAGCTAGAAGGTCATTTCCAAGCTCTTCAGGTGAGGTGAAACCTGAAGCTGGTAGTCAATCGAGTTAATTGGTGGCTCATCACCAGATACCTAGACGACATCTAAATACTGTAAAATGACAAAACATTGACCACTAGAGTAGAAAGTAGAAGCTTTATTAAATAAAATTTTGAGTTTGCGGATCGTTGCCTCTTGGCGCTGTCCTGGGGTCCTGTGGTGACTGTTCATTTTCTGGCTTTCGGGAGGTGTGAGGGGAGGTGAGTGGCTGTAGGTGGCTGTGTGTGGAGCCACCGCGCTGTTCTGCGAAGACGCTCAGTCCTCCCGCATCCAGGTGGGCTCTGCCCTGGGAATAGAAGGCATTTTGGTTCAAGTTATAGGAATTAGTGGGTGGGCGGAGCCAAACAGGAATTCATGGTGACAGACACACAGCTGTGCTTGAGCTTTCCTTTTTTTTCAAGGAAAGAACTTTTGTTTCTCCCTCCTCTAATGCAGGGATTCCCAATTTTTTGGAGTCGTCTTCAGACCACAAAGTGGACGCTCCCTGCTTTCCTTTCAGGCTGCTCTGGAAGTGCATCTTACACAGCTAAGCCCACTTTGGGGTCCGCTGCTCAGAGGACCTGGAGCCACCCAGAAGACGCAGCGGTTGGTCTTCTTTGCGCATCTGCCTCCCAAGGGACCTTGAACTCTGCTGCCGGTGGAGTGTGCTCAGCTCCTCTGGAAAAACACGAGTTCGGAAGACCACCGTGTCCAGAGCTGAGCGGTCACATCTGTTTTGGAGGATCGCTGCTGGGAAGAGGAAACCAGAGGGCAAGACCTTCTGCTAGGACCACGGACCTCGCCTCACACACGCCTTCCACTTGACTTTCCCTCTCAGGGAGCCTGGCTGGCCAGCATGAGAGGGCACACTCAGAGCCGGGACACTGTGCATCTGTCTGCTCCACCTCGGGGACAGCTTGCCAGCTCTCGTCCATGCAGCTATGCATCTGCCCCATGGAACCGAGTCGATCCAGTTACTAAACAAGTTCGTCCGGCTCTTGCTCTTGCCATATACGGATGCCCTATCCATCTCCTTGGCTTGGGAACAGCTGCCTTGGAAGAACCCTGCAAGAATCAGGACGCCAGCCTCCACCTCAGGGAAGCTGCAGAGACCACTCTCACCTGTGATGGCAGCCAGCCCGCGCCGGGCAGAGCCGGGGCTGCGGTTGCTAGCAGGGACTGTGTGTAGGTAAAGGTGGGTCTGAGGAGGCCCAGTGAGAGAGAAAGGAAGAGAGAGAAAAAGAAAGAGAGAGAAAGAAAGCTAATATTTCTGCAGCATTTAGTTGTGGATTGGGGATACCCTCAGGCAGAAGGTTGCCAGGGGATGAAGTGTTGGGAGATGGAGGTCTAGAGAGGGAGGAGAACATTCGGGAAAGGAGAGAGAGACCAGGCCAAGTCTTACAGCTCTGTCCTCAGAATCTGGGGGACAGAACTCAAGGGTCCAATTAGGAGGGGAGGGGGCTTCAAGCAGTAGCCTTACAAATGGCTTAAGGAGAGCAGATCGTATCCTCCCAGGCAGCAGGATGCTCAGGGAAGAGAGAGGAGACGCCCTGGAGCTGGGCATAGAGACTCTGCTGGGGCCAGTGTAGGGGGCTCAGGGGTGGGCCTGGAGAAGCAGGAGCCAGCCAGGGAGAGGGCCCAGGAGGACTGGGGGGAAGGGCAGTAGCTCAGGGAGCAGAGAAGGGAGCAGCAGCCTTGGCCTGATGCCAAGCAGCCTTTCAACCTCCTCATGGTTTGGGGTTTTTTCTTTCCTTCTTTCCTCCCTTCCTCCCTCCCTGCCTCTCTCCCTCTGTCCCTTTCTTCCTTCCTTTGGAACCCAGGGGCACTTAACCACTGAGCCACGTCCCCAGTCTGATGCTCTTTTTCACACCAAGTTCCCCGTGAGCTGGGCCCCAGGAGAGGACAGCTGGGCCTGGGTGGAGAGGAGGGGCCTTTGACACTCCCCAGCCCAGGAAATGCGTCCTGCCCCGAAGTCCTGGCTCTCCTTGGATGGCTCTCCTACAAACCAAGTCAAGTGGAAGATGACAGTCTGCAGGGTTCAGGGGCTTCCCAGGTGGGGCCTCCCCTCCTGCATGCAGCCCTGTAGGCCTGTGTAGAGATCTCAGCCCCCTCTTGCCATCTTCAGAGATTCTTGAAAGCCTTGATACAGAGGTTCCGCAAGTGGACCATCCAGCCCAGCCCTCATCTCAGACTGTGATGTCAGGTGTTCAACGAGCGCATGTTGGATTGAATTGAAGCCAAGCCAGAGGAGATTTTTTTTTTTTCCAGTCCAAGAATTGAACCCCTGGGCTCTCTACCACGGAGTGACACCCGTAGCCCCTTTATTTCATTTCCTTTTGAGACAGGGTCTTGCTAAGTTACATAGGTTGCCCTTGCACTTGTGATCCTCCCACCTCAGCCTCCAGAGTTGCTGAGTTACAGGCCTGAGCCACTGTGCCTGGCTGGGACTTTCTTCTAAGACTAAGACTAGCCTTCAAGTGAAGGAGCCAGGGATATTGCTGCACCTTCATGTTATAACCAAAAGAATCCTGCAGCCAGGAGACTGGATTCCAGCCTCAGCCACATCACTTGTACAACCTAAGTGACAGAGCAAGTCTCTCTTAAGCCTTGTGTGTGTGTGTGTGTGTGTGTGTGTGTGTGTATGTGTGTATGTGTGTGTGTGTGTGTGTTGCTGAGGATGGAACCCAGGCCCTCACACATGCTAGGCAAGTGCTCTACCACTGAGCTTCAACCCAGCCCAGAGCCTTTTGTCATCTGTAAACTCTCCTGACCCCTGGCACCGCAGTTGGCACACAATAAATGTTAGTTGAATGGAAAAGTAAAAACATTAAATGTTGCAGAACTATTAGCTTTCTTTCTCTCTCTCTTCCTTTCTCTCGGTACTGTAGATTGAACCCAGGGGGACTTAACCACATCCCTGGCCCTTTTCATTTTTAATTTTGAGACAGGGTCTCACTAGGTTGCTTAGGGCCTTGCTCACTTGCTAAGGCTGGCTTTGAACTCATTTCTTTCTTTTGATTCAGGATCTCACTACATTGCCCAAGCTGTTCTCAAACTCCTCAAGTCACCCTTCTGCCTCCGCCTCCAAGGAGTTGGGACTACAGGCGTGTCCCACCATGGCTTTTGGCTAATCTCCTTCCCTTCTTTCCTGCTCCCCTCCCAGCGTCCCTTCCCTCCCCGTGCTGGGGATGGAACCCAGGCCTTGAACATGATGTTCTACCATGAGCCACATTCCCAGCCCTAATTTGTTATTTCTTGATGAGAAATGTCTCAAAAGTGGAAACCTGCTGAATCAGAGGTGGGTTTCGTCATCAGAACTCAAGCTCACACAAGTTATCAGAGCTTCTGAAGACTCACTCAGAGGAGGTGTGTTCTGAAATCTGACCGTGATGAAGCTGATATCAAGGTGTGTGGGAAGGTTTCTGCTTTGCAACCATCAGTATCACACCCTTGCTGTCTCCATCCTGGGTTCTTTTGAGGACGAGTCCTCTGGAGTCTAAGACAGTGAGTCACAGAAAGTGTCCTGGGAAAAGGTTCATCTGCAGAGCACACTCAGTAAAAGGGATTCCTCCTGCAGCACAAGGTCCCGGATCTATAAACACTAACTTCAGAGCCAACACCGGGGTTTGTTTGGATGTTGGAGTGACCATTTGTCCAAGTCTTGGAAACTCCCGGCTTCTGTCTGCCGCAGTCTGGCTGGGCACGATTCAGGAGCCACTTGTCAAAAGAAACGAACTTTATTTTTTGAACCACACACGCCAAGCAAAACAGCTCCTCAGGAAAAACCTTCAGAGCCCAACTACCACCACTGGCTTCCCACAAGCCTCTCCCTCAACCACAAGCCTCACCACCTCCCACAATCCTCCTGCTCTTGAGGGCGACTGGCTGGGTCGCGTGGACGGAGCCAAAAAAGTCCCCCAATGAGCAGCTCCGTGGTCTGAAAGGGCAGGGAAACAGCCCAATGAACATGACCACAGAGGAGCCAATCAGCTAGATGTTGATGGGGCCGCTGTGAGCCAATCATCAGCTGGCAGCTGGAAGTTTGCTGGCAGCTGGAAGTTTGCTGGGGCTCCTTCAGCTGTGGCTCTCAACACTGTCTACCAGCACGAATACTCCCGAGCACTCTGTCGTGGGGCCAGAGAGCCATTTAGCTACTTTCCTGGCTCATGGCCTTACTAGTTATCTTTTGTCATGTATCAGATTTAATGTGTTTACAACAACACACACATTAATTGTCTCATAGTTCCTTTGAATTAGGAGCAAGCTACAGCTTGGCTGGGTCCTCTGCTCAGGGTCTCCCAAAGTGTGATCCAGGGCTGAGTTCTCATCCGGATGCTTGATGGGGACAGAATCTGCTTCCAGACTCACTCAGGTTGCTGGCCAAATTTATTCTTGTGATTTTATGATGAAGGGCCCTGGTTCCTAGCAGGGTTTTGACTACAGAATACCCACAACTCTGGAGATGACTTCCAGCTCCTAGAGGCTTCTGGAAATTTCTCCTACAAGAGTTTTCTCACATGCCCACTGTTACATCAAGTTAGCAAGAAAAGTCCCAAGAGTAAGTCTGATAGCAAGATGGCATATTATATCACTAATCTGTATTAGTCCATTTTTTGTTACTGTACCAAAATACCCAAGGCTGGATACTTTACAGAGAAAAGAGGTTTATTTAGCTTACATTTCAGAAGGTTCAAAGGCATGGGTCCTGCATTAGCTCACGTCTGGTGAGGACCTCATGGATGTATGGCTCCACAATGGCAGAAGCACGTGTGAGAGGAAGAGCTCACAGGGTGATACAGGGAGCCTGACCAAGACTGGATCCCATGAGAACCACGTTAATCCCTTCTAAGAACACATGCCCCATGACATTTCAGGAGAGAGGGCTTTGATCCGATTCTCCCACCCTGAAAGCTAAAGATCTAACGGGGACAGCTCAAGCGTGGGGTGGGAGTTCATCACCTTGCTCCACTCGACCCAGGTAACAGGTGGGCCCGGCAGGCAGTGGTCCACAGCCCAGCTGTCCCTGCGCCAGAGGCAAACAAGGCCAAGTGTAGGGCTGTGCTGGACAGGTCCAGCCCTGCTCAGCTGATCACTGCTCTGCCTGTCTGAGCTCTGACCTTGGGAGCTGATGTGGCCTCTCCTCTCTCCAGTCACGGGGCCCGGCCCAGGAAGCTGGCGGCCTCTCTGCCCGGGAGCCACCTGCCGTGTCCTCTCACAGTGAGCAGGTGCCTGGCCTTCATGTCCACAGGCCCTCTTGGCCTCCCCCTATTTTCTTTCTTCCCAAGGACCCACAGTGGATCAAGGGCCAGTCCGCCTCCTGCCTCTGGCTCTCAGGAGTCGCTGTCCAGAGCTACCGTTCTTCAAATCTCGACTCCACGAGGGTCGCTGTGCTTCTAGAAACCAGCGACATGCGGCCTGAGCCGGGCCTGGCTTCTCATTCTTTGTGCAAAGAATTTCACAAGACCGGGGAGGCCCCACTGGTTGTTCATGGGAAATGAGACCAAAGAACAGGTTGAATGGGTGGCACCTGTTCAGATGGCCAGGAGCAGGTGTGTCCCAGGGGGCCGGACAAGCTGCCAGCACCCACCTCTGGCTAGAAAGCACCCCAAAGCCTGCCCTACCAATGTGCTCCTGGGGAGACTGAACCGTGAGACCCCCGGCATTTGCAGGCCCCGCTCTATGTGGGGCCAACTTAGGAACAGGGGCTTCCAGGGGCTGGGGTCAGAGACTCCTGTCCACTGCTTCGTCGCCTGGAGAATGTCGCCGCAGCTTGCATCCATGCAGAGAACGTTCCTGGGCCTCCGGTCAGGAAGCAAGGATGGGGCAGCATGATGGACAGGAGGGGAAGGGGAAGAGAGAGAGCCAGGGAAAGAGAAAGGGGCTGGGGAAGGAGAGAGGCCATGGTTTCCCATCAGAGCCACGTTGTGGCCAGAGTGCCTTCTCAGGGACTCGGGGTGGGCTTGTGCTCTGAGGAGACCCTCAGAAGTAGCCCCACCTCCAGGTCGCCTTGAAGTCGCAATGCTGCTGGGCTTCCTCCAGTGACGTTTGCCCATTCATAGTCTCTTCAGGCCATTCTGATGTCTTCTGCTAATGCCATCTGTCCTTGCTGCAAAGGCAGATGGCATCAGTAAAATGTGTGGGCAACAAGTGTCCAAGAGGAGAGGGTAAGAGTCTCCACCCAGGGCATCTCCGTGACAGTGCTCAGCCCTTGGAACCGCAGGTGAGCTCGTGACTTAGGTGCATAGGATCCTGTGCTTCAACAGGTCCACGTCGTGTCCAGTCACCTGCGTGCCATAGGGTAACACAGGTGGGGAGACATCTGTCTTACGCTGACTCCGGAGGCTATACCTCACGTGGAGCCTCAAGGGCCCCCAGCTCCTTAGGATGGAAGCACACATTGTGTCCTGTGGTTCCGCTGGAGGGAGAGAGTTTACATTAAAAAAGAAAAAGCGCACGGCAGGCAGGATGTGCAGGGCTGCCTGCCCCTTCTCGAGGAGGAAGCTGCTGTGTGATGGTGGGCACTTTGTTTCCAGGAAGTCCGAGGCCTGGTCCTGGCAGAGGGACCTGCTCGCTGCTCCCTGGGAGGGAAAGGGCTGCAGCAGGGACTTGGCCTGGCTTCCCAGGGACAGGGTCAGCGGTGTCTGGAGGTCTCCTGAAGGGTGCAGAGCTGAGGAACCGGCAAGTGGCAGAAGCCCTGAGGGAGAGAGGGGATGTGCCCCTTTTTGTCCTCTTCCCCTCTGACTTTGCAGACGTGGAGGCTGAGCTTGTGTCTAGGATGCTGGCAGGATGGAGGCAGCACCTCCAGGTGAGGAGACCTCCTGGGAGGGCCCAGGTCAGCCCTCCAGGCTGGGGCAGGCTTGGGGGAGGTAGGTGAGGGGCCCATCTGGCGCTCCTGCCTTTGGCTGATCCACCTTCAAAGCTGGGCATCCACAGCAAGGTGGCACTCACGGCACTCTGTCCCCTTTCCCCGTTGCCACTCAGAGCAAAGCGCAAGGCTCAGCAGACCCTGTTTTAGGCATCCCGGAATCACCCAGAAGCTTGCCAGAAATGCAGAGCCGGAGTGGCTGCCTTAGACTCCGCCAGCCCCCAGGCTATCCTCGGGCACCAGAAAGCCTGAAAATGCGGCTCTGTCAGCTAAGAGCCTTGGGCCTCAAAGTGGGGTTACTGCGTGAAGCCCTAGCCAGAAATAAAATAAAGCCAGAGGTCCTGAAGGAGGAGATCTTGTGCTCCACAGGCGCCTGATAAACATCTTGCCCAGGGCCACAGCTGCCTCCCAGGAAGGCCGATCCTGCCAGGACTCCTGTCCCCAGACTTCTGATGTCGCCACTCTGGTCACTGGACTGCTCCTGGAGCACCCTGTGATTGGCTCTACGGCCAACAGGATTGTTCAGAACAGCTTGGCTGAGCTCCTTGCTCGCCTTGAGAGTTTCCCTTGACTCTGTTGGTTGAACACACCAGGTGTGGGGCATTGTGATGCTCCCTGCTGACCCCCAGATAAACATTATTGTTCTTTGGAGAGTCTCTCTGTCATTGAGGTTGACAATACCCAGTTAGTGACAGGGAGGAGCATCTCTTTGTGGCAAGTGTGGCTTGGGAAGTCCTCACTCCACCCCTCCCCCAGGGCCTCATTTTCCTCACCTGCAGAATGAGGACGGCCACAGCCACAACTTCCTAGGACTGGGGAAAGAATGAACCTGGCCAGGGTATGGGAAGTGCCTGGCCCGCGGCAGGTGCTGGTAGATGAGAACCTGCCTTCTGGGGCTGCCTTCCTGGCAGATTCTCTGGGTGGGCTGAGGAGTGGGTATTTTTAGAAGTTTCCAGGTGGCTCTGATGCAGGGCCAGGTGACACTGCTTCTTATCATTTACAGTACCTGACACCTGGCTTTGTACCCAGAGAAGGCCCTGGTGCGCGGGGCGAGGCTGACTGACTAGGGCCTGCACATGGAGGGAGCGGGCAGGGCTGCAGCCCTGGAAGTCGGTGGGAGGCGGGGACGTGGCACTTCTCAGCCAGGTGGGCCTTTCACATGAGCCACTCTAGGAGCTGGGAAAGGAAAGGCATCTGAGGTGGCAGAGAATGACCGGGACTTAGGAAAGGAGGGACTGAGGCCATCTTGGGGGCACCCTGGCAAGCATTTTATTTAGCTCCTCACATTTTTGATAGGTTTCATTTTTAAAGTCGTTTTTTGAACCTATACAATGCATACAGCAGACACATAGAATTTGAATAGAACTCAAATGTACCACTTAACAAATCAAAACTGTACAGCTTAGCAAGAACCACACCCCGTATCCATTGTTCTGCAGCTTCAGATGTGACCACTTATGGCCCCAAGTGTCAGGGAAAACCCTGCGTCTGCACTGAACACTGCAGGCTGCTTCTCCTGCTATTCCCTGACCACTGCGGCATCACAGCTGTTTGCTAGCGTCGACGTTGCACTAGGTGTTATAAGTGATCTGGAGATGATTTAAAGTGTGCACGGGCTCTGCACAGGAGGTATGCAAACACCATGCCATTTTATAGATGGTAGCGAGTGTCTGCAGACCTTGGTATCTGGGGGTGTCCTGGAGCCAATGCCCTGAGGACACTGGAGGTTGGCCAAGGCCAAGGCTAAGGCCTAACTACTCACCAGCTCAAGGGGCTACAGCACCCAGAAGCACCCATGGAGCGCCACCCACGTCCCACTCTTCACTTCCATCTTGGCCTCTGTCCTGCGAGGTAGGTATTCTTGGGTCTGTTTTACCTACAAGGACGTTGAGATGGAGGCAAGTTCACTGGCTCCCCAGGGAGCGTAGGACTGGGGTGGGGATGGTGGGTGGGGAAGGGATGGACTCAGGGCTCAGGGCTAGGGGTTCACTCTCCTGAGTAGGGCAGTGAGGAGGAGAGAGACGGGGTGAAGGAGGCGTGCCCCAAGGCTCTTGTCCCGCCAGAGCCCCCACATCTGCCCGGCAGTGCCAGGAGTGGCCAGAGGTTCGGCTAAGGCCTGGGGGAGGTGCCTTGACTTCTTGTTAAGCAGAGGAGCCCGGCAGACATGTCTGGGCACTTGTCAGTGCGGATCACCCTGAGGGCAAGTCCTGGAGGGGGAGGAAAGCCCAGGGAGAGGGAAGGCTCCCTGCTGAGCCAACTCTGTGGCCCTGGCCCCACTCTCTTAAGGGAAAATGCTTTGTGGGTTATTCTGGGTTCCAAGTGAGATAAGATAGAAAGCATGTCACTGGTCAGTGACTGGTCAAGGTAAACCCAGTTGGTAAAGGGGGTGTGTGTGTCACGTAGCCATTATGCAACCCTTGGACTGAGACTTTTCTGCTTTTCATAGGCAGCTGGGAATTTCTGAGACCTGTTTATATAGAATTAGAACTTGTAATAAAGGATACCGTGACACGCCCACCCTGCCCTCCATCTGCCCAGTTCCCACACCTCCCTGGGTAAACTTTATTTTTAGTTTCTTGTGCATCTTTCAAAACTTTCAAAATGCATACCTGAGCAAATAAAATATTAGGTTGTATTTACCCTTTCCCCTTTTTTTGCACAAAAGTAACATTTTAATATTCCTTTGCACTTTTATTATCCCCGTTATTTTTTACTGTGGCAAAATAAGAGTAGCATAAAGTTGCCATCTGCACATTATTAGCACACATCCCACGGTGTAAAGTAATTCACTGTGCGACAATGGCCCCGCTCACCTAAAAGGGCTCTTTTCATTTTGCAAAACTGAAACTCTGTCCATTAATAATTATATATCCCCCCTTCTCCCAGCCCCTGGCCAATACCCCTGCTACTTTCTGTCTCTGTCAGGTTGACTACTCTATGTCCCTCACATAGGAGAGATCACACGGTACCTGTCTGTGTATTCCACTTAGCATGATGTCCGTACGTTCATCAGCAAATTGTGTCAGAATTTGCTTCATTTTAAGGTCAGATCTTATCCTCTTGCATGTAGAGACCATATTTTGCATGCCCACTCACCTGCCAGTGGACACTTGGGTCACTTGCACGTGTTAGCTGTTGAGTAGCACTGACCACAAGTGACCACAAGTCTACGAGTGTTTTCTGTTCTTGTGGGAGTTTAAGCACCCCCCTTCTTCTACTTAACAGTAGTGAAGAGATCTTAGAAGACTCATTGCATACTTGAAAACTCTGAGTCCCAGAGAGGGTCAGGGCCTTCCCAAGTTCCATATTTGGGCTAGAATTGGGCTTCCACACAGGCCTCTTTCTCCCAGAGCAGTGGGCCCCCAGAGCAGTGGGACCCCTGAGCAGGGCTGCCCTGTCCTGGAGCTCCATTATTTTTCTTTCTTTCTTTCTTTTTTTTTTTTTAAAAAAAAGATGTTTAAAATAGATGTTACTAAACCTTTATTTTATTCATTTATTTGTCTGTGGTGCGGAGAACTGAACCCCGTGCCTCACACATGCTAGGCAAGGGCTCTACCACCGAGCCCCAGCCCCAGCCCCTCCATTACTTACCACTCAGGGCCTAAAAACACCCTTCTATGAAAAGGCAAAAAAGATCAGATTTGAAATGCCCCCCACCCCAGAACTGCATGTACACACACACACACACACACACACACACACACACACACCCTAATATGTCAGGGGCTGGGCGAGTGCCTGGTGCTTGTGCGGTTGGTGTCACACTGTACCATAGATGTCAAGTCTTACCCAGGAGGAGGGGAGTTTGCCCACGTTTTCTTTGCTTCCCCAGCACCTTGTCTTTGGGGACGTTTGTCTCCAGTTTGGGGAAGGAATATCTTCACAGAACCTCATTCTCTGCCATAGGGACACCCTGTGCCCAATCCTACTGTCAATCCCCCAAGGGACAGAGGTGTCCGGTGCCATCTGGGGGAGACGAAGCAGGTGTGCTATGGGTTGAATTGTGCCTGCCTTCACCTGCGGAGGTCCCCACCTGCAGCCCTCAGGTGCGACCTTATTTGGAGACACGGTTTTCACAGAGGTTCTTGTTAAATTGAGGTCATGAGGGTGGCTCTCATATGACGAGCAGCCTTATAAGAAGGGACGTTTGGGCAGACAGACACAGACAGAGGGAAGGTACCATGAACGCACAGGCAGAGGACAATCATTGGCCAGCCAGGGAACAAGGGCGCAGAGGAACCCATCCTGCCCACACCTGTTCTTGGACGTCCAGCCTCCAGAACCGTGAGAAGGTGACTGCCTGCTGCTGCCCCGTGTAGCCCGTGCTTCCAAGCTGCCGCGGAGGCCTTCCTGGGAACCGGCCAGGGCACGGCAGAGGAAACCAAGTCTCTTTTTGCCAGACTTGTTAAGCTGGGAGAACAGGAACCCATCATGTGAAGAGAAGCTGCCCTCAGAACTGGACAGAGGTGGGGGGGACCGGAGGACAAGCCTTCCCTAGGCCTAGGCCTCGTCCTGGGCCCTTCCTCCGCCCTGGGGTCTCAGGGTCTCCCAGCCCCTGTGAGCTGGTTGGGGCTGGGGACTAGGAGAAAGCCTTACCCTTTCCTCACCCACCTCGAGGTTCACTGCTGACAAGAGGAACATGTATGGGACGTGGAAGAAGAGCTCAGCAGAGTGACGTGCACAGCAAGAGCCTTGAAGAGAGGACCTAGGGCTGGGCTGGGCTCAGGGGCAGCGCTCGCCTGGCGTGGTGAGGCACTGGGCTCAGATCCTCAGCACCACAAAAAGTAAAATAAAGACATTGTGTCCACCTGTAACTAAAAAATAAATATTAAAAAAGAGAAGACCTAGAGATCCACAGAAAACTGCCTATTTTTATGTAAATCTGCTGGAAGAAGTGATTGTGGAGAAACACAGTTGGACACAAGGGGGCCTGGGATAAGGGAAATGAGCTGGGGGCTCTTATTAAGCTCAAGACAGCTTTTTAAAAATGTTCTTTATTATTGTATTTTAATCTACATAATAGCGGGATTCCTTGTGACATTTGTGCATGCATATGACATGATTTGATCCATGTCATGCCCCAGTGCCTCCTTTTCCCCTCCCCCCCGCCCTTCCTCTTCTCCACTGGTCTCCCTATGAGGGTTATTATTTTAATTAGTGCACTGTAATTATACATAGAAGTGGGATTCACTGTGATGCACAAGGACAGAGCATAACTTGGTGGATCTGGTGCCACGGCACCTCTCCTGGCCCTCCCCTCCTGTGTGATGTTGAAGGGATACAGACTCTGAGAGTGATCATGTGGGCCTTGCTTGCTGGGGGGAGTTTTATCTGGGTGTGTTTGCAATGGGAATCGGGTGTGGAATGCTGGCTGTTTTCTAGAAAGGAGGCTTCTGGAGACAGGAGTGCGAATCTGAAGGCCTCTGTTCCTAAAGGTGAGAAACTAGCCCATAAAGACCAGGCGAATCGAGGCATGTGGATTAGGGAAAATCTGCCACAAGAAACATCTTCAGGAGATTTTACCTTTTGTGAACGGGACCTTTTGGTTTTGGACTCCTGGGAGGAAGGTGGAGGCAGACCTGAGCCCCAGAGGACTGAGGAGGATGGGTGACAGCGTGAGAAGGCAGGACTCCAGCTTCAGGTTGGTGACGTCCAAGCCAAGTTTTGACACTGGTGAAGGGTGGGGGAATATGGAGTGCCCAGGGCTTCCCATCTGTGAGACCAAATGACAGGAAGCCGCGAGGCATCTCAATTTTTAATGTAATGGAAAAAATGGTTGCATCCTTTAGGAACTGTGGCTTCAAAAATTAGAAGAAAAGCACTTAATTAAGCAATAGATTAAAAACTTTACCACCCATTTTCAGGCCAAAGATGGCCATGTTTTTCATTTGTTTTATTAGGTCTTCGTACATGGTGGTTGGGTTCCTTCCAACAAACTCAGTGGCTATTGCTTCCTTATGGGTTTGGCCCCAGAGCAGAGAGCCAACATGAGTTGCAGCTCAGTTGGCACAGATGGAACCAGTGTTCTACGTGTTTGGCTCCCCAGGGTTGGCACATGCTAGATATTAAAAGAGAGGTGCAGAAGTTAATTCAGTTGTGACAGAGGCCTTCAACTGCAGATTTTAGGTTTTCTTTTTGTCTGTTTGTTTTTGTACTAGGGATTGAACCCAGGGGAGCTTAACCACTGAGCCACATCCCCAGCCCTTGTTTATATTTTATTTAGAGACAGGGTCTCACTGAGTCGTTTAGGCCCTCACTAAATTGCTGAGGCTGGCTTTGAACTTGTGATCCTCTTGCCTCAGCCTCTCGAGGTGCTGGGATTACAGATGTGCACCACCACACCCGGCCAGATTTTGGGTTTTAATCAGTAGAAAACAGTGTTCAAAATTTGAATATTCCAGAGAGCATGGCAAGCAGTGACAATTGCAAATGCCAAGAATGTAGCAATTATTGGCATTTGAGAAACCGACAAAATACACATAAATAGGGTCATTGTTCCTCCAGCAGGGGGCGCTTTAGGACTGCCTTAACTCAATGTCTGCCTGGTACCAGTCTAAGAATCCATTTGTCTGCACCGGGAGGAAAGTCCCAGGCAGCTGTTTCCCAGGGCTCCTCTACTGTGCTTCCACAAGGAGGCTGTGAGGCACCAGGTTGGCAGCAAGAGCCTGGATGAGAAGTCCAGAGACCGTGGCTCCCCCTAGCTCAGCTGCCACGTTTGGTGATCCTGGTCAATGGCCTCCGTTCTCAGATCTGCTTCTTTTGTCTGTAATAGGAAAAAAAAAATCTGTGCCCTGGTTGCTACAGCCCTCAGTACTGACGGCATTTATTGCTCTAATGGATATATCTTGCCTCACCAGCTTGGGGTCATGCACCTTTTAATATTCTGTGTGGTGAATTCTGAGCTCATGTCATGGCAGGCCTCTCTCCCTGGGGTGCTCACTGTGGCTGTACTTTGCCCCTTGGAGTGCAGGATGTCACCCTCTCTGGTCAGGTTCCAGCATCACAGCCCCTCATTCATTTGTGTCCTGCAGATGGCCCCTTTGGGGTCCCCTGCTGCAAGAGCTGGGGGTGCTTCAACAGCCTCACATGTGCAGGGGCTCAGGGGTCTCTTCTGGAAGGCTTCTCAGCCCCCACAGGGCTCCCAGCCCTCTTTGCAAGGTGTGGGACCGGTCTTTTCCAACAGGCCTGAAGGGCCTCCTCTGCTCATCCTGGCCCTTCCTCCACATCACTGGGAGGAGCACCGGGTGGTTTTTCTCAAGGAGACTCACTGCTAGAAATGGCTGGAATTTTTAGGTAGAAACTTCTTTTGCTTAGAAGACCTCAAGTCCTGCCTTCAGCTGTGTCTTGCCTGGTGGACAGAGCGGAGCAGGGTGGCTGGGATGGCTGGAACAGGCTCCGGAAGCTGATGCTGCAGGTACTTTGTGCCCCATGGAAGGCTGGCCTGCGCCCTTCCCCTCTGGGCCCCCCAGGGAGCTGTGTGGGGACCGTGCAGGAATCCCAAACTGACTCCTGAGATCCAGGCGGTTTCAGGATGAGCTCTGGGAATCGCCTCCTCCCACAGACACTTCCCTGACTCACATCCTCACTCTTCCTGCAAACTGGAAGCTCCCTTTTCCGTGTATCAGACCCTCTCCTTCTTGGAAGATGAGGGGAGCTCCCACTTTCCCCTACCAAGCGCTGACTGTTTGGGGGGACAGGGTGGGGAAGCGCGGCCTCTCCCAGCCCTGCTCACTGTTCCCAGTGAGGCTGCAGGTGCAGGGTGGGTGGGGAGGGGCATTCCCTAAGCCCTTCAGGGCCTGGCTAGACCCACCTGGGCAGGTGAGACTTCTGGAGGGAGACAGGGGGTCCTGCTTGTCATTGGGACTCTGCACCTTCCTTGGCAAGAGCTCCTTCCCTAGTGCTCAGTAGGCCCTGCGTGGAGAAGTGGGTGAGGCCAGGAGCCATCTGGGGCCCCTGCTCAGTCAACACCCTGCTCTCCTGTGAGGTGGCCTGAGCCTCCTAGTCTCCCCTGGTGCTGGAAGGAAACCTCATGGCCCACCTGTCTCCCGCCGTGGGTGGCCACTTCCCAGAGCCCTTGTGCCCCTCTGAGGTTTCTCTTCTGGCATCCATTTCCTCCAGAGCCCGCCTAGCTATCTCCTGGTCCCTTTGAGTCTGCCACATCTGCAGCCCTCGATCTGCTCAGCTCCCATCTGATGGGCCCGGGCTGCGCAGGCCTGTCTGTGCTGCTGGGCTGTCTTTGTCACCTGTCATAGGTCTCTTCTGTGGCAGCCCTGACCTCCCTCCCAAGCTGAAGGACCACAGATATGGGGCTCAGACATGGACAATGAGCAAAGAGGATTTGCTGTCCCTGCTGAGTAGCCCGCGGTGGGAATCAGCTCAACACCCTCTTTCCAAAGAGATGGTAGGAACTTGGGGGCTGTGGAAGCCATACTCTTGGCCATGTCCCCAGTGCCCCAGGCAGACTCAGCTGGCCTGGCGGCTAATGAGGCCGTAGTTGGGCCGCTGAATGCAGAGGCTGCATCACCTCCGAAATGTCTCCTCCACTCTCCCCAGCTCGGTCGCCGCCTGTGATTATTACCTCTCTGTTCCTTCAGCTCCTTCCCTCCAGCATCCCAAGTGGATTTGAGATGTCCAGCCCGCACCCACCTCTCCAGCATGGCCACCACCCGTCCTCTCTGCCCTGTCCCTCCCTCCTCAGCTTGGTGCCTTAGACAACACGGTGGTGGCTCCTCCAAAGACACTTCCCTTTTCCTGTTCTATCCTGCGTCTTACGGCCTGACGGATCCCCTCTCCCGAGGACCGCCTGTCTGCGCCTGTGTGGGAACGGCTAAGGGTGGCTGGGGAAAAGTCACCCGCATGGCATGTGTGACCCCAGCCCCAGCAGACGACCTCACTGTACTTTGCTAACAAATTGACCAACTCCTTTTCAGATCATTATGTCAAAGACTCTCTTCAAACCTGTAATATTCCACTCCTTCCAATTCACGCTCCCATTTCATGGAGAAAGCAGGAGCCATGCCTTGGGCTCACCCTCTCTTCCTGGTGTTGACCGACCTGCACATCTTGGGCAGTCCTAGACTTCCCTCTTGCTAGGTTGGAGCTGTCCTTGCCCTCCCTGGGCCCAGCGTCCCCTGCACAGTCACCTCAGCTGCTCCACTGCCACAGCTTCTTGCTCCTGCTTGTCAGTCTCCCTCCCCCCACGGGACAGTTGGTGGGTCCTCCGTGCCAACACCTTTATCTTACATCCTATAAGAAACCCACATCTGTCCCCTGGGCTTTGTGTCCTTGCTCATCTCATTCCTCACCTCCCTATTGAGCAAAGCGACTGGACACAGAGGCCTCGCTCTGCCACTTGCACTTACTCCTGTCCTCCAGGTTCTCCCTGACCTGCGCGGCTGGACCTCTGTCCTCACTGTGGTGCTTGGTGGTCTCCATGTGCTGAAGCCAATGTCCATCTCGGTCCTCGTCTTACTCAGGGTCACATTTGATGTGGATGGCCCTCTCCTTCTTGCAATATTTTCTTCGGGAAGCTTCTCTGAGGCCTGTTCCCAGGGATTTTCTTCTAAATTCCTAGCTATTTCTTCCAACCATTTCTTTTTGCCTGTCAAATCTTCAATTGATGGAGTCCTCAGACTGCATTTTCTTCCTCGTGTGTGGAACCTAAGAATGGTGAACTCTTAGGGGCAGAGAGCAGGATGGTGATTTCCAGGCTCTGGGATGGATGGGGAGCAGGGACACCTTGGCTGAGGCTAAGCCACAGCTAGGCAGGGAAATCAACAGCAAGTGTTTGAGGTGGTGGATGTGTTAGCTAGATTTGGTGATTGCACGTTGTGCTCATGTATCAGCATCACTCTGTACCCATAAACATATGCAATTACAAATTGTCAGTAGCCAATAAAAAGAAATCATGTTGGGATCCCCAGGATGCTGTGTTCAGCCTCTTCTCCTCTGTACTTTGGCCCTCTTCCTAGTGGAGTTTGTAATGATGGAGTGTTTTCAAGCTCTCTGATCCAGATCTAGACTCCCAAATGTGTGTCTCCCATGTTGGTCTTTACCTGATCCCGGGCCCTGTGTCCACCTCAACCCCAACTTGGGTGTCTAACTGACATCTGTGATAGTTGGCTTCCCAGAGCTCTTCTGTGAACACAGGAGTCTTCAGAGGTGAAGTGACTGGATTGCAAGAGCCGTAGCCTCGGCACTGAGTCCATCCTATTTTGAATGGGCTGACTGGGTGGTAGCTTTACAAGGTGGGGAGTGGCAGAGGGGGTGGGTCGCTGGGTGCATGCCCTGGAAGAGTTCATCTTCCCTGTGGTCCCTTATCCCTTCCTTTCTGTTTCTCTGCTGCCGTGAGTGGACTAGCTGTCTTCTACCACTGCCCTTCTGCCATGAGGTTCTGCCTCACCTAGGGCCCAGAGCAATGGAGTAGACTGTCTGTGGACTGAAACCTCTGGTACCATGAGCCAAAATTAGCTTTTCCTCCTGTAGGTTGTTCTTGTCAGGTATTTTGGTCACATTGACACAAATCCTCATACTACATTTAAACACAACTCGAAGCAGAGCTGTTGGTGCCCACTGGTTCTCAGTAACTCCCCACCTCCTCACAGCTGCTGGCCAGAGTCCAACCTTCATTCCTCCATTTCCTTATTGCCATGTCCAAGTGGTCAGTGTATCCATTGGCTTTACCATCAAACTATCACCCAGAGCATGTCCCCAAATAAGCCCCCAGCCAGACCCTTGTCACTTCTCTGTGGCTGCCCTGTATTCTTCCAGGCTCCAGTTTTGCCCTGCCCCCTCTACTTTCTATAAGGCAGTAAGTGCTAACTACATAGATCTTGCTGCACAACCCAATAACACCCTACTCCCTGTGCTGGTCACGGCCGAGAGCCTGCCTTGGGCACCGACTCCCCTGGACCACCTGTTTCGTTTGGTCTGCACCTGTCTCTGGACTCTTCCCCAGTCTCTGGACTCTTCCCCATGATCCTCGGTGGCTGGCTGTGTAGCACCTGGGCGAGCACCCCCACCACTCCATGTGCTGTGTTCCCTTTTCTCCTCTGTGGCACCAGTTATTGGTCCTGTTTGTAGGCCATGTTAGTTTTCCTTTGGGTTGGAAAAGTGGACTTGTGGCTCTGGCTGCAGCGATGGGAAGGCCAGTAATTTCTGAGATTCTTCTGAATCCCCTGCCAATGCAGTGGTGGATTTCCAAGAGCTACGCTACACCTCCTCACACCCTCTCACACCCCGAAGCCACATACCATTTGTACCTGCATGCTCTTGGAGGAGAGAGACTGTGCCCGCTGCTCCTGGAGGGGCAGGTGGTGCAATCACTGTGGCTGCTACACAGTTGCAATTGCTCTCAGGTGTTTCTCCCTGCAGTGTGGTTACTGACCTGCTTTGATCTCTGACTTGGCCTCTTCTGAGACCCAGGACCAGTTCTAAACCATGCCTTCCCTTGAGCTGCTTTGTCCTCTGAAGCTTTCCCAAAGTGTCTCTGGACCCACCTGCCTTACCACCTGGAGTGTTTGCCAAAAACAGATTCCCAGGCCCCACTCCAGAGTTTCAAAATGGGGATTGTGTTCCCAGGAACATTCCCAGAAACATTTGTTTGCAGCAAGCACCTCAGGCAATTCTCAAGCATGCTGATTTTCAGGTTTAAACGTTGTTGTCAATGGCTGAAAAAATTCAAGGCACAGGTCTTCATCAGAGCTTGACAGTGTTCTTCTGTGGAAAAGGGAGAGATAATGGGTTTTCTTTGCTTTGGCTTTGGCCAAATGCAGGAAGAATGACTGCATTTCTTAAGTCCACATCTTGAACTCATACCACGTACCCTTCGGAATTTGATGGTAACTGCCATCAAGCCACCTAACTTGGGGGAAGGCACAGTGGAGGAAGAGAATGACTGGTGAGTTTTTCCTCCCTCCTACACCTTCATCTGATGACTCAAATCATCTGTCCATCCACCCGTCCATCATCCATCCATCCATTATCCATCCATCATCATCCATCCATCATCCATCATCCATACATCTGTCATCCATCCATCATCCATCATCCATACATCTGTCATCCATCCATCATCCATCATCCATACATCTGTCATCCATCCATCATCCATCATCTATCATCCATCCACCCACCCACCCATCCATCATTCATCATCCATCCATCATCCATCATCCATCATCCATCCATCATCCATCTATCCATCCATCCATCCATCCATCCACCCATCTCTTTCAACTAGGAAAAGGGCTCTGCATGTGCTGTAACAAGAACAAGCTAAAAGGAAGCAAATGTCTCTTCTTTGCATGGATATCTTCTTTTGAAATTTTTTATTTCACTTTTTCTAACAGCAATATAGAAACAATCATAAAAATAAAATTGTCCATCGATTATGTAATAGCACTTGGTATTGCTACAGGGGTAGGTCAAGCCTGCCCAGGCCCTTTAGGCCTCTGTGATGGCTACTGAGCCTACGAAGGCATCGGACATGACCACATGTGACAGCACAGTGGAGACTTGGTGGGTGTTTTACATCCTGGTGGGGGGGCACAGAGATGGCTCATGGATGAATCTGCAAACAGCACTGTATACACATGGTAAGCCAGAAAGTCAGGGACAGAGGCTGGACCCACCTGGCTGCCACACAGCAGGGACTCACAAAGCTGAAGGAATTGGTCAGTCGTGGGCTCACTGTGGAAGGCAGGTGCTAACTGGTGTGGGACAGCTGTCTTTCCCTGCACTTCGCAGACCTCCACCTCCCCCCCTATCCCAGAATAAAATTCTCTTGGGATGAACTAAACAAAGTAGCTGAGACATCTAAACTATCCCCAAACATCTGTCTGGGTCTTAACTTCCTTCCAGAGAACAAAGGTAGGGGCCCCGCTGGGTCACAGAGCACTGGCCACTTCATCTCTGTCACTCCGCTTTCCTTCACTCCAATTTTTTCAGTTACTCTAATGACTGATTTCTAAGAAGAAAACCAGTTATGTATATTTTATTTTTCTGAATGTGGGGTGGGTTTTCCTGTGTGTTCTCTGCAGAGTGGGTGGGTGGGTGGGTGATGTCCAGCAGATGGCCTGTGGCCTGCAGGACCGGTGTGGAAGGAGGTGGCAGGAGGGAAGTCCTCTCAGGACCTGGCCGTGCTGTGTGGCCTCCAGGAAACCTGCCAGACAATCCTTTGGTATTTAGGGCCAACAACAAATCCTGGCTACGTTCGTCTACCTTCTTTGGGTCTCCCTGAAGTCACAAGGAAGACACCACATTCTCTTCTTGCTACCTGGGGCCCCTCATTTGCTCTTCCCCATTTCATTCCCCCCAAAGCACAGCTCCTACCAGGTGGACTGTGGGGGCGTGGACGTGGCCTGCAGAATAAGGGACCTGGAACATGGAGAGTCAGGATACTTAAGGATGGAGACCAGTGGCGACCCCGAGGGGCCACCATCCGGGCACTGCTCTGCCTCCCACTCAAATACTCTGGATCAAAAAGTAGGAAGACAGGGTGGGGGCTGGGAAGTGGAGGGGTGGGCAGTTTATGGGTCTGGCAAAGCATCTTTGGGTTCAAGGTGGCTGACCTCTCTAGCATGTTCACAATGATTTCACACTTTCATAGTCTACAGCTGTCGGACAGCCGTGTGACCCGAGGACAGTCATTCTCCTGCCCCAGCTTCACTTTGCTCCTTTATTCACGAAAGGACTCTGCCAGATGCCATCAAATATATAAAAACTCCTGCCCCTGGGGACACCCTGTGGCATGTGGTGGTGACCAGGTGACTTCACCAACCTGCTCCCTGCTTGCCCACCCTCACACTTCCTGTGTGGAAGAAACTCTTAAAGCCAAACCCCAAGCTCTGTGCTTGACCTGCTCAACTGGCTTCCAGTTTGGACGAGAACCAAACAGTTATAAACAAGTTGGCAACACGTTAGTGTAACAGTCTATTCAATTAAAGTGAGCGGCTGAGGTCAGACACTGTCTCAGAGGAGGCCCAGGAGGGGCTTCTGGGCTCCCTGGAGGCCTCTGTTGTGCATCCTCTGGGGAACTCGGTGATGGGTGACCTGTTCCCGACCTGCCTGGCCCAGTCGCCAGCCACCTCCTAGGTGCTCTCCGACTGTTGGTGGTGCATATGGCTAGGGGAGGCAAGGGGGCCCCACCCCAGCCACACAAGTGCACACCTAGCACACGTCCCCACACACTCAGCAACAATTTACCTGGCCTCACGGTGCCCAAGACTGACAGCAGCCCGGGTGGTGCCACCAGGGCACTGGCTTCTGCCAGGCCAAGGGTCCTACGTTCCAGCACCATGTCCTGCTCTTCTTTCTGGTTTCCTTTCCTGCTGGGTCCCTGTCAAGGCTGCTAAGTCACCAACCAAGGGCGAATTTGAGCCAGGACTTGGAGGGTGGCAACGGTGTGAGATGGTTGCTTCTAACACATCTAATCGCCCCTGGGGAGAGCCTTCTATAAGAGTAGCAAGCTTTGGGGGCTCCCTTGGGGGGTCTCAGTTCATAGCACCAGCTACCCAGGAGTGGGGGACTGAGGTGGAGCACCGGGGACCCTGCCCACGGAGCTTCTGCACACTCAGGGTGCTGAATAAGAGTGGGCCAGGAGACACTGGGGTCCAGGGCTGGGCCTCCCAAGAACACCCTCCCTCCACCAGGTCCTGGGGGCATGCCTGGGGGACCCCACTGGGTAACTGCCCAGCCCAGCTCCCTCCCTCTGGGGTCCTCTGCCCCTCTGGGGCTTCTCAGCAGAGAGAGAACCTCCGGGAGTTGATGTTCATCTTGGTGACCCCAATGAGCTTGAGCGGCGTGGAGAGGCTGAAGGAGGAGGCGAGCGGGGAGTCACAGAAGAGGTCGGACAGCTCATCCCGCTCCTCCAGCTCGTAGGTGGCATCGTTGAGCATCCTCCTGTGCAGGCGGCAGGTCTGCTCGATCTTGAGCTTGTTGATGTCGCCTCGCAGGCGCATGAGCTGCCTGGCCAGCTGCTGGTCCTGCAGCCGCATCTCCGCCTGGAAGGGACGAGGGAGGGGTCAGCAAGAGCGGTGGAGGTGGCGGCTCCTGGGTCCCTCACAAGCACAAACACCTCCTCTGAGACAGTGCCTGACACTCAGGCACTTGGTCCCTCCCCTACCAGGAGTCCTCATGGATGTCTTGGGTCATTGAATGGTGCATCTAGAAACATCAGCAGCTTCTGGGCTCAGGTGACAAAGGAGGGTGTGTTTGTCCAACCCAGCTTTGTGCTGGGCAAGTTACTACCTAAATCCTTCTCTTCTGAAAGAGGTGCATGTAATCCTGGCTTAAAGATACTTCCAGCTGAGTGCCGTGGCACATGCCTGTAATCTCAGGGGCTCAGGAGGCTGAGGCAGGAGGATCACAAGTTCAAAGCCAGACTTAGCAACTTAGGGAGGCCCTAAGCAACTTAGCCAGACCCTGTTTAAAAAAAAAAGTCTGGGGGTGTAGCTTATTGGTTAAGAGCCCCTGGGTTCAATCCCTGGTTCCAAACCAAACCAGACCCAAAACCCTTCCAGTTCATTCCCACTGTTTAGCAATATATTCAGATGCAGCAAGAGGATGAAGAAAAGATGAGAATAACAAACCCCGAGTTCAGGAACATGGCTCCTCTGGGTAGGAAAGAGGAATGTAATGGGGGGGGGAATTTAAAGGCTCTAGGTCATATGCTGGGGGGCTGGCAGCGCTATATTATCCTTTAAATGTCCTTGAATGCTGAAATATTTAATAAAGTTTCAAAGGAATTGAACGTGAAACGAGGTGACTATCTCTGTGAACCAAGCATGGTCCTGGCCCTTTGGGTGTACTCACACACATCAGGGCTCCTCACTGCAGCCCATGGAGTAAAACGCCATCGTGGGTAGGGAAGTAGAGGCACTGAGAAGAATCCCTGTCAGGTCGCAGAGTCCCCCATTAGCGGAGCTGGTCAGTGACTCAGTCAGACTCGGTCAGACTCCATGACCCCAAGGACTGACCGCTAAGTTCTGCCTCTGAGGGAGAGCTGGAGCGTGGGACGTGGAGCTGGCTGAGTGGTCTGTGACCCTGTGGGAGGCTACAGTGATCTGAGTGCCTCCGTGTTTCCTGATGAGGAAGGGACATGATGATAACTCCGCACGTGACCCCAGCTGACAGATTCCAAAATCCATCTCCATGTGGAAACTGTGGGACCCCCACGGTACCAGAGGCACCAGCAGGACAGCGTGAGCCTGAATTTTATGAGCCAGGGTGTTCAAGCTCAGGGGCTCAGTGTGTCACTCAGCTTCACAATTGTGACATGGCAGAGCAAGAAGGGGGCAGGATATCGCCAGGCTTAGAGGAGTATTTTCCATTTAGTGTCACCAAGACGGGCCACAGGCTGCCCCTACTTGAATTGAGGTCTGACTCCTTCTCACAATTCACTCTGCCTACACTTGCAAGTGGTTATTGTTTTAGCATTTTTGGGGTCCTATGTGGCCCCACCTGGTGCTTGAAGCCAAATGAGACTCTAGAAGGACCCTTCCTAATTTGTGGTTACGCAAATTAAAGCAAATGTCCTCACCTTCCTCTTTGAGAGTTGGGAATACGAGGCGCTACTGGGTAGAAAAATGCGTGACCTGACGAGGACTCATTTTCAATGTACCTTACAGATCTCGTTTCCTGATTTCATGGGTGAGAAGCATCAAGAGAGAAAGCCTTGACTTCACCTGAGGGTCAGCAAGAATTGGGATGGATGTTCATAGTCCCACTCCCGAGCTCAGTTTTCAACCCTCGGGCATCGCAACTCAAATTCTTTGCCAGTCAGGAATCCTAACGATTTAGAGTAGCACCAGATTGAGGGTGATGGGCTGCCACAAGTGGCTGGTCATCTACTCATTTTCTGTGAAGCCCCTAATATGCCGGGGACTGGGCGGGGCGATGTCTGCACCCTCTCTGATGGAGACAGAGGTCGGACCTGTCTGAAGACACACTGTCCACACCTCTGCCTTCACGCCACCCTCTGGAGCCTGGCTTGTCCTGCTTCTCTTAGGAGTATTTTGGAATTTGAAGATAGATCTCCTTGGAAAGTGAGGAACCCTGTGGTTTAGATCCGCATTTTAGCCTCAGGAATTGGATCTTTGTTCTGAAATATCCTTTAACACTGGAGAATTTCAGGTTGGCCAAGTGTCTGAGAGGAGCTGTGAGACACCGCCTGCAGGGGGCAGCAGAGAGGGGGGAAAGGTTATGTTTCAGCAAACTGGGACGGTGGCACTCAGGTCCCCGGAGCTGGTCACAGGCAGTGCAGTGGCCCCTCCAGGGCTCCTGTCCCCCTGGGGCAGCAGATGCAGGGCTTTATGGCTTGGGTGAGAGCCCCTCTCCTGCTGGCTCAGTGGCTTTGGGCAAAGCCACTAATGCTCCCTGAACCTCTGTCCTTTGCCTCTCGAAGGAGGCATGTAAGAGACAAACTCAACACTCCATGAATATGAGCCTCGATGGCCAAAGGAGGCGGGCGCTCGCCAGCTCTCTAGTGCCCCAACGCAGGTCCGGACTCAGGACCAGGCCAGGGCATCCCAGGCTTAATCTCTCCTTTAACAGACTGACCGCTGGTCCTGGCCCCTGAGGGTGACTTCCCTCCCCTCTCCCAGGTGGCCTGCTGTCCTCTGGGGATGAGGCACTTGCTGGACTCTGAGAGGTACACCGATCTCTCCAGCAAGCCTGACCTTGGCACTTGGTGAAAGGAGGTGAGATGGCACTGGTCAGGGGCTCTCAGCACTTTGTAGGGAGATGGTGGGTACCCCAGGTGTGGAGGAAAGGAAGGTGGCCCCCTGCAGGGCTGGAATGTGATCTAGGCTCGATGGTCACCCACAGACATCGGTTTCCACCAGGCACACAGGAGCCCTCCGAGGACAGCCCCACTGGCTGTTTCTGCAGGTGGAAGGTGAACCCGCCCAGGGCGGAATTCAGTCACAAACAGTGTCATTAAAGGGCTCTGTCAGAGGAGAGGAGCATCCTCACTCCCAAGCAGGCGAGGTGAGGTGAGGAGGTGAGAGGGGAAGGTGGAGATGAAATTCAGAGAGCAGAAAGTGCCCCAGGATGCGTCCCTCGTGGGTGTGGGTGTGGGTGTGGGTGGGTGGGCTCTTTGCACCTACTGTCTCCTGAGGGGGGAGAGGAGGAGCTGAGCCTGCCTTGGGGCAAGCAGGGATAAAACCAAGGCTGCAGAAGACCCGGGAAAAGGCAGGCAGACTCTCAAAACAATCAGACAGAATTATCGTAGGACCCGCAGCTTCACCTTGGGGTACAGATGTGAGGCATCCGCAGGTGGGGACTCCAGGAGGAGTGTGCACCCCCGTTCACAGCACCCCAGGTTCATAGCAGCATTAGTCACAACTGCCCCAAGGTGGAAGCAACCACCTTGTTGGAGAGATAAGCAAGTGTGGTCCCTCCATGCACTGGACACATTCAGCCTTAACAGGAGGGAGTTCTGCCGCCTGCCACCGGGGTGAACTTGAAGACACTGTGCTAAGTGACGTAGGCCAGTCACTCAGCACATGATGCTGTGATGGTCCCGTTTATACAGAGTAGCTAAAGTGACCAAACCCGAGGAGCCAGGGAGCAGAGAGGGGCTGCGGGCCTCGGGAGGGGTCTGGGAGCTGGAGTTTGGTGCAAGCTGCGTTGCTCGGAAAGTCCTGGCTGGCACCAACTGGTGACCGAGAACCCCAAGGTGAAGGCTGTTTGTACCTATACTGGCCCAGCCTAAGAGCTATAATTAGCCTCTAATTGATGCTGAGAAGAGCCTGGGAACAAGACCCAGGCCATTTCTCAGTGTGTGAAGGGTCCGAGCACTCCTTTCCTTCCCGACTGGGTAATGAGACTTCATTCCTGAACTTTGCAAACAGTTTTTGCAACCCGTCTCAGGATTTGTTCCGCTCTGCGTCAAGGCCTGCCCTATTGTGACAATCGGCATCGTGCAGGGGTTCCACCTAGAGGCCCCCGTGACAGTGTTACTTGCTCTTGGTTTGGTCTCTGGATTAATGCTAGGAGGAGGAAGGCAGGCGGTGTGGTTAAAATGAGACTTGAATTTCTGGGAGAAATGTAAAAGAAAAAAAAATTCAAAGTTTCCTAGAAACCAAACCAGGTCTGTGAGTTCATTTCTGGGGGACATGAAGGACCTCAGAGGTCCTCTGCATGTTTCACGGAGCAGAGATGCCTCTTCCACTGGGTGATGTGTTCTGCATCCTTGGCCCAGGCTGTGGGCAGGAGGTTAACACGCCTGTTCCCATCCCCTGGGCTGGCTCTGTGGGACAGGAAGGAGCCAGCCAGGCAGCTCCTCTGTCTGCGCCAGGCCTCTTGGTCTCTCCCCGCTGAGGGGGGTCCTGTGCTGGGACCAAAGGGTGGGGCAGAAAGCAGGAGACCCTTCAGGACTGCAGAGAACACTCTGGAATGAAATTCTACCTTTAGATAGTCTTTGATTTTTCACACTTGGAACATTCTAGATCGAAATGCTACATTGAGGGTGCAAGGTGGGATAATTCATTCTGAAGAGCCCCTAGGTCTGCTGCCTCCAGGCCCAGTACAGTGGGAGTGGGACCCTCTGCAAAAGGGGAAAGTCACCCCCTCCTATCTCATCAGGTTGCACCTTGGATGTGGAGGGATGTGTGCCTGGAAGCTACACCAGAGAGGGACAGCAGGAGATCGGGGGCTGCTGTGGGCCATTGGAGGACCTGAACAGACACTTCCCAAAAGAAGACATACAAATGCACAATGTGTATGCAAAAAATGCTCACCACCACCACCACTATCAGGGAGGTGCCAATCAAAATCTCAATGAGCTAGCCTCTCACCCCAGTTAGAATGGCTATGAGAAAGACAAATAATAATTGCTGGTGAGGGGGCAGAGATTGGAGAACTCATACACTCTGTGGAGCTACAAATTAGTATATCCATTATAGAAAGCAGATGGAAGTTCTTCCAAAAACTGGAAATAGAACTACCACCTATGTTTAGGAATCCCACTCCTGGGCATATATTCAAAGAAAAGAAATCATATCAAAGAGATACCTATACTCCCATATTTACTGCAGCACTATTTACAGTAGCCAAGGTACGGAATCAATTGCAATGTCCAACAACAGATGAATGGATAAAAAATGTGGTGTATATACACAGTAGAATATTATTCAATGATAAAAAGGATGAAATCCTGTCATCTGTGGTAACATGGTTGGAATTACAGGGCTTTAAGGAAATAATCCAGAAAGACAAACACCACATGTTCTCCCTCATTTGTGGAGGCTAAAATAATTGATTTCCTAAAAGTAAAGAGAATGGGGGTCACTAAAGGCTAGGAAGATGGGGGGATAGAGGGAGACAGTTCGATGGGGAGGGGGGATTAGTTCTAGAGTCCTGTAACACAGAAGTGACAAAAGTATTCCACAATTTATTACACATTTCAAGACAACTAGGAGAGTTTGTGCTCAGAACACAAAGACTTGCTAATATTCTAGGAGGTGGAAATGCTAATTCCTTTGATTTGATCATTATGTACTGTATACATGTATTATACAACTGCACCCCATCAATAAGCACAAGTATTATATGTCAATTTTTAAAAATAACATTTGCCAGAAAGAAATTGTCCAGCTAAGAATAATACCTCAGGCTGAACAGCCCCTTCTGAGCCCAGGAACCACCAGAACTGGACTTTGTATTAGAATAATAAGTGTCCCCTTTTCAGAGAGAGATGAGTTCTTGGAAAGAGGGCAAACTCAAGTAGTCTTTGGAGAATAATACTCCAAACCTGGGTTGGGGCTGTGGCTCAGTGGTAGAGTGCTTTCCTAGCACACGTGAGGCACTGGGTTTGATCCCAAGCACCACATAATAAATAAATAAATAAAATAAAGGTATGGTGTCCATCTATAACTAGAAAAATAAAAATAAAAATACCCCAAACCCCAGGAGTTGGGAGAATGTACCGAGTGAGCAGAAAGTGCATTCATGCTCATTTGCCAGGGCAGCAACTAGTTCTGTAGTTTGGGCTCTGAGCTTGGGCAGGTCTGAGTTCAAATCCCTGTTCTACTGGGCCCATTTCTCAGCCTCTGTTCTCCCATTTAAAATGGGGAGAGTAATAGGCCACCAGCAGCCACCAGGAAAGATTGCTGTATTAAATGATGTGACACTGTGACCCTCCACCACTCAGCACCTGCAGTCTCAGGGTCCCCGTGGTCACTGCCCTTGGGCTGCTCATCCTCATTGTCCCTTCCCTGCTAGGTAGGGTTTACAAGGACAAAGCCCAGGAGGATCAGGTAAATCGCTTTCCTAAAGCCACACATTTGAGGCATTCTTCACTCCACCCTCAAGCAGTTACTGGGCCAGCTGCAGGGGCGTCACTTGTGGGTACTAGCCCCAACACCACCCAGAGGTGTAGCCTGAGCTTCCAGGGAGGGAGGACCAGCGGGATGAGTCCTTAACAAATGCCCTGGTGCAGGTCCTAAGGCTGTTTCCTCCTGGGGGTGGGGGACTCCATGAAGGCAGGACCCTGTCCCCCCACCGGGACCCACCTCTCCCCAGCATCAAAGGGGAACGAGGGATTGGAGGAAGGGCCCCACCTGCCTCCCGAGGCCCAGGATTGCCTGGGGCTGCTCCATGGTGAGCTCTCCTGGCTTCCCAGGATGAGGAAGGGGTGCGGGCAGGGCCTTGTGATGGGGATCCCTGTCACCCCAGTGGCCAGCAGTGCCCAGTTTGTCACTCTCAGGCCCGGAGGGCACTTCTGGGGATTGAGGGCCTGGGTTTCTGTGCTGCTTTACCTGTGGCCTACAGGTGAGGGCTGTGGACCCACTGCACTGGTGGGACACAGAGGAGCCGGTGCTTTTCTTTCTTCAGTCTTTTATTTTTAAAGCCTTTCACCCCTGGATTGCATCCACCATATTCCTATTTAGAATTTTCAGGAGCTACAGAAAAGTAGAAAGAATGACACCACCACCCAGAAGGAGAGTCCCTGAGGACGCCACATGCTTCCTTTGCTGGTGCCCTTGTTTGTGAATTCTGTAATAACTCCCAGGAAGCCACATCTGCCCAGATGAGCAGGGGTCTCCCTCCTGTGGTGGCTGTCCAAGAGCCCTAGGTGTCACTGAGAACACACAGTCTGGGCGGAGGGTGCCTGGACTCCCCCTAGTGGAGCCTGTCCCCTGCGGGCTGGCTCTGTGTTGCTCTTGTACTCAAGGAGAAACAGGCAGGGGGGCCCCCCTAAGGGCTATCATGAGTCATTGACCTTTTACAAGTATCCTGTTCTGAAATCAGGAGGGAAGTGCAGGCTTTTGCCAGCTCAGGCCCCGATGACTTGAATGGCCCGAAGCACCCGGAGAGGCCTGGTCTGGGTGCAGAGCCAGGTGGCCTGGGGCTCCATCTGCTTAACCTCCCTGTCCCTCATACCTACAATCTTTCTGCGCCCCCTCTTCTCCTCTGTAAAGTGGGGACAGCAAACACATCTAAGGCTTCCTAGGGAACCCTGGGAAGGTTCACTGGAACCACAGAGGGACATGGCTGGCACCACATTCCTCGCCTCCATACCTCACGGCGAGTGAGACCTGTCATTTGGCTGGGCCGGTCAGCAGACAATTCTGGCTTCAGGGGGTGGGCCCTGGACACAGCAGGGCTGTGCTTGCCAAGCAGGCAGCACGGGCAAGAGAGGATGTGCTGGGAGAGGGCTCCCGGGCACCCCAGCTGTGACCGCAGGGCGCCGGCTGGGCCAGGTCTCAGGCCTCCTGCCGCGCAGACCTGCCGTGACTAACACCGCCAGACTTCTTTTCCTTTTTTCTAACAACTATAAACACCTTCTCAGGAGCTCCGTCTTCGGGGATCAAACGCCTGCGTGGAACTGAGAGAAATGTCTGTCCACACCCAAGGATTCTCGCCTGGAAGACGGCCCAGGAGGAAGCCGGGATGTCTTGTTCAGATTTTGGCACCCGCGGAGCCGGGGGAATGCTTGATTGCCCTGGGCTTCAACTCCAGGTTGGCGAGGGCACTTCTGAGCACAACTTCAGAGACAAGACGGAGAGGAGGTCCCTCTTCCTCAGGCTGGGTGTTGGCCACTCAAGGCCAGGCCCTAGAGCTGGCTGCTGACCCCAGCCCAGTTAGGGGCCTTGGGGAGAGGTCCTGAATTCCACCCTCAGCTTGGGGTAGAGGCTCCAGGGTCAGGCACTGCCCCGCCCCACCAGGCCACTCAGTCAGAAGATGGGAAGCTGGAGGCTGGGACCCTCCGGCACCCAGAGCAGCCAGGAACCATAGCGGTGCACAGTGGCCACTTACTGGACCCCGAGTGGCTGTCCTGGGAATGGTGAGGTTGGACCTCAGCTTGGAGGAGTCCTTGCTGCCCCACCTGCCACAACCAGGTGGTCACAAGGTCTCTAAATCCACTCTGAGCCAAAGTCAGGCCTTAGCTGAGAAATCACCCTAACAGGCTCCGAGGGCTCCACCTTCCTCGAAGCCCCCGTGCAGAAGTGGAAGGGAAGTGGACTCTGCCCGCAGGTCCCCAGGGTGTCCTAGCAGTGAAAGCCTGGAGGGAGATCAGGAGGGAAGCCTGGGGGAGCCTCGGGCCCTTCCTAGCCTTGGAAGCCCATGGCGCTCAGGCAGCCCCTCTCAGCTGGCCTTGCAGGAGCAGGGGAGGCAGATGTTGCTCCCAGACCCAGCGCTGCCTGCTCCCAGTGGTGCTGGTTGACAATAGCCTCCCTGGAATGCCAGATGGTCAGGGGACAGTTTAGGGGCCTGCCCTCACTGAACCCCAAACTTTCATTAAGTTGGGGGTGTTTGGCATCATACAGGAAAAACCCCACACGACTGACTCACAGGGCTTCAATCCCTGGAGTGAAGTCAAATTCACATACAGGCGAATGGGAGGCCCAAATAGGGTAGGAAAAACTTGATTCCGGGCTTACATTCAGTACAGTACCGTAGAGGTTCTGCAAGCCTCTTTGGATGTGTTAAAAATAGGTGGATTTTTAAAGGCACCTTCAATGATGATCAGAGGATGAATCAGAAAACCAATGGCATGGAGCTTTGTTTTGGTTGAGGCTTAAAGACAGGAGGACATGTTCGAATGAGAACTGTCCACCTCAGTCAAAGGGTTTTACAAGTTGCCTTTGTTGCCGAATTCTGAGGCAGGCAGAATTTTGGGTCAGAATCGCCTGCCTCTGATCTGCATCGGGGCTGCTGCTGGCCAGCGCTCCTGGACCACTTGCTTTGTGATGCTGTGAGTTCGCTCACTGCGGCCTCTTCACTGGTTGAGTGCTAAGCCACATGGGGCAGATATAGCAGGGACAGGACTTGAAGCTCAAGCTTGGGGACCCCTAGGTTTGTCCCGTGTGGAGCCTCAGAGGTTCCCTGGCACCAGTCTAAGCCTCCCTTCATTCCTTGATACTCAAAATGTGGCCCATGGAGCAGCCATATAGGTTACCTTAGAGATGCCAATTCTGAATCAGGGGGAAACAGAATCTTCATTCTACAAAGAGACCCAGGGAGAATTTGAAGGTCGCTGCTCTCTGGACATACCCAGCCAGTCCTCTGCCATTGAGCTGCATCACCTGCCGCACCCCCTGCCTCTCCCATAGCGTTCCCCTCCCAGTGGTGATTGCTGAGTCTGACTCTGGCTCTGACACTTACCAGTCATATCATCTGTTAAAAGCCTCAGTTACTCAGTCCCTGGGGACCAAATTAGTCCTGGCAAGGAGTGCTCTGCTGTCCACCCAAGGGTGCTCTTGGTGCTCTTGGCCAGCATCTCTGGGTGGGGCACCTCCCCCCGCTTTGCTTACAGAGTTCTAGCAAGAGACAATAGCTTGCCCGGTGGGTCTCAGCTGATGTTCTCAGCCCCGGCTGCACAGTGGGAGCAGGTGAGAGCTTTGAAAGCTATGGATGCTGGGCACCATGCCCTGGAACTTCATTTGGTTGGTCTGGGGTCTGGCTGAGGCTTTGGGAGCCTCCAAAGGTCCCCAGGTGGTTATAAACACAGTCAGGGTTGCAAGACATCTCTCTGTCTGAAGGTGACGGCACAAGCTCTAGGAAAGTCCCCACTGGTTTACACACAGAAGAGTCCTTCTCTACCCCCTGCTCCAGAGGGGGCCCGTGAGGAATGTGAGTGTATTTAGAGAGAAACCGCCTCTGCTTTCAGAAGCAATGAACCTCAAAAGAAGCTGAAACCGACAATTGCATCCTTGATTAATGAGAATATTTTTTGTTCTTCTTTATGAAAACAGATCAAAGCAGCTTAGCCTCAGGAATTCAAAGAACACTTTCAGGGTCTGTCCTGGGGCACAGCATGTCCACCTCTCGCCTCTTATATCACCACAGGCACCCTGGGGCCACAGAGCAAGAATCCACAGGTGCCTTATCTTCCACGAAAGCCAAGAGCCACGCACACTCCAGTTACCGGTTAATCACATGGAACAGAACCCTGGGTCCTGAGCAGCATTCTCAGCATCAAGGACTGAGACCCAAACAGTCCCTGATCCATCCGATACCTGAGTCCCAGAGCCCCTTCCCATCCCAAACCCCAGTTCATGTATTTTAGTCCATAACGCATTCCAGGCCCCACAGGATTCTGGTTTTCAGGATTCTGCAAAGCAAACCGAGTGGGCCTCTGTAGGCCTTGTTGCCCTGGGAATTACTACTGGCTCTGGATGGTGGCTGGACCTAGACTCCTGGCTCCCTGGGGCCAGATGGCCAGACCTGGCAGGTGCTACCTGGGCCTCAGTGACAGGAGGACAGGGGTTGAGAGCTTGGGGAGGCTTAGACTCATGCCTGCCATGTTGAGAAGCCACTGTGCTGGGACCGGTGATTCTTCCCTGGGGGAAGGCAGCACCCAGCTCTGCACCCTCACCCGGTTTCTCAGGCTGAGATTCACTGCACACGGTGAGATTCCCACTGGAAATCTCTTTTGCCCAGGGGCAGGAAAAGGGCTAAGCAAAGGGCCCTTTGCTTGCACTCAATCCACCCGGAAACCGTCCCTGCCTCAACCTCCGGGCAAGCTCCTATTCAGCCTCCTCACCAAGCCTCTACCCCATGCATGATCAGGCGCACATCCCCTGGCAGCTCCTGCACACCACACATCATCAATACAGCACTTTCCACGCTGGGCCTCAGTACTCACAGCAGTTCCTTGCACAGGACAACCCCCAGACCCAGGGCCCCTCCTGCAGTCAGTCCACCCCAGGTAGCCTGCCATGCAACCCAACAGTAGCACTCGGGGAGGGAGAGCAACCACTGTCTTGGTAAGTGAGTGGTCATAGGAGGTGTGGGCAGCTGGGACAGATGGCAGGGGAGGGGGCTTCAGAGGGCAGGTAAGCTCCAGGCACCCGCTTAGCAGTCCAGGCCTGACAGCGAGGCTCTGCCAGTCGGGGGAAGGGTACAGATACCCTAACATGGGCTCAGATCCTCATGGACACAGCTTGATTCCTCCACAATGTCCAGGATTAATGGCTGATTGACATAGCCCCATGCAACCAGAGAAATAAGATCTGCCTTTGTCAAATAGGAAGATTACAGATGTGCAAGTGGTGGGTCTATTAAGATGGGAGGTCCAGCACATGATGGGGGAGAGGAGATAGAAACAGAGAGAAACAGAGGGACACACAGAGACAAAGAATGACATCCTCTCTTTTCTGGGGACTTCTGTGGGGGCAGCCACTCACCAGTTCCTTCCTGAGCCAGGTTATAGCCTCATCGATACTCTGGAAGCCTTCCAGCTTGCCAGGGGACCTGTCGCCCTGGCTGGTGCTCCCGGCAGGCGGGGGGTGCTCTCTGGGCTCCCTTGGGGGCAGCAGGGGCTCCCCACCCCCACACTCTCCTTGCTCCAAGCTCTCCTCGGTGGCCGTCTTCTGGAAGGGCCACGTCTGCTCCTCCAGCCTGGCCTGCCATTCCAGGTAGGAGGGCCTGCGGGTCTCCAGCCTCAGCTTCTCGGTGAGGGCCTTCAGGCTCCGGAGGTGGTCATCAGGAGGCGCAGCGGCCCCTGCCAGCCCCTCTTCTTCACCCACTTCCTCCACTTGGATCTCGGGCACAGACATTCTACAGTCTGCCCTGGCAGCCAGACCTGGCAGCTGGTGAGGGGCTGTGTGGGAGGCTTGCTGGGCGATGAGGCTGGGTCCTGCTCTGGAAGGGTCTCATCCAGCTGGGGCTGTGCCTCCAGAAGGCATTGCAGAGGCTGGGCGGCACCCGGAGCTGAGGGACCGTGGGGTGAGCCCCAGGGAGGGCCTTTCAGAGCAGCTGCGGGGGTTCGAGGTCTATGATTCGTCCCAGAAGCCTGTGGGTGCCATGCTTCGCAGAAGGCAGGAACAGACAAGCACTGGCAGGATTCTTTAGGGGCAGCCTTTGCCAAGGAGATCTGTCTGTCCCGAAGGTGTGCGCAGAGCAGAGACGGGCCAGAAGCTCGCCCTCCCCGGGGGAAGGCAGGTGGTGCGGGCCCTGCAGGAAGAATGAGAACATTGTCAGTCTGACCCCTCCCCAGCTGCTGGGTGGAGGCACGTCCACACTCCAGGAGGGGAAAGAGGCTCAGAGAGGTCCAGTGACAGGGCTTCCACTTGCTAGTCCAGGACTAGAGGTGAGACGACCACTTTAAGTTGATGCAGAGAAGCTGAACAAATTGGGCAGCACTACAATCCTCCCCCGTGTTATCTCACTTAATCCTCACAGCAAGTCTGTGGAGATTAGTTTGTGTCCCCATTTGACATGGGAGGACCCCAAATCCTTAAGAGGCTAAATGACACGCACTGAGACAGAACTCCCGCAGGGAGACAAGACCAGTCACTTGAATCTGAGGGCACAGGTCGCCCCTCTCAGTGACAGCTGCCTGAGGGTCCCCAGAGCCAGCTGCCAGGCCAGTGGAGCCCCACGCAGACTCAGGTGTGCCTGCACTGTGCAGGTGCTGCTGCCCTCGGCACCCCTCCCTGAGCACAGGGCCGGCTTCCTCCACCCTCAGCTTCCTCCACCACTGCCTGACCTCACCCCCTCAGAGAGGACGCAAATAAGGGGGGAAGCTGGACGGTGAAGCTGAAGGAAGCTGGTGACTCAGCCTTCCAGGACGGTGGCTCTCAGGTTTACCTAAAGTGCCCACACAGCAGTGCCGCCTCCGCCAGGCTCCAGCTGCCACCTGAGTTGGCCTCCAGGACCTAGTGCGGGATATAAGCCAAGGCTCTGACCCCATCGTGCCAGGGTGGGTAGGTTATAGTTAGACACCAGCCTTCTGGTGTGCCTGTGTCTTTGGGGAATGAGCAAGGGTAGACACGGGCCTATCCGAGCGGGAGATGTGTGGCTTGAACTTGGCTTTCAGGGCTAGTTTTCAAAATCTGTGTTGAGGCCATGCAGGTGTAAAAACTAATGAACTGATGCAGAGCAATGTCCAAGATCAGGCTAAAAGAAAAATCAAGATGCCCAGAAGCCTGGTGCACACACCACCCTAGGGTGAAAATGGACGGAAAGGGAGAGAGACGCTTGTTGATGTGTGTGCTTTTAAAATCCCTGCGAAAGAAGAAAGCAAATCATCATCGTGATGCCTGCTTGGAGTGTGGGAACTGGGCGGGCTGAGATGAGGACTGAGGGGAGCAGGTCTGGGATGGGGAGGCCACTGGCAGGCTGGGCTGCCCAGGGAGGTCATGGATTTCCTCCTGACACAAGGAAATGCTCGGGAAGACAGACAGCAGAGCTTCTGTTCTGGACCACCCTACGAGCCCAGCCTGCCAGGGAGGTCTGGCTGGAGGACAGAGGACGCTCCCCTACTCTGAGCCTGCCCCTGCGGGAGTGGGGGGCATCCCTGGGGAATGAGGAAGAGCATGCCACCCCCACTGAGAGCAGAGGAACTCAGCTTCACCTCCTGCGCTGCTCTGGGCAAGTGAAAGTCCCCTGGGGAACCTGGGCAACACAGATCGACTTCCAGGAGTTCTGATTCTCTTGATGTGGGCCCAGGACTCAGAGAGCACCCATTCTTAGGCTCCCAGGTGATCTGAGGGTCAGATACAAGGGTGCAGTCAGGACGGAGAGCTGCTGGTCTCCTTTAGAGACACCAGCCCTGGGATCAGATTCTGGTCCTAGGCCCCATGGGGCCTGCCAAGCCTCAGTTTCCTATGCTCAAAATGAGGTGTTCTGCCAATCTCCTGGGCTCTTGGGGGTGGGCAGGACGAGGGTCACAGGTGCTCTCTGAATCTTAGCGTGCTCCAAGAACACAGGGATGGGGCTCGCTGTGCACTTTCTCAGGACACAGCCTCCCCAGGCTCTCTCCAAGTCTGAAGGCTGGGAGCTGCTTTCTGGGGCCCCACCCAGGGGCCTGCCCTCTGCCTGTTTGCTGAGGGCCCAGAATCTCTTCTGAGGGCACCTGGGTGGCTGAATCCTACAGGGCCTCCTTCCCACAGAAGAGGAGCTCTCATTAGAGCCAGAAGAGTTTTCTGGAGAAGGTCCAGGCTACAGACAGACTGATGAGCTGTGCCCTCCCCACCTGGGTCCTGGTGGTGCCCACTCCTCAGAAGAGGACTCAGAGGCAGGGGATGATCATGACGCCACATGCCCATATCACAGAACTGGTGAGAGATAACACAGTAGGAAGCTGTGCCCTCCCTCTGCAGGGGCTGGGTCCTTGCCCCTTAGGTAAGGGGCTCCTCTGGGGGTGGGAACCACTGAGAGTCTGAGACCTTGTGTGACTTCATAGTGTAGGGAGCGTACTTTAACAAGAGGTTTTCAGTGCACTGAGGGTGAGCCTCATGGTGTGGCACCTGGGTGCCCCTCAGCTCACGCCAGTCTCACCCAAACCCAAAAGGCAGGTGGGAGCACCCAATTCACGCAGGGGGTATGGGAGGCCCTTAGGAGAGGTGAAGTGCCCTCCTCCAGGCAGGTGCCAGCTGGGGGCCTGGGCATGAGCTGTGTGATGGTGGTCAGCCTCTTTCTACCCTGGAGCATGTGGGCTTTGGGGTCAGAGCTCAAGGGCAGCCACCAGTTCTGTGTTATGGGCTTGGCTTCACGATCATCCCTGGCCTCTGAGTCCTCTTCTGAGGAGTGGGCTCAACCAGGACCAGCTGCACAATTAGGGGGGCTCAGGGCTGGGTCTCTTCTTTAAAAAAAAGTCCTAAGAATTTCAGGATGGTGACAACAGAACATTAACCCAAGTGGGGTCCCTGTGTGCCCCCCGGGTCCCATGCCCATGAAGGGGATAACAATATCCACTTTGTAGGTCATGGCCAGGATTTCACTGGGTTACAGAGTTGATAGAGCATGCCCCTGGTGTACAGTAAGCCCTAGACAAAGTTACACTTTAAAAAATATTACTAGGATGGTGCAACCATGGGTGTCACATCAGTCACATCACCCCTGTCCCTGCCTTGAGCAGTCATCTGGTCGGTCCTTGAAATGCTGGGTGTCCTGAGCCCATTTCTGCATCTTTACATCCTTCCCGGAAGCCCACGGGTGCCGTCCATTGGCCCTGCCTCCCCCAGTTTTGATCCCAGGAGATCTAGAAGGGTGAAGAGCAGGTTTGCCTTGGAAGGGAGAAAAAGAGCCCAGCCTGCGAGAACACCACCCTACACTGCTCCCTCCCGCCCTGCTCCAATTTTCAACCCTCCCACCCCCAGCTCCAGGTGCTGGAGGGACCCAGGTGTAACAGCCTGCTCTCCACACCAGAGACTGAGGCTGGGCTGCAGGCCTGGTCCTGGTTCCAGCACAACTGCTAACAGGAGGAAGACCCGGGTTCAATCTTTCCCAGCCTGTGCTCTGCAGTTGGTGGTGCCTTGTGTGCGCGCAAAGGCTGGGCACAGAAGAAAGGCCACACTCACCCAAAGAGCTCCTGCTCAGCACAGGCTGTTTCAGAGCCACCGGGCAGTGTCCCAGGGATCCCACCTGCTTGGGGCTCACCCTGGTGCCTGAAAAGGCCCAGCGGGGATTCCTCCCTCCCTTCCAGCTGGGCACAGGAGCTAAGCTGGAATGTTACCCACACAGGCCCAGGAAGGTGCTAGCAGAAGGGTTTGTTGTCTACTGACCACTTAGTGGGCACTGAGCTGACATGTCCTGTACTAGTGGGGAAGGACATCGGGTGGGGATTGGAGGCAGCTCTGGACACCTCTTGGGCTTGGTGGGCAGCAGAAGTCTTTCTTGACTCCTGGGGCTTAGGCCCAGGGAGCACAAAGCAGAGGACACTGGACACCACTAGATCTGGGGCTCGGGAGTCTTGGAAGACAAGATGAGATCCTGAGACCCCATAATCCATGAGGCTCAGGCATGCCCACCAGCCAGGCCACTGGGCAGCAGCGAGGACAAGCCTTGGGGATACACAGCCTTCCTGCCCCAGCAACATGCCAGGGCTTGGGATGACTGTGGTTCAGATGCGCTTCCAGGCTTCCTGGCCCATGAAGCAGGATTCGCCAGCCGTGAGCTAATCCCCAGCTGCCCCAGGAGCCAGGTGGGTGCAGCCCTGCCAGGCGGCCAACACCTTGTCTCATTATGACCTCACCTGCTCACCTGGAAAACCCTGGAACCCACTTCCTGATGGGCTTCCTGGGCAGGGAAGGCTACGGGGGCTGCTGACTGATGCTCCCCGGGCTCAGGCCTGCTCTCCCCACACGGAGGCTTCTCCGGAACTATTTGTTTCTTAGGCAGGGTGCACAGTCTTTTTAACCTCTCTGACTCTCCTGCCCCACAGAACCCCAAGTTCTCTCCTCTGCCTGCAACTTGTACAGCCCAGAAGCCCTTCTTTCCCTCCTCCGCCTCAGTCCTCAGGCATTTCTCCTTCCCTCTGTTTTCCCGGGCTGGCTGTGTGTGCCCGGCAACGAGAGCACGTGAGGGAAACAGTGACACCATCACACATGAGCTAACACTTGGAGCAACCACACCAGCAGGCACTCGGAAAGCTTCACATGTTCAGGCACAGTTAGGGCTCACATGCGTGAAGATTGCCATCATCCTCATGTTCCAGGTGGAGAGACTGAGGCGCAGATGGCTTTGGTAGCTTGCCCAGGGTCTCAGAGCTAGTAAGTGGTGAGGCTGGGATGTGAGACCCTGACCCGAACTGGGCTTCCCGTCCCTGTTAAACCCTCCCATTTACACCAGGCACTTTCTTGATGGTCCCTTCTACCAGACTCAAGTTCATGAGGGCAAAGCCAGGCCTTTTATCCTGGTCCTCTGGCACTTGTGAGATGCTGCTGTCTTTAAACATGGAATGAACGGGCACATAGAGCACGCCTCTGCCTCTTGCTGCAGCCTGTGCTGCTCACAGTAAGCCAGCTTGGATGGGCTCAGAGGAGCAGAGGGGCCCCGGGCTTCTGTGACAGTACTTCCACCACCTGTCCTCATGAAAGGCCACACACACCTCCCTTCCCCGGCCGAGGAGTGCCTGGACACAGGTGTGCCTGGACACAGGTATGCAGGCCCAGCTCCTGGGACAAAGCAGGAAGAACCTGATTTAGCTTGTGCCAAATCCCAGGACTTTGAACTATAGCCAGAGAGGACCTACTTGTCACCTGGCATCTGTGAGGACATTTCTACCCAGCACCTTCCTTCTCCCTTCTGGAAAAAGCATTCTCCCTTACTGTGGGGAGTCTGTCCCTGTGGTACCTGTGGCCCTGACCTCCCCTCTCACCTGGGGGGGGAGGTCACATGACTCTACTGGGCCAATGAGAGCCTTTCTGAAGTTTTCCTGCCAGACCCACCCAGAAGCCGGCCTTTCCCAGCCAGCCTGGGTACTGGAGCCCTCTTGCTCTCACACAGAGAGGGTCTGCTGGCACACGAAGCCAGCACACAGGATGGTTTGAAGGCCTCCCTCAGGTCCGTCAGAAGCCACCCCGCCAGACTTTGACTACACAGCTTTCCAAGCCTCCTCTTGGGCAGAGCTCCTTGGAGCGGGGCTTCTGACAGGTACAGCTGCCTGGCCTGAGTGGGTGCTGGAGAGGGTGCGGCGTGTGGGTCTCTGTTGGTGTTTGGCCTTGGTCGGCCTGTTTGTCTGCCGTTCCCAGCCTCCCTCCTTTCTTGTTTGTGGGAAGCCCCCACTTTGTGCAAGACAGCAGGCAGGCGCCCTTCTCATTTGTTCTCTGGGATCAGAGGACCAGATTCTCCCTCCTCCCCCGCCCAGGCCCTGGCAACCAGGTGCGAGCATGTGACTTAAGCTCAGCCAATCAGAGGCTCAGGCCCAGGGTCTGAATTTGGCCTGTGTGGGGCCCCATGAATGGATGGTTGGGATTCATAAGTGCTGGGTGGGGGAAGGAGCCAGCTGCCCCTGCTGGAGTGCTGCTGCAGGGCCTCCCCGCTGTCCCGGAGCTGCCCGGGTTCTGCCTGCTTGCTCCTGTGAGTCTGCTTCCTGCCAGTCTCCCAGCGCTGACAGCCTTGTAGTCCTGCTGCTTTCTATTGCTGGTGCTCAGGAGCCTGAGGGCTGGAGTCGGGGGAGCAGCCCACTCCCTTGGAGAGGCCACGTATGTAGCGTCCGAAAACATTGTGACAGCCGAAAAGGCTCCTTCTCTCACATCCCCACAAGTCCCGAGGGGGTTGGCACCTGCAGTTGAGACCCATAGGGTCACTGTCCTCTGAATGAAATTTTGCTGAATCCACCTACATTCCTAGTAGGTATGTTTCCTAGGTGACGGTCAGTGACAGGCTACCAATATTCCATCTGCATAAACTTGAACCCGTTCTGCTCCCTCTTTCAGAAGTGCCACCCACGGGTCCCTGTGCTCTGGGTCATGCAGCCTTCCCAACTGGGCTGCAGCCAAATGCCTGGGAGCTGGGTTAGCGTCAGGGTGCCTGAGGGCCTCCAGCCTGGGAAGGCAGTCTCTTTGGGGGAGCAACCCCCTGGACTTCCACAGCAGAGTGACAGTCCCAGCGTGAGAGGGCATGCCCACGAGTGTCCCTGCTGTGGTTCTCTGCTTCCTGTGGGCTACTCTGCTCTTTATATAGTCAGCCTGGCTCCTGCAGCCCTCTGCTTCCCAGGTGTTCTCACAATCAACCACAACCTCCGGGGGTCACCTGGTACCTATTCTGTAGCATGAAAGAAGTCCACTAAGCCTATTAGAAGCCCCATTACCCGGGAGGAAATGGAGGATTTTCCGTAGGAAACTTAGACCCAAGCTCCCATCAACCATAGTGAGGGGGCTGAGAACCTTGCCCAGGAAAAGGGTCATTATTAGGAACATATGAATGGTGTTGTGTCCCCCAGCACCAGCACAGGAAGAAGAACAATGTCACCTTATACTAGTTCAGGGATGGTGTTCACACACTTACACCTCTTGTCATTCTGACTTCATACAGAACTCTGAGACTGCAGGGGTGGCTCTCGGGAATGAGGATCCACTGTGCCAGAGCTGGGAGAGCTCTGTCCACGTCCCCCTTGGATGTCTCACTGGGATTCCTTGGTCATGATGACAATTATCTCCCAAACTGCAATTCAGATTCTGCCCTGGTGAATGTCCTACTAAGGAATATTTTCACAGCACTGCCAAGCTGCTAGTATTATAGGCATCCATAGGTACCAGGCACTGAGGAAATAGCGTCTCCTGTACAGGAGGACCCTGCAAACTGTGTACTAGGATCCTTTATTATGTAATGGGTAAACCAAGGCACAGAGACAAGGAGGAGCTGGCTCAGAGATACTCAGATTGCACATGGCATGGTGAGGGCTGGGACCAGGTAAGTTTGGAGGACAGGATCCAGCAAGGCTGAACTGGGGGCCAGGACAGAGCCTGAGGCTCTGACGTCCCTCCCCCCGGTCTACCACTTGTGCTAATAAGTCACAAGCATCCTTTGGGATCCAGTGGTCCCTGGAGATGGCCAGCTCTGTTCTGGCTCTGTGCTGTCCTCTGAAGGTGGCCCTCATCATGAAGGACTACCTTGACTGTGACTGTGGACCACACTGGCATGGTAGGGAAGGCAGGGCAGGTGTTCTGGTCCCCTTGCAGCTGGGAAAACTGGGGTGAGGGCCTGAGTGACTGCCTAAGGCCCCAGAGCCTCTCACTCTCATCCACAGTCCTGGGGGCTGCTATGCTGGCTGCTTTCCAGAACATACTATCTGGTCAGGGCTGGCTACCACCCTCTGGGCCCCTCTGGCAAGCGGCACTTGGTCCTCCGGGAAGTTTATAGGATGAAGACCTGGCTACACCATGATTTAGGCCCCTGCAGATATGGCTTTTCTCAGTAAGGCAGGGCTGGGGGATGGGATATCCTCAGTGTTGGTCTGGCCTTTACGCCAGGCCAGGCCAGGACACCATTTGTGCGGCTCACTGCTCTGAGCTAAAGCCAGGCGGGGGCCCGGGGTGGGAGTGGAGGCAATCCCCATCATTCAGCCTTGCTAAGCAAGGAGCTGTGGCTCCTCACTGCACCTGCTGGAGCAGGGTACAGAGGGAGAGCTGGCTGGCTGGGGCGGGGCCTGGCCCAGGCTGGGCCTCAAGGCTTCCCAGGCCTCAAAGCTGAGAACTAAAAGGCCTTCAGGGCTGAGGCCGAGAGCCCCCTGGCCCCAGCCATCAGGCCTAGGCTCCTTCTCTGAAAACTACAGAGCTGCCCCCCGGGTGAAAGGTGGGTGGGGACAGGGACCAGGGTGGCTGGGACACAGCTCTGGCCACATCCCTTTTCTAAAGAGGCAGCTGCTTTTCCCCAGGGGGGTGATAGGTCCAGGGTCCACAGGTGATGAGGGCGAGCAGGCCTGGGACAGGTGGGCGTTTCCGTCTTGGTCCCATGCTTATGGTACAGGCAGAGCCCCAGGTGGGGACAGGGCTGACTCCCACCTTCAGCCCCACGGCAGGTCGGTCTGGGACTGACGCCTCTGCTCTGCTAATGTGCTTCAGCCGAGAGGACGGCACACAGCCCTGCGCGTCCCACAGAGCTGCTGACAGGAGCCGGAGCTGCCCAGAGCCCGTTGCCTCTGCCTCAGAGTTGCCATGGTGACGGAGGCAGGAGGGACATGGCCAGTCTGGCCCTATGCCAGCCATCTTTCCCCTTCCCAGGCTCATTTTCATTCCAGCTCTTGGTCAGAGCTGGTGTTAGGAGCCCCTGAGATGGGGGACAGAGACCAGGCAGAGTCCAGACTGGCGCCAGTTGTGTGTGTGTGTGTGTGTGTGTGTGTGTGTGTGTGTGAGTGATGGGGCTCATTGTGTTGACATGTATGTGAGTGGGGGGTGGTTGTCCTAGTGTGTGAGTGGGGGGTGCTTGTCCTGGTGTGTGTGTGAGTGGGGGGTGGTTGTCCTGGTGTGTGTGTGAGTGGGGGGTGGTTGTCCTGGTGTGTGTGTGAGTGGGGGGTGGTTGTCCTGGTGTGTGTGAGTGGGGGGTGGTTGTCCTGGTGTGTGTGTGAGTGGGGGGTGGTTGTCCTGGTGTGTGTGTGAGTGGGGGGTGGTTGTCCTGGTGTGTGTGAGTGGGGGGTGGTTGTCCTGGTGTGTGTGTGAGTGGGGGGTGGTTGTCCTGGTGTGTATGTGAGTGGGGGGTGCTTGTCCTAGTGTGTGAGTGGGGGGTGCTTGTCCTGGTGTGTGTGTGAGTGGGGGGTGCTTGTCCTGGTGTGTATGAGTGGGGGGGTGGTTGTCCTGGTGTGTGTGTGAGTGGGGGGTGCTTGTCCTGGTGTGTGTGTGAGTGGGGGGTGGTTGTCCTGGTGTGTGTGTGAGTGGGGGGTGCTTGTCCTAGTGTGTGAGTGGGGGGTGGTTGTCCTGGTGTGTGTGTGAGTGGGGGGTGCTTGTCCTAGTGTGTGAGTGGGGGGTGGTTGTCCTGGTGTGTGTGTGAGTGGGGGGTGGTTGTCCTGGTGTGTGTGTGAGTGGGGGGTGGTTGTCCTAGTGTGTGAGTGGGGGGTGGTTGTCCTGGTGTGTGTGTGAGTGGGGGGTGGTTGTCCTGGTGTGTGTATGAGTGGGGGGTGGTTGTCCTGGTGTGTGTATGAGTGGGGTGTGGCTGTCTTGAGGGTGTGTGTGAGTGGGGGGTGGTTGTCTTGGTGTGTGTGTGAGTGGGGGGTGGCTGTCTTGAGGGTGTGTGTGAGTGGGGGGTGGTTGTCCTGGTGTGTGTGTGAGTGGGGGGTGGTTGTCTTGAGGGTGTGTGTGAGTGGGGGGTGGTTGTCCTGGTGTGTGTGTGAGTGGGGGGTGGTTGTCCTGGTGTGTGTGTGAGTGGGGGGTGGTTGTCCTGGTGTGTGTGTGAGTGGGGGGTGGTTGTCCTGGTGCGTTTGTGAGTGGGGGGTGGTTGTCCTGGTGTGTGTGTGAGTGGGGGGGGTGGTTGTCTTGAGGGTGTGTGTGAGTGAGGGGTGCTTGTCCTGGTGTGTGTGTGAGTGGGGGGTGGTTGTCCTGGTGTGTGTGAGTGGGGGGTGGTTGTCCTGGTGTGTGTGTGAGTGGGGGGTGGTTGTCCTGGTGTGTGTGTGAGTGGGGGGTGGTTGTCCTGGTGTGTGTGTGAGTGGGGGGTGCTTGTCCTGGTGTGTGAGTGGGGGGTGGTTGTCCTGGTGTGTGTGTGAGTGGGGGGTGCTTGTCCTGGTGTGTGTGTGAGTGGGGGGTGGTTGTCTTGGTGTGTGTGTGAGTGGGGGGGTGGTTGTCTTGAGGGTGTGTGTGAGTGAGGGGTGGTTGTCCTGGTGTGTGTGTGAGTGGGGGGTGGTTGTCCTGGTGTGTGTGAGTGGGGGGTGGTTGTCCTGGTGTGTGTGTGAGTGGGGGGTGGTTGTCCTGGTGTGTGTGTGAGTGGGGGGTGGTTGTCCTGGTGTGTGTGTGAGTGGGGGGTGCTTGTCCTGGTGTGTGAGTGGGGGGTGCTTGTCCTGGTGTGTGTGTGAGTGGGGGGTGCTTGTCCTGGTGTGTGTGTGAGTGGGGGGTGGTTGTCCTGGTGTGTGTGTGAGTGGGGGGGTGGTTGTCTTGAGGGTGTGTGTGAGTGAGGGGTGGTTGTCCTGGTGTGTGTGAGTGAGGGGTGGTTGTCCTGGTGTGTATGAGTGGGGGGTGGTTGTCCTGGTGTGTGTGAGTGGGGGGTGGTTGTCCTGGTGTGTGTGTGAGTGGGGGGTGGTTGTCCTGGTGTGTGTGTGAGTGGGGGGTGGTTGTCCTGGTGTGTGTGTGAGTGGGGGGTGGTTGTCCTGGTGTGTGTGTGAGTGGGGGGTGGTTGTCCTGGTGTGTGTGTGAGTGGGGGGTGGTTGTCCTGGTGTGTGTGTGAGTTGGGGGGGTGGTTGTCTTGAGGGTGTGTGTCTGGGTCGGGTGGGCTGGTGGTTGGTGACATGGGGTGCTAGCAGGCTTCTGCAGGACAGTGCCCCTGGGGTCTTGCTCAAGGCACGAGTGGTCTGCATGGAGGCAGAATGCCCACATAAGTGTGTGCTTTCCTGCCAGGACAAGCCTAGGTGCTCCCCCTGAAGCTGGCTGGCTGCTGCCTGGGTCAGGCCTCCCTGTGGCAAAGCCTCCTGAGAATCCACCCTTTCTCCTGAAGGAGGCTGCAGCTCCAGCATGGAGCCAGGTAGGCTGAGGCTGGGGAGGCTGGGGTGGCTGGGGAGGGGGCAGGGAGCTTTGGGTATGATCCTGTTGGGACAGCCCTGGGCATCTCCCACCTGGGGTCCCAGCCTTGCTGCTGGGTGGGGGAGAGAGGAGTCTGCTCCCCTGCTTGAGCGCCTGCAGCCTCACCCCGCTCTGAGGAGCGATGCTGTGCTCTGGGAACCGTGGTTTCCCTGCGGTGACCTCTCCCTCCTTCCTGCAGACTCAGGGTCTCACACCACAGCAGCAGTGGGGTCACCAACATGTCCCAGAACGGCACCCAGGGGCAGGGGCAGAGAACACTTACCCGTGTTCTCCTGGAGTTATTTGCCCAGGGAGGCTTGGCCTGCAGGATCCCGTGCTAATGGCTGCACCTCTGCACAGAGTTCAAAGCTTCCATTTGCATACCTGGTTTAACAAGAGCAATCACAGACATTTTTAAGTCACACTGAAGTTTACACATTTTGTTCTCCCACATATCATGGCATCATGGCTTGGGCTAGAGGAACTTTCCAAGAGCTAGACCACAGAGATACTGCAAACCAGAGAAACTATCAAGACTAGCTCAGGGTCACACTGCTCCATTGGAGGGGCTGGCTAGGCTTGCACTCGAATTTTCTGACTCTAAGCTGAACCCTGCTTCTATTGTCTAGGAAACGGGAAACCTTGCTTGGTCTCTCTGGGACATTATGAGGAAAGAATCTATAAAAATACTTGTTAAGACCTTTGTGAATTCAAAGTGCTAGGTCAATGCTGAATAATTGATGGCTCTGCTCCTGTGCTCAGGGCTGACGCACAGGCCTCCTGTGGAGAGGCTGGGGGTGTGGAGACCTGTCCTTTTTGGCCCAGTGAAAGGAAGAGCTGGGCTTTCTTTCAGCCCAGAGAAGCCCTGACTCCTGGGAGCCATACATCTGATTTACGGCCTCCCTAGAGGACAGGAGCATGCAGAGGGCTGCTGTAGGGAGGTAGGGCTGTGGGGGACTCGGTCTCTATGGTGTCCCCTCCAAGGCCCTGGGAAAGGGCTGCTCTGGCAGGCAGGAAGAGAGGTGCCTGAGAACCCGAGGGTCAGTTCTGGGGGTGAGAAGTGGCCGTGAATTTTGGCTAGAAAAGTCCTGTAGTCACTGTGGCAGTTGGCTGGGACAAGGACAGGCTGCCTTAGTCAGCTCCTGGGCATCCTTGCCTGGTCAAGCATTTTTATGAAGGGGACCCCTCTATTCTCTGCATTTCCCACCCCCAGTACTGACCCTCAGGTTCTCAGTGGAAGGGATCAGACACAGCAGAAAGACATGGAGCAGACTAGGGAAGGGGCAGAGCTGGGGGCAGACCCACCACCAGCTGGTTCCATTACCTTGGTCAATCAACCCCCATAGGCCTCAGGTGGCTCACCTCTGAAATGGGATCTTAACGGACCTACCTCACAGTCTGGGAGGACCACAGGAGGAGAGGGGTATGTTAACAGCTACACCTGGAATGGGACTGCCACCGTCTGCTCTGGACGGTGCCTGGCTGGCACTCTCCTGGGCCTGTCACGTGGTAAGAGGCTTCCAAAGTTCTAAAGTTCACAAATGCCTGTCTGCACTCCAGAGTGTGCAGAGCACCGTCTTGCTGTCCCCCTGCACAGGGCTGCACAAGTTGCACCCCTCGGCAGACCTGACCCCTCCCTGTTCCTCCATGCAGGGCCGTTGGCTGAGGGTCCTCAGCACCATGCATATTATTGATCCTAAAGTTATTGATGGGACATGTTCTAAGTGGTTTCCCTGGGTGAGCTGAAACCCAGGGGCATTCAAATTGAGACCCTCTTCCCGTAGCCTCACAGATGAAGCCCCCACTCAGGCAGGTACGAGCTATCTTTATCTCTGGGCAGCTCAAGGCATTTGGTAATCAGCAAAGTGACTGTCTCTTGAAGATAGAGGTGTTCGAGGTGTTGACTGCTCAAATGAATTACTGGACAGCTTGACCCTGGAAGGAGCAGGTGGAAGGATCTAGTAAGGCCTCCAGGGAGGGGTGATCAAGGCACTGGGAGACAGAGTGCTGGCACTTCACCAAACCCCCAGGACCAGCTAGCTAGCTGTCTGAACCTGCTGGACCTGTGTGCAAATGGATGTCTCCAGGCTGCCTGCACTTGTGGCACAATTCCCTCTATGGCTTGCTTTCTCTCCAACCTGATAATAGGGTCATCTTCACCCTCTTCCCGGTTTCCAGCAGCTGCTCCCAAATACACAAAACCATAGGATGACAACACAGTCCGTCTCCAGCCTCTGCCGGCTCCCCAACAGGCTCAGCTTGGTTCATACCTGTCTCAGTGTCCCTGGGGCATAGCACTTGAAAGCTCAGAGGACAGAGGTGGCTGGTGTTATTTTTTTACTTGCTGGTGACTGGGTAGGGTGGGGTCAGAAGCAAGTTCCTAAGTAGCCTTGCTGGTACAGACCTCATCCAGAACATTCCTGGGTACTGAACACCCTGAGGGCCCTCTGACCCTCCACTGCCATTCCCACTCTGCTGGCTTCCTGGAATGAGGAAATGTCCCACCTTCAAGATGCCTGGAGCCGTGGTCACCTTGGAGGCCACTGCCTGAGCCTACTGATGCCTGCTTTCCACCTAGAACTGAGCTCTGGCTTGAGCCAGCCCTCCAGGTCCCAGGGACAAGCCCTATAAGGGAGCTCTTGGGATCCACTGCCCGCTTTCACATCGGATCCGAATGCCCTGAAAGGAATCCCTGCCCTCACGGGAGAAACTCTCGGGGAGGTAGGGAGCTCAGCCCATGAGCCCACGAGAGAAGCTGAACCCCGACACCTTTGGGTCTATGCCAAGGCTGCTGGGGAGGAGGCTACACTGGACTGTACCCTGGGAACTCTGGAAGGGAGGGCCAGGTCAAGGCCATTCAGCCCAGGAGAGAGCTAACTAGAGGGAGCTCCCACACGGCAGGGGCTTTGGCATGAGGGGGCCTGATGCCAGAAAGAGCTCCCCCGAGAGGAAAGCCCCCCCATGCCCACCGGAGTCGGGGCTCCTGCCCAGTGAACTGCTCTCTCAGAGGAGCTTTGCTGTGGGTGAGCAGCAGGGTCTGGAGTGCCCGCAGGAAAGGGGTGGACTGGGGGCAGCACAGCCTCTGACTCTCCTGCTCTCTTCCCTCTCCTGGACTTTCCTCCCTTCTCAGGAGAGAAGTGTCAGTGGTCAGGTGGGGAGGACCTGGCCTTCAGGGGGCAGGGCAACTGGCCTAACCAGGGAAATCTGAGATCCCAGTCTTCACTCCCTCCAGCTCCAGCCTCTAAGGCAGCTCAGAATCGACAGGTGCCTGTCAATGAGCAAGACTCACCGGCCACTTTCCTGCAGTCTCCCCCTCCCTGCCCACACATCCCGCTTCTCTCAACCCCACCTGGCCCCTGTTCTCAGCCATCTCACCCTTCCCTGGTCTGCTTCAGAATGGGCCTGTCTTCACCCCATCCAAACCCCAGGATGTTCTCGCATGTTTAATGCCATCCACCGGTTACTTGTAAGGGACATTCATGAGGACTCCCCAGCCCCCATCTGTCAATCAAATAACCGTTTATCTTCTACCTTTGCAAGCAGGTCGATGTCCCAGGCAAGCAAAGAGCCACTGCTGGGCTCCCAGAGGGCTTGGGAATTCCGGGGGCTCCCCTTGGGTCACCAGGGTTTTCCAACAGCAAGATTTACCTAGAGCACACACCCGCCCCAGTGCGCGAGCAGCCTGGCAAACGCTTTTCCTCCTCACGGGAGGGCCTGGGGCACCGTGGGTCTTTTTCTCAGCAAACAGGCACTGCCATAATTGATTTCAGTCCTCTTGGAGGGAGGCCAAGCTGGTAGATATGGAAGTGGGCACTGGTCATTTAGTGACAATCCATGCATGTAATCAAGAGGACAAGAAGGACGGGAGCAAGTGGGCAGGGAGTTGGGCATCTGTGGGTCAGCAAGGAGAAGGGGCATGAGCGAGGACACTTCTGAGGCTGGCCAGGCCTGATGGCAAAGGCTTCTAAGCTCCTCAGACAAGAAATGGCTTTGCTGGCTCTAAAGGTTCCCTTAGATGGTGGGGACCTTGCTAGGTTATAAGCACCGCCAGCCACAGGGCTCTCATTTCATCTGGTTGTGACTGGCTCCTTCCCACTCTCTGGGCCACGGAGGCCTTGGGTCTCCTACAGTGACCTTCCTTCTAGCACTGCTCCAGGAGCCCTGGTGGCCAGGCACAGGAATCTCTCTGCTCTCTCACCAGCCACAGGAGCTGCACCGAGTTACTTAACTTCTCAGACTCCCTCTGACAAAATGGGGATAACAATGTCCCCTAGAAGGGAGACTTGGGAGGACAAGTGACCAAGGAGGCCAAAGGTTCTCAGCAGTTTGTGCTCCTGGCTGTTTGCCATGCCCCTTTAAGACCAGCTGGGAGGAGCTCCCGTCCTACAGACTTGGTCAGGCTACAGGCTGGGCCACTGGGCTTTCCCAGGGCTTGGTCCAGCACTTACTGAGCCTGGGGCGCGGGGCGGGACTGTCTCTGAGACATCCAACCGAAGCTGCTTTGGAACCACAGTGGATGGGGACCTGACAGGCAGTTTATGGAAACTTGATTTGGAGGACCTGCTGTGGGCAGAAGACAGCAGCCAGGACCCACCAATCTAGAGCCACCCCACCTTCTAGGTCTTCCAGGAGAACCCATGTACACCAGACTGGAACAGGCAATAAGGGGTCTTCAAGAAGCAGCAATCCTCCTGACTTGGCTGAAGGGACCCCCCACTCCCCATGCAATCTGTGGCCCCTTGTCCTGGTGACCCTAGGTGCCCACCTTCTGGACTGACCTGCTCAGTTCCCCAGGCCCTTGAACTAGCCTGGCCTCAGGCCTAGAGCACCCTCCCCAAGGGCCCTGGGCCCCTTCCTGGGGCTGGGGGGATTGCATCCTTGGGGCCAGGAACTTCCATCCCGCCCCCGGTGAAGTCCACAGAGGAGACAGGGTGGGAGCCGCGGTCACCAGCCGTCTGGGAGCAACCCTGAGTGGGGTCCCTCCCTCAAGACCATGGGCTCCTCACCAGGATCTTAGCCCCGGAAGGGGCCAGCAGAGCTGGGCGCTATGGGACGCAGTCCAGCGGTGGCTGCCCACTCCTCGCTGCCACGGGAACAGGTGGGGACGCACCCCGCGCTCCTGCGGGCGTGTCCCTTCCAGGCCGCGGGATCGGCTGCTCCCTCCGCCTGCCCTGGGGGGAGTGGAGCCCACTGCCAGCCCGCGCCGCCGCCACAGCCCCGTCACCGTCCCTGGGAAAGTCGCCGAGCGCGAACCCACCTGCGGGCGCCCGAGGCCCGTGGCGCCGTCGCCAGGTCCCGGCGCTCTCCGCGCCCGCCTCGCTGCGCCCGTGCGCCCAAGATCGCCCGGCACTATTCTTTTTGAAGGCAGCCTTCGGTGCGTTGCGTCAGGGCGGTTGCCTGGCGACGGCCGCGCGAGCCTCCCGCCGCGACGCCCCGGCCTCCCATTCAAGCCCCGGCCCGCTCGGCCGCCCCGGGCCCGCCGGTCGGAGCGCGGCGGCCAGGTCCTAGAGCCCCCCGAGTTCACCCTGCCCGGGCGGCCACAGCAAGCGAGAGCAGACCCGCCGCGCGCACTTGCCAAGCCCCAGACGAAACCAAACCCAAACATCCAGTTTTTCATTAAGCCCGAAACCAAGGCAGTTTCCCCCCAAACATGGCAACGTGGCTTTGCCACTGTCAGCAGTTTGCCTGCGTGGAGGGGGCAGGGGAACCCCACGCCCGAGCCTGCACTCCACCCACAAATGACCGGGGTTCCTAATCCCAGCAGCAACCACTATGTCTGAGCGCCTGACGTGCGCCACACCCTCGCAAGCACTAACAGGAGAGATGTGAAAACACCGGCTTACAGAGGAGGAAACGGAGGCTCAGAGAGGTTAAGGAGAAGCCAGAGGGGAGTAGTCCGGGTAGATGGATCTGGATGGAGCCAGTTTTCTCCATGTTCATCCTTCAGTGGCACCAATCGCTTCTGTTCTTTTAAGACTCAGTCCTTGCCCTGTCTGAGCCTCCAGCTGCATGAACTGCATGCACCTAACACAGGTACCTGACAGCGGCTGGGGATGCCCCTTCTTGCAAGCCCTTAGGACTGATCCTGGCTGCAGACAGAGGGAGGCTCTGCCTTCTGCAGGACTCAAGTTTCAGAGCTGATTACTGGAAGTTGGCCTCATTCTCCCAGACCTTGGGAAGCACCTTTCCTAGATGCCTGAGGGTAAAAGGGTCACACACCTTCCATTCTCTATCTCATCTCCCCTTTGACCACCCACAGGTGCCTTCTTTTCCCTGGGCTCACAGAGGTGCTTGAATAGGAGATGCCCCTTGCCCTTACCTGCTGTGCTAGAAAATAACTTGGGGGATGACCTTTAATTTGACCTTCAACTCCAGACACACCCCTCTCCCTACCTACCACTGTGTCTTGGCTCTGCGTGGGCTGAGCTCTGCACAAGGGTTTATGAATATGGACAGCAAATCATTCAAACACAAAAAGTTGCAAGTTACATTCAAACCCACTGATGACCTGTGTGTTCCCCCGTCAATCACCAGGCATGATGGCAGAGAGGTGCAATATGAAAACCTCAGCATGGAAAATGGCTCAATAACATTATTAGAGTATTTTGGGGAATTTGTGTGTCAAGGGGTGGGGATTTCAGATTACAGAGCCACTGCATAGAGATGGGAGGATGGAATTTACTTCTCTGGGAAACCAGTAGCCAAGAGACCACTAGACAAGGATTTGACCTGGTCACTACAGGTCACAAACCACTTGGGTCACTTTCTTTGGAATGTCACCTGCAGCCCTCTGTCACAGGCCAGAGGTCCTCTCTGGCCTGTACATGTTGATGGGAGGGGAGCTCCTTCAGCAGCAAGCAAGCAAACCCTGGAACAGCACAAGTTCAGGGGCTTCCCTCCTGCCTGCCACCCCTCTCAAGTCCCCCTATTGCATTCTCATTTCCAGTCACATCAAGGAGGAGAGAAGGATAAACTCTACCTTTCACTTTGAAGGTTTTAAAATTTAAACTTAAAATGCGTATCTTTCAGCATTTCTCCAGATTCATTTATTCATCCATTTGATAAACACGGGTCTACGCTTTAGGGAACAACATAGATAAAGACCACTGCCCCTGAGACCTAGTACCCCAGCAGGGGAGGGGGAGGACAGTGAACAGTAGGCATGCTAGATAAATTAACAAGATTGTTGTAGAAAGACGAAAATGCAGACTTGGACTGGAAGTAATGGTGGGAGTGGAGGAAGACAGCACTTTAAAGCAGGGTGGTCAGGGAGGATCTCATTAAAAAAGGTGTTTTTTTGAGCAAAAATATGATGATGAAGAGGTTGATCTTGAGGTGTGGGGGGAAAGGCATTTTAGGAGAGAAACAGGCTATTCAAGGTCCCCAAGCAAACAAACGTGCCTGCCATGATCACAGAGCAGCTAGGGTGCCTCTGGGCTGGAGTGCAGTGATCAGGGAGTGGAGAGGATTGTGGGAGATGAGGTCAGAGACAGGGCAGGGCTGGCCTTCCCTCAGGGGACCACAGAACAAACAGCTGGAGAGAATCTCTGCCCTGTTAGCAGGGCACAGAGCACTCTAAGTCCTTCTCTCCTATTCTGCTTGAATTTTCAAGGGACTCAAGGCAAACTCCATGTCTAGCCTCCTGGCATCCCTCTCTCACCGTCCCCATAATCTGCTCCATATTTGCTGGATTGAGAGGAAGAAGAATGACATTTTAGTTTGACTCCAGGATCCAGAGGAGACTGAGGGGGTGACATCCTTCCCCGCTCCAGGGAGAAATTAGGACTGGGCCAGAGTCCACCTGCTTCTGCCATCTGCCTTTGGAAGGGACTTTTCCACTCCGGAGGGTAGTGGTGTGGGTTTCAAGAGGAACCAGGAAGTGGCTGTCATTAGGCGTGTTTACCAGCAATAATTCTTTGTTGCCCTTCTCTCTCAAAAGGTGCTGATTCAGCCATGAGGGCGAGCTTCCTGACCTGTAGGGAACCTGTCATGTCCACTCAGCGGCCACTCTGTGCCACCCAGTGCTAGGCACCAGGGAGCACAGTGCACACAACTTACTAGTAGGAGAACTGAGCTTCCCCCTTGCTTCTGGGTCAGGGAGGTGACACATGTCATCCGAGTCCTGCTGAGAGGAGAGGGATTATCTGGGGAGGGTGGGGGGAGTCCTGAAGGTGAGCCAGGATGGAGCAGTGGAGGGTTCTACATAAGCCATTCATGCAGAGCATGAGGGCCTTCTGTGGGGCTGGGGTCAAACTCGGGGGACTGTTTCAATCCTCAAGGCCATGGGATTAGGTCAGGTTCAAGGTGTCAAGGGAGCTGAATGATGAGGCCTGGGGCAGGAGGCCCACAGACATGGCTTCCATTTTTCCCCCCGAGGTGATTGCCATCCAAATTGTGGTGGGAGCAGCTTATGGACTGTGGCTGGTAGCATTGCCCATCTGTCAGGTAGATGGTGGCAATGGGACCGCAGATGGTGACAGGAATCAGCAGGTGACAGGCAGGCAGCCCAGGGATGAAGTCCTGGCCCTGTAAGGTGATTAGCGTGTGTGCAGCAGTCTCTTGAGTCTGCAGTCACTTCATGGGTGGGATGGACTCGAGGCATGAGCCAAGGGTCTGCCCCGGACCTGGGCTGTCGACAGCCTTGCTGTTGGGACCTGCCACTCAGAGCCCACGCTCTCCCTTTGCTCTGTGCTCTAGGTACCAGAACCCAGGAATTTCCATTCCAAAGGGCCCACACCCCAGGCTGTTCAGCCTTGTCCCTAGGCTGTGAGGCTGGGTGGAGGCTGGACTCTTAGCCTGGGGAGCCCCTCCACCAAAGGACAAGTCCCTGGGGTGGGAAAGGAAGAAGAGACCATGGACAGGGGCTGAGGCCTTGCTCCCCATGTCCCTCCAAGTCCCAGGAATCCAAGGTGAAATCAGAGTCTACCTTCCAGGTTGTTATAAAGGTACATTTGTTAAGGCAGAAGGGAAGAACAAACCTTTTTTCACAGGTATTGGCTTGACTTATATTCAAATATCTAGACACACGGCATGTGGGCCTCTCAAATATCAGGGGCAGGCGTGATTACAGCCCATTCTACTGTTCAAGGAGCAAATGACACACACATAAGCAAGAGCCGTCGCTGTCGTCCTCCCTCTCAGCAGCATTGTGGCCTCTTGGGACTTGCTCTTTCCTCTTGTGAGCACTCCTAAGAATCATCATCGAGAAAGTGTTTCCAGTCACCAGCAGATGCCTGGTGACAACTGGACGGAGGCCTCCCTGGCATGTACAGCACTTGAAGGAAATAAAGAATGTCACTGTTAATGGAGGTGGTGCACAACCCTGATGGGTGTGGGACGGCCTTCCTGATGTTATTCTATACATCAGGTCTACCAAGGAGACTGGCTCCCTGAATGATGGAAGGATCCCTGGGAACGAACCAAGAGATCCAGGGTCTCATCTCAGCTCCTTTACTAATTAGACCTTGGCCACATCAATTTGCTGCATTGGTTGGTCCCTCCTCACTAGAACAAAAGTACGACTCTGGCACCCTCTGACCCCAGCTCCTTGGCACCCACCACCTAGAATCCTTCATGATGGGCAGTGGAGGAGACAGCATCAGAAACTGCAAAGTTGGAAGTTCATGGGGACATCACAAATCTGGTCCAGTGAGACAGAGCTAGGTGGAGAGAAGAGCTTACTCTGGTACTCACAGGAGGGCTAGCCTTGGGGCGCTCAGGAACAAGGTGGGGAGAGGGCTCTAGGGCTGGGGGAGCCTGTTTATCCTGTTCCCTGCTTTAAACTCAGGTAGTGTGGCCTTGGACCTGCAGGTAGGGCTCAGAATTTGAGGGCCTCAGTAGAATTCTACTCCTTAGGGAAGACAGGCTAGGGATGCCTGATGGCTCACCCAGCTCAAGAGCCCTGTTCCTAGCAGAGCCAACAGCCCCGTCAGTACTGGTGGGAGAGTTGATTTCATTTCCACCAGCCAATCCCTGAGGGTAATGGGCCCCAGACATGGAATGGGAGAGAAACTGGATAAATTCAAACTTAATCATTCTATCATCCAGACAGCCTAGACAGAAGCACAGGCTTTAGAGGTGGGATCAAGACCAGATAGTGAAGGCACTGAGTGTTTGCTGGGCAGGGAGCTGAGCACAGGAGGGAGTCTGGGGGAAACCTGTGGGTCCTCCTGTTCAGCCCTGTTCCAGGAATGCACCCCGAGGAGAGAGATATCAAGATGTCTCCCCTGACCCCCTTAATTCTGACTGCTGTCTTCCAATCAGTTGACAGCCACTGCCCTATAAATGTGGGAACAAATGGGACTCAGGCCCCTTTCCCAGCCCCAATCCCCCAGCTGTGGTATGTGGGGATGTCCTCATGCAGAGCCCGTCCAGCCTCAGTGTCCTGTCTACACACCAGGGCTGACGGCACCTTCCGTTAACGGTTGTCGTGAGGATTAGAATGAGTGCCTGACGCGCTGGTGCCCCTCACTCACACACAGATACTCCACAGTCACACCAGGAGAGCTCTGAACGGCTTGGCTGCCTGGTTTGTCTTTTCCGGAGCGTGAGGTAGCCTTGTTTGGAACCTAACACCAGCCAAACAGGAGGGAGCTCGGCAGACAGGCCAACCCGCCGTTCAGCCATGGTTTTGTGCAGACTCAGAGCACTTCCTGGCTGGGAACGCAGCAGGCCACTCCAACCCCAAGGGCTGCCCCTGGACTGATTCACAGCTCGACCAGGGCGGAGAGAACCAGAGTCAGAAAGGGAGAGAACAGACTGGGCAACAGAGATGGATGTGCACACAGAGAGGGATGGTCGCCACGGTGAGGACCTGTGGCCCGCCTCAGTTAGCTTCATGGGATCCAAATGCTTTACAAACACATCAGCCCTCCTGAAGGTGCTGTTAGGGATGATGCCGGGGCTTGTGAGGAGGAGGGGAGGGGGCAGGGCGGTGGGGAGAAGAAGTTCAGCACAAGGAAGGACAGGCCAGGGCAGAGGAGGTGTGCTGTCTCACTAGCCTGTCACCTGGAGTCAGGAGCCTGAGTGGACATACCCTGACTCTTCCTCCGTCTCCTCACAAAGGCCGAGCTCCACGCAGGCCTGGGCTGTCTGCTGTCCAGGGCCTGCTCGGCCTGGCCCACTCAGGACAGCCTCACCAGGGCTCTCCCCCTGCAAACAGTGCTTGGCTTCTGCCCTGCAGGACCCTCCCCATTCTCTCCCACCCCCACCAGTTTCCCAAGGGGCACGTCCACAGCCTGGGCCATGCTCACAGTGCGGAGGGCGTTGGATTGTCTTTGAAGTTCTCCAAGAGGAAAAGCCGGCCAGTGGGCAGTTGGAGATCAAGGCCCCAGTGTGACTGCAGATGGTCATTACAACTTCGCCCACCGCACTGGACCTTCGAGCCCTGACGTCCAGCAGGGCCCGCAGGATCTCACAGTCTAAGGAAATCAGATGGGGCCCAGAAGAAGCCAGGCAGAGGCCAAGATTAAAATACGGTTAAGATAAAAAACTTTCCAACCTTATGCTCCTTCCAATTCTCCTTCTATAAGACATTTTGCCCCCATTTTAAAACCCACCCACACTAAACTTACCCACCCAAGTGTCAATAGAACAAATCCTGTGGTCTGACTTCATAAACCTGGTCAGAGGTACCTATCTGCAGGTCCTAGAGTACACAGATTCGCTGACCTTCCCTAAAATAGATGGGTTCTATTTTCTCTCCCCTTGGCCCAACATCCACTTTCTCAGCTTGGATTACTGCCCCTCAGCTCTGCTGCCCAGGGCAGGCCCCCACTCTAACACCACCTGGTGGTCGCTCACCTCTCATCCACCCTCTGTCCTGTTGAGGTCAGGGATGGTGCTAGTCTGATTTCCTTTCCTGGGATTGTCGCTGGTGCCCAGCCTGGGGCTGGATGGTGCTCACGGAGTGAACAGGTACTGAATGAGGGTGCTTTCTCACACCCTGTGCTGAGTCTCTGTTAAACAAGGGACAAGAGGGCCATGTGCTGGCCCAGGGATGCAGGGACACTCCAGATGGACATTTGGGGATGGGGTGGGTGATGGCTAAGTTGGGCCTTTGTCCTCTGCCACCTGAGGAGCAAAGAGGCAGAGAGGAAGGAGCTGTGGAAGGAAGCAGTAAGAAGCTCCGTGGGGCTCCCTTACTCACGTGGGATGTGGGTCCACCCCACTGGCCCCCAAACCCACTCCAGGAGCAAGTCTCTGCCCTGTTCTTCAGGGGTCAGCGTGCTCGCTCCTCTTTTCTAAGGAGCTCAAAGGGGGCTGGGGTTATTCCATCTTCCATCTCTAGAAGTCAGCAGGGGGTAAACTCAAGTTTCTGCAGAGGGAGAGAGAAGGCTAGAGGAAGGAAGGTCCCTTCACAAGGTGCCTCCTGGTGGCTCATACAGGACACTGCCCTTGACTGACCTCCCACACTCCTCCAGTCTGAGCACGGCCAGGGCCCTGCCTGGGCTTATCTCTCCCAGGCATCCTCTTGCGGTCTTGGGCCCTGAGCTCAGGAGTGAGGCATGTAGATGTATTTCCTCCTCAGTAGTCACAGTGACCTGGGGAAATTCCACAACCTGCCCTACGCACACACACACACCCCAGACCTAGGCTGCTGGAGTCTCTGTACCCAGTTTCGGGAAACACCTGTGAGTAGGGCCAGGGAGAGGAAGGGAACACAGGACCCATGCAGGTCCTGGACTTGACTTACCCCTCGGTGGGTGAGAGCCTGGCCTGAGCGAGAGTGGACATTTGGGCAGCCTCTGGCTCAGAGGCCCTGAGCAGGCCCCAAACGCTCTCCCTGTGGCCTTGTGGGGAAAACTCCTTTGGGCTGAAGTATGGGGTGAGGCTCGAGGCTGTGGGAGAGAAATGGGTGTTGGGAGGGACAGAGCAGGATGTCCTTCCACCTTAGGAGGCTGGCGGGGAACTGGGGGTTCTGAGGCCAGGTAGCTTGGATTCAAGGTCACTCCGAAAGGCCTCAGTTCCTTAGCCCAGCTCTGGGCTTCACCTGTGTGCTCCCCACAGAGCCTGTTCCCAAGACAGGTAAGGGTGAGGGTGGCTTCCCAGAGAGCCAAGCAACCGCTCTCCCCACCCAGAGGGGCAAGTGGCAGGGAGCTAATGGCTGACAAGAGCCAGCCTCAGGCAGGAAGGAAGAGGGGCCAGGGCCCACCCCGCCCTCGTGCCTCTCAGCCTTTCTGCCCTGCATAGTGCCTGGGTGCCCTTCTCTGTACTTTTAGACTCCTGTTCTGTGTCCCCTTGCCCCGGGACCCCTCCTCCTATGTCTACCCCATCAAGGCTGCGCTTGTTCTCGACACCCCCACTCCACACACAGGCACCCCAGCTCGAGCACTGCTCATCCTTCTCTTACCCACCCAATTCTGTCCTCCTACCAGGGCATTGCGTAAAAGCTGTCCCTCCTTCCGAGGGACCAGCCCTGGCTACTGGAAGGGAAAAGAAGCCTGGTAGGAGAGGTGATGCGTTTTCCTAGACACTTCCACAGGGTTGCCTTCAAGAGAGGCATCCTCCACCCTGACGGATCTAACTGGAGAATTTCAGGATGTCGGCTGTCTCCACAGACCTGCCCGTCAGCCACCGAGACTGGCACATGCCAGTCATACCCGGCACTCAGCACATGTGGACCTTTGACGTGCTTTTTTGTTGTTGTTGTGGATGGACACAATACCTCTATTTAATTTATTTTATTGATTTATTTATATGCGGTGCTGAGAATTGAATCCAGTGCCTCACAAGTGCCACTGAGCCCCAGCCCCAGCCCCCATTTCTTTTTAGATGTGGAAAATTTGAAACATAAGGAAAAATGAGAGTGTTCTCCCCTTCAAAGAAAATAACAGCCATCTATATTACCATCACCAATAATGAACTGTTACAGTATTCCAGCACATTTTCTCCTGTTTTCTTTTTCATACTATATATACATTGCTTTTTAAAGTATGCGGATT